>NC_143143.1:46415603-46720086 GCF_059928025.1 Delphinapterus leucas | reverse complement strand
AATTTTCTGGATTTTTTTTTTTTTTTCCCCAAGAAATTTGAAATTACCCTTAGGTCCAAGTTAAGCTAATCAGCACATTCCGTCTCCTGCTTACAGGGCTGGGACTGTGACCTATGTCACTCTAACCAGAGTTCATCTGAAAATTTTTGCTGAGAAATTATGGCAAAACCTGAATATAGCAATAATTCTCAAGGAGAAACAGACTTTGCCTGACTCTTGAGACTGTTGTTGCTTGACAGAGATGGCTCTGGGGGCATATAAGCAAACTGAACTACTTCATAATAATGGCTGATACTTAGGGAATGGTCTAGAGGAAGCTTTTGCCGGAGGTTAGAAATAGCACAGAAAGGAAGACCTGAGAGAACTGCTCTGACTCCCTGACTGCAGCAGGATTAGTCATGACTGACTCAAGTGGAATTGGGGGTTCCTATTCAGTATGATCTCAGAGATACTTGTGTGAATGGTGAGAATTGCTGTCCCTATGCCTGTGGATTAATGCAGATGTCACAGGGCGTTGGGATGCTAAAGTGATTCATCCTTCCTAACCTGTGTATCAGTCTCCATACCTATAGTCTTCATTTTGGAGAAAAGTGGTATTGAATTTATTATAGGATTTTTAGAAAATACCAAAGTAACTATTGCTCACTGTAGTAAGGCGAACTATACAGAGGTGCGGCCTCCTGTGTTTAAAACAGATGCTTCTCTCTTGGGGAGTCTTCTGCTTTCAGTCTCCCTTTCACTTACTGCTTTTAGCCTTACATTGATCACGTGTTCATTTTTTAAAAAAATATCTGACTCACTATTTTTTATAGCCTTTATTTCAGTAATTACAAGGTTTTAAAATATTTTTGGCCTAAACAAAGAATAAGTTATTAAATCCAAAGCAGATAAAATTGCCCAGCACTTTGGAGACAGTGGAAGTAAGGATTCATTAGTCTTTCCCTAGTAGGAACTTAACAGCTAAGTTAGGGGATGAAAGGCTTTAAATAAGTGAATAAGAAGGTGCTAATCATGTATTTAATCAGTTTTTAGTTGGACAGTTACCACCACAACTGTGCATGTAGAAAAAGGGAAGTTAAAGATCTGGAATAGTCCCAGAAGTTTCTTAAGGACAAGCTAGGCCTAGAACTGGACAGGGGAGGACAGAGAGACTTGGGGCTGTCCTGAGAATCCTTGGCATGAAACAGAGAAACTGTCTCCAGACCTGGCTGAGCTTTCCTTCATCCCACCTCAGATCTAATGGGACAGAATTTCAGGAGTGAGGGCTGGGTAGCTGTATTTTTTTTTTTTTTTTGCGGTACGTGGGCCTCTTACTGTTGTGGCCTCTCCCGTTGCGGAGCACAGGCTCCAGACGCGCAGGCTCAGCGGCCATGGCTCACGGGCCCAGCCGCTCCGCGGCATGTGGGATCTTCCCGGACCGGGGCACGAACCCGTGTCCCCTGCATCGGCAGGCGGACTTTCAACCACTGTGCCACCAGGGAAGCCCTGGGTAGCTGTATTTTTAACAAGCTCTTTAGATAATTCTTTCTGAAAACTGGCATTTATTTAGGAATTTCTGAAAAGCAGAAAGTGTGCCTTATTATTATCACAGCTGCTTGGGAATTAATTCGGGAACACACTTCATGACTGAAGAACTTTAAAAAAATCAAAGGTCATATTCATAGTCGATTGGTATATTATATTCATTAAAATCATGTATTTGTACATGACTTGCTGTTCTCTTAATCCTTCCTAAAATTTTTAAGTCATTAATTTGTACAAGTTTTATCAAAAAGGAAAGAAGTAAGAGTCCACAGAAGTAATCTTTCCTCACTTCATTCATTAGTTCATTTCTTTTGAAGCACACTGGATAAGGCTGGAGGCAAGAAATTTAGAGCACAGCATTCGTCCAGCCCTAGGGGATTTTAGGGAGATGATATGAATTAAATACAAATAAATATAATTCATAAAAAAAAGTTGCAGGGGAGGGAGTGATTACTTTATTTATTTAAAATATTTATTATTTATTTATTTATTTTGGCTGTGCTGGGTTTTAGCTGTGGCACACGGAATTTTTGTTGCAGCATGCGGGATCTTTAGTTGCAGCATGCGGACTCTTAGCTGCAACATGCATGTGGGATCTAGTTCCCCAACCAGGGATCGAGCCTGGGCCCCTTGCGTTGGGAGCAGGGAGTCTTACCCACTGAACCACCAGGGAAGTCCTGGAGTGATTACTTTTAGCCTTGGGAATTCGGCAATCTTTTGTGGAGCATTTTGAGCTTGAAATTTGTACTTAATATGTAGGTAAGATATGAACATTTTGATAAAAGATGTTCCAGACAGATGATCCAACATGAACAAATACATCTGGGTTTTCATTTTCAAATAAAATTTGAAAATGCACCTTTTAAAAAGTGTGTATATATATGCTATACACACACACACACATACACACACACACACACACACACACACATTTTTGAAATGTGATTCTGCTTGATTTTGATAGAATGACCATTAAATACACATTTTGAAAAAGAATGTGTGGCTTCCAAATGGAGAAAGGCTTGCCCTTTGTTTTACATCTAGTGCAATACATGTTGAATGAGTCATATGAGTTTTGCAAAATTGCTAAGTATATATTAAGTATATACATGGTATATTATATATTTACCATAAAAAGGGGAAAACTTAGGATCATATAAGTAAAATAAGCATGTTGAAAATCCTGAAGGGTAGAAGGTAAGTAGCACAACTGAGCTGCTACCTGTACCTCCACACCCATCCACACCCTGTCAACTTACCACACATAAGTACTGAATAAGTACTGCATTATTTCTGCAGAGAGACCTGATACCATTTAGCACCCTGAATAAAATCTGTCTCTCAAATTTGGGGGATGTACTTTTAATGCTTGTCTAAGCATTATTTTATTTACTTTCTCCTTACCTATTGTCTTACATGTCTTAGGTTGGGTTCCTAGGAACCTGACCCTGAGATGGGAATTTTTATGCAAGTGGTTTATTGAAATAGTGCTATCGAGAGAATCCTGTAAGAGAATGAGGGAATTAAGATAGCACCTGGGGACAGCTAGGCTGAGATGTAGTTTTACCCGAAGTCTAGTCGTGATCTGAGCCTACTGGAACTCTGAAGCAGGGATAGCATCTTGGAGGCAAAGGGACTTAGTCCTTGTATTCCTCTCTTTTTTATTCATTCAGTGTAAAGCTATCCTTGGAGGGATGGCTTAACTTCCCAGAGAGGCAGCTCACAGAGGCTGGGGGCATTTCTCAGAAGAAGAGTGCTTTTGTTAGCAGCCAGTACCTACAACAAGTAGGAGAAGGGTACAGATAAAGGGCACTAGGTTTTTTTTTTTTTTTTGGCCGTGTTTGGTCTTTGTTGCTGCACGCGGGCTTTTCTCTAATTATGGCGAGTGGGGGCTACTCTTCATTGTGGTACGTGGGCTTCTCGTTGCAGTAGCTTCTCTTATTGCGGAGCATGGGCTCTAGGCACGCGGGCTTCAGTAGTTGTGGCGCGTGGGCTTCAGTAGTTGTGGCTTGCAGGCTCTAGAGCGCAGGCTCAGTAGGTGTGGCGCACGGCCTTAGTTGCTCCTCGGCATGTGGCATCTTCCCAGACTAGGGCTTGAACCCGTGTCCCCTGCATTGGCAGGCGGATTCTTAACCACTGCACCACCAGGGAAGTCCCAAAGGGCAGTCGTTTTTAACTGGGGTCAGTTTTGTCCCTGAGAGATGAGAGATGTTTGGCAATGCTTGGAGATAATTTTGATTGTCACGGCTCAGATAGAGAGGTAGTAGTGGTGTTGCTGCTGGCATCTAGTGGGTAGAAGTCACGGATGTTCCTAAACATCCTACATGCACAGGACAGCCCCTTTACCACAAAGAATTATGCAGTCCAAAATGTCAGTAGCGCCAGGCTTGAGAAACCCTATGCAAAGGGAATCTGAGCAGAACACCAGCAGTGACTACTAACACCTTCCTTTCCATGTATGCTATTCTGTGTAAACTGCAATAGTAGGAACCATCCTTACTTGGACCATATCAAGTAAAAAAAAAAATCAAAACCCTCATCCATCCATCCATCCATTTACTTTTCATGCATGCATTTATTCAGTAGGTTGATTCATCAAGTAATTATTGAACACCTATTATGATTGGGTACTGAGCCAGGTAGTGGGGATATAGGGATAAGCACAACATGGCCTCTGCTGTCAGGAAGCTCAGAAAACAAGAAGTGGGAGATGTCACATTCTAGTGGCTTTGTCAAATGTAAAAGAGAGAATACACATTAACACAGGTTGCATGTACTAACCAAAACATAAATATTTCAATCATTTACCCAATACATATTATTTATTATTAATTATCTACTATATAACAGGAGCTATTCTAGGCACTGGAGATATATCAGTGAACAATATGGAGAAAATACATTGCCATCAATGTCTATAATCCAGTGGGAAGAATAGCTCATAAACATTCAAACAAACAAATACATAAATAATAAAATTTTAGTTAGAGATAAGTGCTATGAAGAACCCAGAAGAAACAAGTGGGATGGAGGGCTGTGGTAGGAGTTGTGGGCACCATATTTTAGTAAAGGTGCTCAGAGAACACACCTTTGAAGAGATGACCGTTCAGGTGAAACCTTATTGATGAGAGGGAGTCAGTCATGTGAAGTTCTGGGGAAAGAGGAAGGTCTGTTTCAGGAAGAGGAAGATGCTTGGTCTCGTTGAAGAACCAAAAGACCAGTGTAGCTGCATCAGAGGGCATAAGTGGGGGTAAGGAATGAGTTCAGAGAGGAGAGGGGCCAGATGATGCAGGGTCCCCTAGACCAGTAAAAGAGTTTGGATTTTAATCTAATTACAATGGAAATCCATTGGAGGTTTTTTAATTTTTTTTTTTTTTTTTTTTTTTGCTGTATGCGGGCCTCTCACTGTTGTGGCCTCTCCCGTTGTGGAGCACAGGCTCTGGACGCACAGGCTCAGCGGCCATGGCTCACAGGCCCAGCCGCTCCGCAGCATGTGGGATCCTCCCAGACAGGGGCACGAACCGGTGTCCCCTGCATCGGCAGGCGGACTCTCAACCACTGCGCCACCAGGGAAGCCCCATTGGAGGTTTTTAAAGCAGAATGGTGGCATGATGTGAATTATTTTTTGAGATGATTTTTTTGGGAGACGTTTGATGATCCAGCAAGGAGTTTCCTGCAGTAATTCAGTGGAGGATAATGATGACCAAGAGGGACATTGTGTGCCCACCTGCAGTGTCTCCCAACTTGTCTTTCCCTGTTATCTTATACCTTCACTTTACTGGGTAAAACATCTACCCCCAAAGAATGTGGAAATATTGAAATATATTTAACGTCACTTTTTCTAACAACACTGCACTATTTCTGAAGAAGTGAATGGATATTATGTTTGAGCTTTAAAGAGCAGTGAAGCATTCATTTTGCTGTGTCCCAAAGGTGGATATATTTTTAGAAAGAGGAAACCCTTCAGATTAGTGAGTTAAGACATTAGCTTCCTAAAATTTATTCGGAATCTCTTCCTAACCAAATCAAGTCACTTTCAACTTTTTAAATATATGTAGTTCTTGGGCTTCCCTGGTGGTGCAGTGGTTAGGAATCCGCCTGCCAATGCAGGGGACATGGGTTGGAGCCCTGATTTGGGAAGATCCCACATGCTGCAGAGCAGCTAAGCCCGTGCGCCACAACTGCTGAGCCTGCGCTCTAGAGCCCACGAGCCACAACTACTGAGCCTGTGTGCCGCAACTACTGAGCCCGTGTGCCGCAACTACTGAGGCCCACGAAAAAAAAATATATATATATAGTTCTTTACTTTGCATGATAAAGCAGCACAGGATGAACAGTCAGTTATTGACTAATTTCTTTCCTCCGTGTGTGTAGCACAGTGACTAGAGGATTGAATTTCTCTTAAGATATAAATAAAAGGACTGCTAGATGAAGAGTTCTAGAATGATTTTTGAGAACAGCTTGCAACCCAGGGTTTACAGCCTAATTACAGTCTTCTCACAGACCTTTGGTGAGAAGCAAGCGTCAGTGTAGTCTTGCCTTGAGTTTGAATGACACTATTTTGTCATTCTCTCTAAATGTTTATTCTGGTGTTCACGGAAAACAGCATGTAAAATGCATTCTTTTATGTGTTGGTAGCTAATAAAATTTCTGATACATTAATAGGAATCTTGACAAAAGCCCAAAGGAGCTGGAATATTTTATGGAGCTATTTTGTAGACAAGTAGTTTATTTAAAAATTAGCTAATACATCATATATATGAAATCTATATCATATATAATTTAAATATATATTTAATATATTAAAATATATAAAGTATATTTTATATGTATATAAGGTATAGTGGCAACCAGCATTATTTCACTAATAAAGAGTGGGCATTCTTTTGGTAGAATCTTCCCTTTTGAGACATATTTTCAAGGCTTATATATTATAAATTTGGCTAAAGATGGAGCTCTTTTAAGTTGATTTTTTAAATGACATGAATGTTTAGCAAGATTTGTAATTGCTCTAAATGTCTATTTATAAATGAAAATGAATAAGCAAATCTCCTTTTTTAGTATAACCCTGGCAATTTATTACTGTCTCATCTAATTATAAACCCAGTAGTAGCTGTTTCTGACCCATAATTACTTTATAGTGCTGAGATTTATTTAAATGCATGATATGACAGAACTGTCTATGGTCAGAGAAATAGGGGTTGTGCTGTAATTTATATCCATGTCACATTGTAGTAGTTCGGCTAGTTGTTAGTCTACATAGCTTCCTAAACTTTTTTTTTTTGTGATTATGCTGGTACACTTGACTATATCTGTGTGATTGCCTTTATTATCTAAGTGCCTTCCATTTTGTAGTCCTAATTTACAAATAGGGAAAGTATCATGCCCTAATTTTTAAAATAAAAACCTGAAGGAGCATATCAGAAAAAAAAATAACATGTTGAAAACCCTTTCTTTCCGTAAGTGGTCAAGAGGCAATTTAAGATTTGTATGTCAGTTTCTGCTTTTCCAAGTCAGGTGATATCAGGTGTGCTTTAAAATGGTCATAATTGTCCTATAGGTTATCCAGATGTATTTTGTCAGAGCTGTAACTTGAACGGACTTTTTGAATATATGTTTCTTCCTCCCACCGACACGCTACTGGATGATAAAGTTTTATTGCACATGTTACTGTCTCCTAGATCATTAGCTTCCAGTATTCAGGAATTGTAAAAACTCATTAGTATGCTGGGCTCTGGTGCCAGGTCAGACAGAATTTTGAGGTCCTATTCTTGACCTGTCAGTTACTCAGACTGATGGTACCTGTACAGCAATAGAATAGTTTTATAATCCATCCTGATTCAACCTGATGGAATCATCCATCTATATGGAAACCTAGCTAGATGGACATGGAAATAAACATGGATTTTCCTACCCTATGGCTGGAACCATGCTCATCAATGTGACTCATAGTTACAGTGACAGCAGTTTCTAGAACTCTTTTGGAACCCTGGCTGTAGACTGTGACTCAAGAGTTTGAACAAATTCTCATATTTATAAGCATGTTATAAATAATACCTAGGGTGCAACCACCTTGGAAAAACTTGGTATCATCTACTAAATTTGAAGTTATGTATATCTAGAGACTCAGCAATTCTATTCCCACATATATACCCAGCATATTTATGCATGCTTCTGTGCACTTAGAGACATGTACAAGAAGTTCTTAGCTGCATTATTCACAATAGTGCAAAACTCAAAACAACCCATATGTCCATCAGCAGTAAAATGGATTAGTATATTTTGGTAGATTTGTATAATGTAACAGTATATTCTGGTAAAGATGAAGAAATTACATGTATAAATAACAAAGATGAATCACACAAATATAATGTTTGCTTGAAAGAAGTCAGACATAAAAGAATACATGGTAGGTGATTCCATTTGTGTAAAGTTCGAAAACAGGCAAAACTGAACCAAAGTATGAAGAGTTGCAAATGTAGATAAGCTATTAAGCAAAACAAGGAAATGATAACCATAAAAGTAATGATAGGAATAACTTTTAGGCAAGAGTTGTGATTATGAAGAAGCAAGTGCAGAACACCCAGGAGGCTGACAGTGTTCTTTTTCTTCACCTGGACGGTGGTGTAAACGTATTCACTTTACGATCATCCATTAAGCTGCTCGATTATGTTTTATGCACAAAAAATGTGATTTGTATTTCACAAATTAAAAAAAAACCCTGAATATAACTACTTAACCCTGGGATTGTTCTGAGTATTAATATTTGTAAAGTACCTTGTACAGTAGACGGATAACGTTATTTGCAGAAACCTCTGAACAGAAAGCAGAGTCACCTGACCCAAGATTTAATTTTTTTGCACAGACTTGCTTTCGATATCTACAGAGAGGTGTTGATTAATTGAGATTCTTATATTATCAGTCCTACATTTCATATTCTCTCTGTGTTAGACTCCCAAATTTATTCAAAGAAATTTAAAAGAATAATGTAGGATTATAATACACGCAGGTGCAATGTGTCATATCTGAATCATGCCTTGGAGCTGCCACTGCAGCTTCTCTAGCACCTTCACACATAGTTTTGTTTTTTTTTTTTTACCTATTTTAAAGTTTTCCCAAATCATAAAAATGAGATTGCTGGTAGTTTGAGAGAAGCTTATCCACAGCTTTTACAGGGAAGAAATTGATTTCACATGGAAGTAAAACATAAATTTACTAATGATAACAGCTAACGTTTGTTATAACGTCTCTATTTGAGAGCTTATGTGTACCACGCAGTCTGTTATGTGTGCATGCTTGCATTATCGCATGTGCATCTCACAACTACTCCCTGAGGTTGCATACTAATGTTATTCTCATTCTAGAGGTGAGGAAACTGAGATTCAGATGGGGGGTTGAAAATCAGTCTAAGTCCAAAGCCCATGCTTTTTACTGCTTGAATGTATACGTCATAGTGGATTCATTTAGTTCAAGAGTGCAAAACAAATCAAACATTCTTTTATTTTTTAATGGTACATTTAATTCAAATGGAAAATTTATTAAAGAGTTGACAAGCTCTTCATTCCTGTCCCACTGATGTTCTTTATGCATATTTGAGGCCTCCTTGGCCAAGTACTTATGTTTTTAAGTAAAATTCAAAGCAAAGATGGTCAAACTACATATCTCAAGGACTGGTTCAGTTTTAGACTACATTTCTGGACTTATGTCTGAGACTCAGCTGGACCAGTTTCAGAGGCCCTCTTATGTTTTCCATATCCAATTTCTGTCTTACCTATAAGTGGTCATTGAGTAAAAGACCCTGGTGTAATGCAGGAGTAATGGGGCAGACAGAAGAAATAGGTGAAGGTTTGTAGTATGCCACCATGTTGCACAGGCTTTTCTTTGAAAAATGTATCCATTGTTAGGATGTCTAATTTTGCCTAAAGAAATGAGATGACTATAAGGAAAAGCTTTGGCAATTTTCTTAATAGCTAAGATTTACTGAGCACTTAACATGTTTCAGGCACTGTTGCAAAGACTTTACAAATCTGACGATGTATGTTTTCTTATTCTCCCCATTTACAGAAGGGAAATAGAGGCACAAAGAAGTTAGCTAACTTGTCCAAGATCACACACTTAGTAAGTGGTAGGTTGAGGATTTGAATTGAGGAAGGCTAATTTTAGAACTTACATATGAACCACTGTGTGACACTGCCTCTTCTTGTGTTGAACAGAGATTTGGATGTTAGCATACTCCATATTAAGAAGAAAATGAAAGGACATCAAGTATTGTGGCATATTGCATCTTTTGATTTAAGTGGAACTATCTGCAGAGGAAGAAAGGCATTTATGGTTTGATTGCCTTATAGTCCATAAGACAGTAAATCTCCTAGTGTCGGTTTATCACACTGCCAAGCATTTGTGAACTCTTTTCATTTTCATGAACCCCTTAGTAAGTAGAGATCAAGTACCAAAGAAATGTTCTTTTGGATTTCCTTAAAGTAACGTTATGAAATGAATGGTGACCAGATGTATTGGTCCCTTGTCACTTCTTGCTCAAAAAAATGACCTCTGTATCTATTGATTCCAACTTCTCTTTTAAAAACAGAATGTCTTTATTTTACCAAAGATTCAAAATGGAAAAGTGCATTGTTTTCCCCTTAAATCATTATACATATATTTTATTTACTAAGATATTTTGGTATTTATTTGTCTAACATGTTTTCATCTTTTGAAATAGGTATGGAGTTTAATGTATACAACATTGGTTTCTGGAACTCAATTTGTATTGATTTACAAAGTATGAATTTTATTTTAATTCAGATCTTCTGTGGGTAACTGTCATGAAATCTGTGAGTTCTTTTAACTTCTTTTTTTTTCTTTTTTATAAATTTATTTATTTTATTTTATTTTTGGCTGCATTATGTCTTTGTTGCTGCGCGTGGGCTTTCTCTAGTTGCGGAGAGTGGGGGCTACTCTTCGTTGCAGTGCACGGGCTTCTCATTGCGGTGGCGTCTCTTGTTGTGGAGCACGGGCTCTGGGCATGCGGGCTTCAGTAGTTGTGGCTCGTGGGCTCTAGAGCGCAGGCTCAGTAGTTGTGGCGCACGGGCTTAGTTGCTCCATGGCATGTGGGATCTTCCTGGACCAGGGCTCAACCCGTTTCGCCTGCATTGGCAGGCGGATTCTTAACCACTGCACCACCAGAGAAGTCCCATTAACTTCTTTTTAAATTAAGTCTTTTTCTTGTAACAGTGTAGAAAATCAGATTCTTTACCTATATTTCTTTGGATAGATGGAAGAACTATGTATAGAAAGTATATTAGTTTTCTATTACTTTGTAATTACTGAACATTTAATAGCTTAAAACAACACACATTTATTATCTTAAAGTTCTTTAAATCAGAAGTCTTTCAGGCTTGCCTGGGTTCTCTGCTCAGAGTATCAGAAGGTTAAAATCACAGCATCAGTCCGCTGGGCTTTTATCTGGAGATTCAGGGGAAAGAAATCTGCTTCTAGGATCATTCAGATTGTTGGCAGAATTCAGTTCCGTGTGGTTGTTGGACTGAGGTTCCTGTTTTCTTGCTGATTGTCAACAAGGAGCCATTTTGAGCTCTTTGTGAACTCTCCATTTTCAATGCCAGCAATGATACATTATATCCTTCTCTGGCTTGTAAGCTTTCTGATGTCACTTCCACCCACACTCAAAGTGGTGGGTTATTATACAAGAGTGAAAGTCAGTGGAGACCATTCTTAGAATTCTGCCTACCATAGAGAGATAGCAAAGTATTTATGATTTTGGTATTGCCTTGAGATTTGATACTGATAGAGCACTTGAAATAGGCAACTTGCTTTACCTGAGTGTTTTAATATCCTTCCACCTATTGATTTCTTAAAAGGAACATGTTGTTTTGTATAAGTTTTTTTAAATTTATTATTCCCTTTCCATATATTAGAATCCAGACTCGGAAATCATCTCAAAATTGGTGAAGAGTGTTTGTTTTTTCTGCTTTCACTGAAATATTGTTAAACATTTAGTAAAGGAGGTGGTAAGTAGCCTAACTCTCATTCCAAACTTCCTTCCTCTGATATGTCAGTGGAGAGTTAGAGCCACTTACTGTGGCTTTGATTTATGGTAAAGGCAGAACACGTTGTGAGTGAATTGAATTTCGCAGAGAACTTATCTTTTCAGTTTTCTTGATTTAGAGAACATAGCTTTGCTGTGGGACATTTTTGCAATGAAACCTATCTATTTTCATGCCTGCCTCAAATCTTATCTCACCAGCCATTTCCCAGTAGAAATGCCCCAGTCCTCAAGAAAGAAGCAAGTACAGAGGGATGAGTTAATCTTTTTCCTTGTCTGGCTCTGACTACAGAAAGACCTTGCAGGTTTCCACATGCACCAGAGAGCTTACTTTCCCAAGGTGGGTGGTCACATCCACAGTGGTCATACCTCTCATATCCTCTCTGGAAAGCCACAGTGCTGATCAATGTCCAGAAGAAAAGAAAAGTTGTCCTCAAGGTATAAGACCTCACAGCTACCTCAGCTCATCTTTGCTCTATTTGACTTTCATTCATTGAAAAGACAGATTGTGAACAGAATATACATCCTGCATGTACTTTCTAATCTCTGAATCTCTCACCTCCTGATGCCACCATTTGAGGATTCAGCAGACCCCTGTTTCTTTTATAACTGGTGCTTAATATGCATCAAACTTGTTTCTTTTTTTAAAATTTATAGCCTTTTCAGTTCAGTACAGTCTCAAATATTTTTTTAATGAGTCAAACATCCCAGTTCATTTAAAGACATTTCAGCAGAACAAAATTTTCCATTAGAGTCAATACAGGGGCTCATTCATAAAGTACATTGGGGGTCCTTCAAATGAAGGATAGGGGTCAGCTATGTCACGGTCCCTTCTATGATTCTTTTGTATGAATTCAAAATCTACATTGATGCCCCTTGAAATACCATGACTTCTTGGCTTTATAACTCCAGTCTTTTATCATTTATCAGAATCACTATATTTTGAGATTCTTCATTGTTCTGCACTACTCTTTTTTACTGAGGTAACATTGGTTTGTAACATTGTGTTTCATGTGTACAACATTATATTTTGACTTCTATATACACTATAGCATACTCACCACCAAAAGTTTAGTTTCTATCCATCACCAGACAGTTGACCCCCTTAACCCAGTTTGCCCTCCCCCACATCCCTTTTCCTCTAGTAAACACTATTCTTTGTATCTATGTGTTTTTGTTTTTGTTTTTTAAAAATATTACATATATGAGTGAAATCATATGTTTTTGTCTTTCTCTGTCTGACTTATCTCACTTAGCATAATGCCCTCGAGATCCATCCACGTTGTTGCAAATGACAAGATTTAATCACTTTTTGTGGCTGAGCAGTATTCCATTGTATGTATATATTCACATCTTTATCCATTCATTTGTTGATGGGTACTTACATTGATTCCATAACTTGGCTATTGTTAACAATGCTGTGGTGAATATGGGGTGCATATATCTTTTCCAGTTAGGGTTTCCATATTCTTTAGACAGATAACCGGAAGTGGATATCTGGATCACATAACCTGTGTCCCCTGCATCGGCAGGCGGACTCTCAACCACTGCACCACCAGTAGTTCTAGTCTTAATGTTTTGAGGAGTTTCCATACTATTTTCCATAGTGGCTGCACCAATTACCATTCCCACTAATAGTGTTTGAGGGTTCTCTTTTCTCCACATCCTCTCCAATACTTGTTATTTCTTGCCTTTTTGATAGTGGCCATTCTAACGGGCATGTGATGATATCTCACTGCAGTTTTGATTTGTATTTTCCTAATAATTAGTGATGTTGAACATTTTTTTTCATGAGCCTATTGGTCATCTGTATGTCTTCTTTGGAAAAATATTTATTCAGATCCTCTTCCGATTTTTAAAATTGAGTTGTTTGGATTCTTTTTACTGTTGGGTCCTATGAGTTCTTTATATATTTTGGATATTAACCTCTTATCAGGTATATGATCTGCAAATATCTTCTCCCGTTCAGTAGGTTGTCTTTCCATTTGGTTTATGGTTTCCTTTGTGTGCAGAATCTTTTAAGTTTTATATAGTCCCATTTATTTGTTTTTGCTTTTGTTTCCCTTGCCTGAGAAGAAATATCTAGAGAGATACTGCTAAGACCAATGTAGAAGAGATTACTGCCCATGTTTTCTTCTAGGAGTTTTATGGTTTCAAGTTTTACATTTAAATCTCTATTCCATTTTGAGTTTATTTTTGTATGTGGTATAAGAAAGTGATCCAGTTTCATTCTTTTGCACATAGCTGTCCAGTTTTCCCAACACCATTTATTGAACAGACTGTCTTTTCCCTACTGTATATTCTTGGCTCCAGTGTCATAATTTAAGTGATCATATGAACATGGGTTCATTTCTGAAGTCTTTATTCTGTTCCATTGATCTATATGTCTGTTTTTGAGCCATTTACATACCATTTTGATTACTATAGCTTTATACTACAGTTTGAAATCAGGGAGTGTGATATCTCCAGCCTTGTTATTTTTTCTTAGGATTGCTTTGGCTATTTAGGGTTTTTTGTGGTTCCATATGAATTTTAGGATTTTTTGTTCTATTTCTGTGAAAACTGTCATTGGGATTTTGATAGGGACTGCATTGAATCTGTAGATTGATTTAGGTAATATGGACATTTAAAAAATGCCTAGTCCTTGGGCATGGAATGTCTTTCTTTGTTTTTGTGTCTTCTTCCATTTCTTTCAACAATGTCTTATAGCTTTCAGTGTACAGGTCTCTTACCTTCTGGTTAAATTTATTCCCAGGTATTTTACTTTTTTTGTTATAATTGTAAATGGGGTTATTTTCTTAATTTCTCTTTCTGCTAGTTTGTTGTTATTTTATTGAAATGCAACAGATTTTTGTAAAC
Organism: Delphinapterus leucas; assembly: GCF_059928025.1. Lineage (NCBI taxonomy): Eukaryota > Metazoa > Chordata > Mammalia > Artiodactyla > Monodontidae > Delphinapterus > Delphinapterus leucas. The sequence goes on along the minus strand of NC_143143.1, from coordinate 46,705,643 downwards.
TACAATGTTACTGTATTTGTTTACTATTTCTGATAGTTTTTGGGTAGAGTTTTTAGGGTTTTTAATATTTAAAATGTCATCTGCAAATAGTTACACTTTTACTTTTTCTTTTCCAATTTGTATTCCTTTTATTTCTTTATTGTTATTATTAGCATAATTGCTCTGTCTAGGACTTCTAATACTGTGTTGAATAAGAGTGGCGGGAGTGGGCATCCTTGTCCTGTTCCTGATCTTATTAGTACATCTTTCAGTTTTTCACCATTGAGTGTGATGTTAGCCTGGGTTTGTCATATGTGGCCTTTATTATGTTGAGGTACATTCCGTCTATACTGATTGATGTTGTTCAAATGAATGTTGAGTCTTTTCAAATGTTTTTTCTTTATCTATTGAAATGATCATATGATTTTTATCCTTCATTTTGTTAATGTGTATCACATTGATTGATTTGTACATGTTGAATCACGCTTGCTTCCCTGGAATAAATCCCACTTGATCATTGTGTATGATCCTTTTAATATTTGTTGAATTCTCTTTGCTAATATTTTCTTGAGGATTTTTGCACCTATGTTCATCAAAGATATTGGCCTATAGTTTTCTTGTGTTGTTCTTGTCTGGTTTTGGTATCAGAGTAATATTGGCCTTATAAAATGAGTTAGGAAGCATTTCTTCCTCTTCAGTTTTCTGGAAGAATTTGAGAAGGATAGGTATTAACTCTTCTTTGAATGTTCGGTAGAATTCACCAGTGAAGCTGTGTGGTCCTGAACTTTTGGGTTTTGGTTACTGTTTCAGTCTCTTTACTAGTGATTGGTCTTTTCATGTTTTTTATTTCTTCCTGATTTAGTCTTGGAAGGTTATATGATTGTAAGAATTTATCCATTTCTTCTAGGTTGTCCAATTTGTTGTCATATAGCTGTTCATAAGTCTCTTATAATCCTTTGAATTTCTGTGATGTCTGTTATAACTTCTCTTTGGTTTCTGATTTTATTTGAGCTTTTGCTCTTTATTTCTTAGTGAGTCTGGCTAAAAGTTTTCAATTTGTCTTTTCAAAGAACCAACTCTTAGTTTCGCTGATCTTTTCTATTATCTTTTATAGTCTCTATTTTGTCTGATGTGAGTAAGGCTACCCCTGCTTTATTTTGGCTGCCATTTGCTTGGAGTATCTTTTCACTTTGAGCCTATGTTTGTCTTTAGAACTGAGATGAGCCTCTTGGAGGTGGCGTATAGTTGGATCTTCTTTTTTTTTTTTTTTTTTTTTGCCGTAATCGGGCCTCTCACTGTTGTGGCCTCTCCCGTTGCGGAGCACAGGCTCCGGACGCGCAGGCTCAGCGGTCATGGCTCACGGGCCCAGCCGCTCCGCGGCATGTGGGATCTTCCCAGACCGGGCACGAACCCATGTCCCCTGCATCTGCAGGCGGACTCTTAACCACTGCGCCACCAGGGAAGCCCTGAATCTTCTTTTTGATCCAGCCAGGCCACTTTGCATATCTTGATTGGTGAATTCAATCCATTTACATCTTGTGTAATTATTGATAGATGAAGACTTAGTACTCCCATTTTATGTTTTGGTTGTTCCATATCTCCATTTTTCTTTTTTCTTGTGTTTATGTCTGCCTTTTTTTTGGCGGTTTTTTATGATTTTTTTTTTAACTCAGTCTCCTCTGTTTTTATGTTCTGTGGTTACTATGAGGTTTCTATAAAACATCTTAGAGATAAAATAGTCCTTTTTCTGTTGATAGCAGCTTACCTTCATTTGCCTATACAGGTTCTGTCCTTTTCCTCTTCCCTTTTTATGTTTTTGTTGTCTCACATTATCCCTTTTTGTGTTGTGTTTGTTACCAAATCAAAGTAGCTATAGTTATTTTTACTGCGTTTTTTCCTTTAACCTTTATGCTATGATCAAGTGTTTAACAACCTATTCTGTTAGAGAGTTGCAATTTTCTGATTCTGTCTATTTATCACCTCACTCAAAGTTTTGTGTACTTTTGCTTTTTCATTTCAGGTAGAAGAGCTCCTTTCAACATTTCTTGTAAGGCAGGTCTAGTGGTGATGAACTCCTTCAGCTTTTGTTTGTCTGGGAAAGCTTTTACTTCTCTTTCATATCTGAAGGATAACTTTACTGGATAGAGTAGTCTTGGCTGACAGTTTTTAATCTCTCAATATTTTGAGTATGTCATTCTACTCTCTCCTGACCTATAGAATTTCTGTTAAGAAATCTATGGTAGCCTAATCATTTATTTCTTTATCTCTTTTACTAGGTCATAAATTTTCTGAAGACACACTGTATTTTTTATTTGTATATTGCTCAGGATTTGCCACCTAGCGTATCATAATCTCTCAATAATTTTTTTTCTTGTGTGAAAGCATGAATTTGAAATCTGCTTCTGCCATTAAACATTTTAATTCTACCTCTAAGATACAATTATTGGTAGGAAGGCTTTCTGTATCATTATTCAAGTCATTAGTAAAAAGCTTGAAAAATTTCAGCTTGGGGACAGAGTCCTGTGATCTGCTATTAGAGATCTCTCTCCAGGATGTTGCTGATCAATTTGGGGTTTTGTTATTCAGTCTACCTAATAACATTACTATGCAGCTTGGGGTTCTCCATCTGGTCCTGGAGGATATAATTAAAAGGTGTTGAATGCTTTACTGAAATCATGATCAGATGAAAATTACACAGGAGTGCACCTCACAATAAGACAAATTTTGACATAAGGCAATTGGCAATTGATACTTGAAGTGTCTGCAAACCAGCTCCTCATTCTCAAACAGGGATAAGCTAAATTTCTTATCCTATAGGGAAGAGGAAAAGTCATGGAGGCGAGCAAAACAGCAGTCAGATAGATCTTAAAGAGCAGAAAGGCTGAGAGTGACCATGGCCCTAATATTCTCTCCTCATACTGGGTTGACAAAATGAAGGTCAAATAAATAGGAAGCCCCTGAATTGCTGGAGCTCTCCCAGAGATGCCAGTTAGTCAAAGTCTCACATGCCCCTTGGATATTTATGCTACATGGGCAAATACAACTAACTGGTAGCAAATCAATAGTTGGACCTGAGTTGGATATTGTTGGATTCCTACAGCTGGAACCTAGCCATTCTGTCCTACTCAAAGTGTGTGTGGTCTGTGGACCACACACAGGCGCACACACACACACTATTGACTATTGAGAGGAAAGGAAGGGGATTTTATGAATCAGAGAAGGAGGTAAAGTACAAGTATACATGTTAGGGAAGATATTGATAGTTGCTTACCATGAATTTGAAAATTTTAGCGCAAAATTTGAGAATGAGATACCTTCCTCATTAATGTAATAAACTTGACATAAAGTTTGAAATCTTAATATTGATTCAAGATTCACCCCTTTGCATGTGTGCTTCTGAATTTTGGTGAGGAATGTGAAAGTCACTTGAATCTTGTCCTAAACTGATAATCTGGGTACATGAGGGACAGGCACTTCGAAGAAATTTGGCTTTTTTTTTTAATTAAGTTGGAGGATTATGCGGGCTTCTTCTGCTCATCTTTTCTTTAAATAAAATTGTAGGAATTATTCAGTTGTTTACATTGATTTGAGAAACTGTTTTTTGGATACAGTCTAGAATAACAATTGTCAAGCTCCTTTTAGAGCTATGAAATTTGAGGTTAGTATGTGAATATGTCAGAAAATCACAAAACAAGCTGGAAAGAGAACTAAGCAACTTTCAGAAGACACATCATTTATAAAACTTTAGATTGCCATAAACTCAATAAGAACATTCAAAATTAACAATGGTCTTTGAAATTTTGGGAAAAAATTTTCTTATTTAACTTTGCTTCTGGTTATTCATTTTGGTAAATTATTTTGTCATTTGTATCCATTTCTAGGCTTTTCTTTTGTAACAATTGAGTTATATCTCAGAGGATGTCATTGGTGGTGGGAGAGTGTGATTATTTTTCACGTCAGTTGATAAACTAGTTTAGATGATTTTACTGAAATTTAAAGTTGACTGTTTAACTGAAAGTTTAAATTGCTTTTCATCTGAAAAGCAAACGATTTTGACAATTAAAGCATACAAATTGTGAGTGCTACATCTAGCTGTTCCAGCTATAATGTGTTGATTGGAGCTGTTTCACGAATCCTTCTCAGGAGCAGCCCAAGTGCTATATACTGCTTGGGAAGAAAATACAGTCAGTGTATTTGCCATCACAATGTGCCGATTGCTTCATCTTGCCCAGAGGTAAACTTGCTGTAATAAAAACTTCTGGACTGGAACATGGTGATGGCATTAATGTTATTTGCCTCCCTAGTTGTTTCTGCGCTATGTAAACCCAAAGCAAACAGCTCTCGGTTTGAGAACCTCAGAGAGCTCTGTCACTAGGCATTGCTGAGTTCCCTTGTGTTGATTCTTTGTTAGCTGAAGTCTTGCAGTGAGCAGTGGAATCTGGATCTTGAGTAGCTAAAGGCGATGGATTAAAATGGTTTACATCTTCTGACTTTGTCCAGATCATTGTATGGAGCTCACTTTGATAGATGCCTTTCTGTATGGGTGTTATTATTTTTAAAGACTCATAGTGAATTCCTTGCCCTATGTATCCTTATTGCCTTCTGAAACAGTATTAAGTCAGGGAACCTAGACTTATCATACCATGTAAGTTTCTTAGCATGGTGCTCGAGGAAATTTGAGAAAGGCTCAGGGAAAATGACTAAATTCATCTTATAAATGCAGTATCCCTTAAGGAATCAATTGTGGATTAGCTCAAGGAAGTGCCCATGTTTATCTTCATGGGAGGCTGTATAGATCTCCTCCACATATTCCAAGGTCTGTCTGCAATTGTCCCTTTTTAAATTCATGGGAATAGCAATGCCTTTGAGTGCCTCATAAAGGAACTGGTTGTGGATATAGGCCAAAGCTAAAAAGAGAGTAGGAAAGAAAAAAGTAAAGATGGAGGGAGTGGGAAATTGGAGGTTGAAAGGGTAAAGGATGAGTAATAAAAGTCATTCTATGGTTATGTCCTATACTCTTAAGGGCAATCCAGTAGAAAAGTTGGCTCTCCTTTTGCTCAGAGAGGAGAAGCATTTTTCATTTGCCAGCCTTCACTGGGTTTCCAGTGCATCTTGGGATCGCACATTAGATGAATAGGAGGAATTCTTCTGTCACTGCCAGTGAAATTGTTATCATCATTTAGCATTGCTACTGTGAGCCATCCTTCCAAAGACCTACATTTGAAAGCAGCACATGGAATTTCAGCCCTCGTATTATTATTTTTTCTTGTATTTTTTATTGTACAAAATGAGGAGAACCCAAGACAAATTTTTTTTTGAGAGAGAACATGATTCAGCCTCTCCAAGGACAAAGTATTTAAATGGCCTTACTGTCATATTCAAATAAATTTGATCCCTCAGATAATATCCTTAAATAAAGGGATCATTTTTCCTCAGTCATAAAAAGAACATACTACTTTTTTAAATTAGGAAATTTGGAAAATCAAAAAGGTAAAAAGAAAAAAATGACCTATCAACAATGAGGACTCAGGAGTAGCTATCAGAGTCCTACGTGACCCTTTATTTTCCTGATATTTGGGGCAGTAGATAACTAAACAACCTGAAGTTTTGTGGCTGCTTCCTGGGGTCATATTTTGAGTAATACCTATTAGATGCTTTATTTTAGCTCATGCTCCTATGGACTAGTAATATTTGAATAGCTGTAATGACTGCATTTAAATCTATTTTATTTCAAATTCATGCGTGTAGCTAGTAATTCTTGCACCAGGAGATTACAGAGAATTACCTGATGATTTCACTGTTGTACCTCTCCGTGTACTACCTTGGATCTTACACAGTACTAATTCTTGACCATACTGGCTAATGTAATTAATGAAACATGTTGAAACATATGCACATTTGCTATACTGTGGTTTACAAGTGTTCTTCATGCAGTTGAATAATATTAGGGCTGTTTTTGGTGTAATTGCACTTGGTTTTCCTTCCATAATTATTTACGCTTGTGTTTCTAACAGGATGTAGATTCCAGATCCCTCAATTGTAGAAGTTGTTCATAGTTTGTTTGAGCGTGTACATGGTATATGCATGGGATGGGCTTGTTGGGAGCTTGGAAGAATGGAAACTTATTTTCTTTTATCATTTTCTAAAAAAAAATTCAGATCCAAGTTTTTGATAATTTTACTCATGAAAGAAAAACTATAATATGTTTCTAAAGACTAATGTTCAGAAGGGTCAAGGAAAAATGGTTATACCCTTTAGATTATTTTTGCAGTGAATTTGTTATTTGAATGTTCTTCAGTTATTAGCATTTTTAACCCATTAGCAATGGCAGCAGTGTCCTAAGTAACTATAACAGACTCTTGAAGAACCAGACCTCTTGACCAAAAGGACCCCTTGTCCCAATATTTTCTGAACTCCTCAGACAGATGATAACATGTAATAATGTGTATTTTGCCAAGGATGCTCTTCCTTTCTGTCACTCTCACCTCCCAAATGATGTTAATTTTTAAGAAGTAGTTTGTTTTCCAACTAACCTTCATATACTGTTTTATGAATTGTACTGTAATATGTGCTCAATAAATATATGCTAATAAATATTTGGTACTGATATTCAACCAAATATTTATTGGAAAATAATCATTTTAATGTTCCCATCTCCATTACATAATACTTGTAAAACAATAATTCTGTTCCTCGGGTGTGACTGCTAGATATTCTTCTCAAATTCTGTGGTTGGGCATAGCTTCAACTAATCCAGGGTTTCCGAGCCTGCCTGGTGTAGGACTCGCCTGGGAAGCTGATTGTACTTACAGACTCCAAGGCTCCACCCCAGACCTGCTAGTCACAATTTCTGGGTAATTTGTATCATCAGACAAGTCTGAGAAACCTAAAACTAGGGAGTCTGAACTAAAGGAGCTTGATCAATGTATATTTGCATATTGGTATATAGGAAAGATTTATGGGTCTGGATTGAGTTAATAGCATTCATTTATTTCTAAGGCTGATCAACTAAAATATCAGAAGAGAAAATTGCTCTGATATGCTCTTTAAATTACAGCTTCCATGAGATTTCACTGAAGTAATTTTTTTTTTTTTTTTTGCGTTACGCGGGCCTCTCACTGTTGTGGCCTCTCCCGTTGCGGAGCGCAGGCTCAGCGGCCATGGCCCACGGGCCCAGCCGCTCCGCGGCATGTGGGATCCTCCCAGACCGGGGAACGAACCCGTGTCCCCTGCATCGGCAGGCGGACTCCCAACCACTGCGCCACCAGGGAAGCCCTGAAGTAATTTTTAAATCATCATAATTGATAAATTTAAAATTATCATTCCCATGTGCAAGACACTCTTCTAATCTTTTTCATGTATTTACTAATTTTAGTATAGAGAGGTGAAATAATTTGCCCAGTGCCAAATAAGGAACAAGTGGGAAAACTTGGCTTTAAACCTAAAAAGTTGGATTTCAGAATTTTCACATTTAACCCCTGGAATATATTGCCTGTAGCCACCAAATACTTACTAATGTGTCAGGCACTAGTATACTAAGCACTTAATATACTTTTAAAGTCACTTACCAATCCTATAAAGTAGGGTTAAGAAAGGGAAGTTTAGAGAGATTAAGTAATTTGCCCAGAGTTACCCTGCTCGTAAGTAGTAGAACCAGTGTGGTTTGAAGCTGGGTTGGCTCAACTCCAAAACTCTGTGCTTTTAACTACTCCCCTGTATGTAAGAATAACAGGTTTGAATATGCTGATATCTTGTCTCTCTTCAGTATTTTGTACAAATAATAGTGGTTACTGGGAGCTTTCTGGAAGGTAACTGTATAACACTTTAGTGTCTACATTAAGTAATGCCTACACTTAATATCAACATTAAAGCACTTCAGGGTCAACATAGAACTTTAGAAGAAAATCTGTGATATATTATAGAATTCCTTGTCCCAGAAAGATTTTTAAAGAATAAATTGGTTACTCTGTCATCTGCTATAGACTAGCTGAAAGTAGAGCACAGGATGAACATACTTTTAAGAGATTCTTAACCCTGTGTGTTTTAATGTTAAAGGATAGTATAGTTGGTGGATACTTATGTATTTGTGAACATTGGTAAGAAGTTACATTTAATTTCCTTCATTTGAACATTAAATATTTCACACGTGTGCATTTTGTCACAAGTAAATATTTTCCTCTACTTTGAAATGACTTACAAATTTACTTTTACTTATTTATTAAAGATTTAATTTGAGCTGCTTCTCTTTTTCCCTCTTATTTGTCCCAAAATAAAAGTGAAGTGTCAACTGGTTTTAATGGCTCCTACTGCCATCTCTCTGTCTAGGGCTTCTAAGGAAAGGGGGAGAATTGGAGAAGAACTTGTGAAATTTGTCTGGGGAGGTGAGAAAGTTTAATGTGCTTGTGAACTAGCACACTTCTTCTGGGTAATACTATTGCACTGTAATAAATATTGAAATCCAGTTTTCAGTCTTAGACCTAATCCTTTAATATTAATTAACATTCAAAGAGGAATTTTGTAAAGAAGCATGTTGACTAAATTCCTGTACCTGAAAAAGATCAGCAGCTGATAAACTAGGAAATAAGAATGTCTTGTTTAAACGTGTTTATAAAACCAGAGAATAGACCTTTTTTTTTTTTAAAAAGAGCAAGGCCATGCTAATTTGGAGCCACAACTAGAAGGGAGTAGTCTGGGTTATGCAATTTGCTGTTGCACTTCAACAGAAGACTATAGCTGCACTTCAACAGAAGACTAGCTGCCTGAGCCATGTTACTGGTTGTTAACACCGTCTCTTTCCCAGTAAAAATGATTTCCACCAGCAGGGCCTAATTCATCCAAAACACTGTCCCTGGTGCTCATACACTGATACACATTAGTAACTCTGTGACTTTGATTTAACAAGTAACCATCTATTTGTTCTTATAAACAAAAATTTTTATTGGGATTTTGGAATAACCAAGATGACTTCTATCATTTTAACAGCTTAAAATAACAATCTTTTAAAAATTTGTTACTCCTTCCACTTTTTAGCAGGCCGAAATATACAAACAGCTCATATCAAGAAATCAAACAACCCAATCAAAAAATGGGCAGAGGATCTAAATAGACATTCTTGAACTTTTACCAAGGGTTGCAGAGTAATATAATGAGCCCAGTCCTGTGATGGGGAGAAAAAGTATGCCTTTGTTAGAATTAGCTTCTATAAAATCAGTACAGGTTTAGAGGGAAAATAGAAATTGCAGAGAAAGTCTGTTGATCTTGCTTCCACACTTTCCACTTTTTGTCACCCTCTGTTCAAATATCAGTTCTAACATTAGATACTAGGCAAATGTTTCTTCATCATCAAAAGTGAAAATAAAATTTACTGGTTATTGGCTAAGAGCCAGGTATAAGTTGAATGCTCAACTTGAAATATGTAATTTATTCCTTACAACTAGAAAGGCACTATTTTTATCCTATTTTACAGAAGGTGAAACTGAGGCTTAGAAAGGTTGGCTAAACTCCCAAGGCCATACCCCAAGTAAGTGGTAGAAACTGGATGCAAACCCAGATTTGTCTAATTGAAAGACAGTATTCTTTATCATCATCTCAAATATCAATTTTACATAGAATTTTTAAAATAAATTTATTTATTTAATTTATATTTATTTTTGGCTCCGTTGGGTCTTCGTTGCTGTGTGCAGGCCTTCTCTAGTTGTGGCTAGCGGGGGCTACTCTTTGTTGCGGCATGTGGACCTCTCATTGTGGTGGCTTCTCTTGTTGTGGAGCATGGGCTCTAGGCGTGTGGGCTTCAGTAGTTGTGGTTCGCGGGCTCTAGAGCACAGGCTCAGTAGCTGTGGTGCACGGGCTTAGTTGCTCTGTGGCATGTGGGATCTTCCCGGACCAGGGCTCGAACCCGTGTCCCCTGCATTGGCAGGCGCCACCAGGGAAGCCCTGTACATAGAGTGTTCTAGTATACTTAGTTTTACACATTGGAGTCAGCATGTTCCAATGAAGAGAGCAACATGTAGAAAAGACAGGAGATGTGGAGTAAAGATCCTTGTGGCTACATTTGGAATTAAGTTGTTTTTTAGAGTTCTAATTCTGCCAATTTATATTGTGTGATATTGAGTGAGTTGCAGAATCTGTTTGAACTTCAATTTCTTTTGTGAATTGGGAAGCAAAGGAGATAATGGCTGTGGAATACTTAATAAATGTAGTTATCATGAAGTTGGTGATAATATTCTATGTTTGTAGAATGGTTTACAGTTTGCAAAGAGCTTTTACAAAGATCGTCTCAGATGATAGTGATACAACCCTTTGAAGTTTGTTCATTCTTTCATTCCTTCATCGAACAACTATATTTTTGAGTTTCTGTTAGGTGCCAGGCATTGTTCTATAGGTTGGGGTAATTTAGCAGTGAAGCAGCAGGAGAAAACTAATTCCTTGCCTTCATGGAGTTTACATTTTAATGGAGGATATGGATAATTACACATAAGTAAAATATTTAGTATATTAGATAATAACAACAATAAAGGTAGCATTACCTCCTATATGTTGAATGCTATGAGCCATGCATTCCTCAGTAGTTAGAAGCATATTTTGATTCATATACATGTTTTTCCATTATGGACTTTTTTCTTTTTTTTTTTTTTTTTTTTTTTTGCTGTACGCGGGCCTCTCACTGTTGTGGCCTCTCCCGTTACAGAGCACAGGCTCCGGATGCGCAGGCTCAGCGGCCATGGCTCATGGGCCCAGCCGCTCCGCGGCGTGTGGGATCTTCCCGGACCGGGGCAAAAACCCGTGTCCCCTGCATGGGCAGGCGGACTCTCAACCACTGTGCCACCAGGGAAGCCCTCCATTATGGACTTTTTAAAAACTATAAATAGGTTATAGTTCAACTACAAACTTTTTTTTCAAATTTTTTGTTGTTTCAAAACAATGAAGGGATTGGTTTTTCTATTTAATTGTTAGTACACATCTCTAAAATTTATGAAAGCTTTCTAGCTAGCTCTAAGATTCTATGACATGTTGGCTAAAATTATGGAATTAAATGTAGATCTCTAATACCTGTGTCTGTTTATACAAGTCTGGTAAGTATACTCTGAATAAGGCATTTTGATAGTTCACAGATTATTATTTTTTAATAATTAAATAATTATTTGAAAACCATTAAATGATCTTGGCTTTTCTTTACCTTTGTAGACTAGGTAGTAGTACTCATGGGTTATATGTCTCAAATCCAGCACCAAGCCTGGTAAAAAAACTTCAGTGATCTGGAACTTCCATTCTGGGTTTTAGAAGACACAAAGGGATCATGAGAAGGTGTTGTAGTGACTCAAACATAAAGATTTGTCTGCCAACTCCAAGTTTAAATTTATTGAAAGCTGCAAGAAAGACAAGTGTTATTCTCAGGATAGTTTCCAGCCATTAACTAGTGACCACCAAACGTCATAATTCAGCATCGTGGGGCAGAGGTCTGTAAGCCTTGGGAGAAAAATTCACATTTGCACCATTGAAACGTCTTGAGATTTAATCCTAAAAATGTCTTCTAGTTGTTATACCAGTAAAGTGAAATAATTTTTTTTTATGGACTTGAAACTCCTTTTTAAAGTTATTGAAGAAATATTTCTGCTCACTATTTAAAGAGAGTGTTTAAGGGCTCAAGCTTCAGGAGAAGACAGAATCCTTGTTCTACCACTTGCTAACTATCTAACTTTAAGAAAGATTCTGTTATAGCTCCAGAATATACCTGGCATCTTTCCTCTCTCTCCTCTTACTACCACCATCCTGTTCCATGTTACTCATTCTCCATACAGTGGCTAGTGACTTTGTTACAATTGAGATCTGATAGTCTGATCCCCACACATCATTCTTCTCTTCCTCCTTCTCCCCAAACCTCTGTTAACAATCCTCCAATGGCCTTCTCTTATACTAGAATGAAGTCCAGACTTTTTACCTTGGCCTTGGCCTACCAGACCCTGTAGGAACTGATCCAGGCCTGCTTCGCTGATCTCACCTCTGTCATGCTCACTGAGCTTGAGCCCCCTGACATTTTTTTAATCCCTAAGTTCACTAAACTTCTCAGAACACTCTACCTCATTCTTCACGTGGCTGACTCTTTATCCCTTAGGTCTTAGGCTTCTCTCACCACCCAATCTAAATAGGTTTTCATGTTATACTCACTCATGCACCATGTTTTTCTCTTACATGGCATCTGTCATGATTTTTCACTTTATGTTCATTTGGTTTTTGTCTAATATCTGAATGTCTGCCTCCTCCAACTGTAATCTCCATGTCTTTATGGTTCAGTGCTATGTACTCAGACCCAAGCACAATAAATCATTGTTAATGTTGAATGAATAAAATATCTAACTCCATAAACTTTCTAAGTATTAATATGCTTATCTGAAAAATACAAATAATCATTCCTACCTGTAAAGTTACTGTATGAATTAAACAAGATTGAAATATATAAAACAGCATTGTGCTTGAACAGTCCCCAACAAATGGCAGTGTCTGCAGCAGTGGCGTGGTCACCAGACATTTGTTAAGCCCACTGTGTGTGTGAGACATTGCTAATGTTTGTAGAACATATTTTTAAAAGATAGGTTTGTTAGACTTTTGTTTCACCTTGTCTTTACTGTTTTATTATTATTAGCATTGGTCTTCACATCTAGGAAATTAAAATGTGGAATTCCAGCAGTGATTCCATGCTTTTTAATGGAACATTGATATAAACTAGCCTCAGCTTTGTAATGCCACAATTATCAGAGCCATGATGTACATTCAAAAGGGTAATTACTTTGGGTAGTAATTTCCTAGACTGCCCTCCCCACCCCCCCAACCAGCTGGCATTGAAAAAGGAGCACTGCTTTTGTGTGTGTACACAGTCTGTAAAACCCCATTATCCCCAACTTCCACACCCCTGTGGCTGCATACTTCCTTTTGAAGCCTCTTAAAAAAGAAAAAAAAAAAAAAAACTTTCAAGATAGCCCTAAAATTTATTTTGAATCTCATTTCACCCATATAGTATAAAAATGAGATGGTGGGTAGGAAGTGGGAGGGGTCTAGAATGTGATTTGCTTACCCCTGGAATTCTATGATGCTTGTGGGAAAGCCTGGTAAAAATTTGCATGGGTGGGTAGAAATACTTCTTCAGAAACACTTTGAGATAAAGTTAGATTTAAATCTGTTTTGATGTTCAAAGAATAGAGGAATGTTAATTTGGTTATTCTAGTTCTTTTTCTTTCATCTGTTCAGAATGTCTATACTTTTCAGAACAGAGGTTTCCACCGACCTCTCATGACCAGCATCCTTTTAAACTGTGATCATCTGCTAGAATCCTAGGTGCAGTGCCCTCCTCTGCTCTCCTTTTCTTCTTTGTGTCTCTTTCCATCTGAGGTTTTGACCTCCTCTCTGGCCCATATCCTAATGCTTCCACTGAGCCCATTTCAATCCTTTACTTTTGGGTTCCACTGCTTCCACTGAGCCCATTTCAATCCTTTACTTTTGGGTTCCAGCTTCCCATGCTACTCACATTTCTCTTAGCATTCTTTCCACCACCTTGAATTAATTGACGTCTGTTCCCTGAGGATGACACCTTCCCTGTTACCTGTTGCATCTCTTACTGTCACTATTTGATGCAACTAGGGAAGGGGAGGGGTGTGTAATAGAGGTAGGGAGTTTCAAAAAAATTTTTCCTTCCCCTGAAAGACCTCTTCTTGACTTTGGTTTTTCACCACTATTCAAAGTCCTTTCTTTTGAAATTCTTATTTTATATCGACATCGTCTAATTCCGTCATCTTCTCCCTCTTCTTCATCTCTGGGACATTTCCCCATCTTCCTTAGGGCTTGTCTTATAAGCCTTACCTGCATACCAGTCCTTTCCCTCTCTTGGAGCGATTGTGTCTTCCTCACTAGTGACTCTTCCAAAACTGCAGCTTCTCAGCCTTTAACTTCAGTCATCTTAGAGTCACAGCCATGACTTGGACCACACCTCTTGTGCATCTCAATTTTCTTCACTTCTGTTAAATATGCTCCCTGTCCTCATTGTAGATTCCTAACTCTATCTCATTCCTGAGGTCAGTAAATATCCTTCCTGGCACTCACTTCTTTTTTATTCCTCTTGATCCTCGACATGACCGACCAAGCGAGATCGCTTCGCCTCCAAACTTCTTAAAGAGTAGACTTAACATTGTTTCTGTTTTCTTTATCTCTCATTATCCTGCCAACATCACACAGGCTTTTTGCCTCCTTACTCTGCTGACACTGCTTCAAAATCCCTGATGGTCTCCTCTTTTTTCATATTCAGTTTCCTCTTCCAAGTCTGTATTCCTGACTACCTTTTTGACATCCTCCTTTTAAAAATGTTTCTAGGGGCTTCCCTGGTGGCGCAGTGATTGAGAGTCCGCCTGCCGATGCAGGGGAAATGGGTTCGTGCCCCAGTCCAGGAAGATCCCACATGCTTGCGTACCGCAAAAAAAAAAAAAAAAAAATGCTTCTAGTTCCTTGATTTCATTATATTTTCTTCTCAAAATGATCTTTCCCCTTTGTGACTCCGGTTTTTTTGTTTGTTCGTTTTTGTATTCCTCTTCCCTCTTCTGTCCCTACAAAGCGTAGGTGTTCCTTTGTCTCTTTTCTTTCTTTCTCTGCTCGCGTTCTGTTGGTGATCTCATCCATCCGCTCAACTTTAATAATAAGCTGTTAGATATGGATTCCCTTCCTTGATGCCAAAGATCTTACACCCTCATTTCCAACTTCCTGGTAGGCATTTCCAGAGGGGTAACATAAAAGTACTTTAAACCTACGGTGATTATAATTTATCATCTAAATTGGGTCACTATGGAAGGCAAAGACGGAACTACTAATAATCAGCCAGTGTAAACCTGTACTGTGCATATGGTCACCTATTCAAACTCATTATGTACAAAATACTCTGACATTTGCTTTTCCAGTATTTTCTATCATTATTAATTGCCTCACCAACATTTTACTTACTCAGGCTGAGAATTATCTTTAATTTTTATTCTTTCTTCAGTTTCCAATTCCTAGAAATTCTACCTTTCATGTATCTTGTGAATTACACCTTTTTTAAAAACCCTATTTCACTGTTCAGGCTCTTATTTCCTCTTGCCTGGAATACTGCATAGACGTCTAACTTGTCTTCTTACTCCCAGTTTCTCCTTCTTTTTCCTTCATGCAATATTCTTTATTTCTACAAAATGTCCCTAAATTATTGATTATTTATGCACCTGCTTAACAACCATTGCCAAAGAATATCATGAAGACTTCTCAGCTTGGAATTTAACACACTTAACACAATATAAGACTGACATAAAAAAAATGTGTCCAGCTTTATCTCCTTCATGGACCCTGTATTTCAGCTGGACTATTGGCTTTTCCACAAACACCTCCTAAATCAGTGGTACTCAACCTCAGCAGAAACACCTTTGGAATTAAAAGTATATAAATACTCAAACTTAACCTGGGAGATTTAAATTTAGTATGTCTGGTTTGCGGCCTGGTTAAATTAATAAAGAGCCTCCCCAAGTGATTCTGACCAAAGCCAGCATCGAGAAGCACTGCAACTGTTTTCCAGCCTCCATGACTTTGTTCACCATTTTCCCTCCATGGCCAGTATCTGTTTTTCTTGCTTTCTCCTTAAATACCATCCTATCTTTCAATACCAGCCCTAGTTTTGTTTTACCTCCTTCATGAGGTCTTCCTTGATCCATCCAGATAGATGTAATTGTTTTGTCTGTACTGCAGTCACAGTATAACTTTCACTAGATTATTTGTTTAATGCCTTACAACCTCTAGACAGCACACTTCTTGAAGGCAAAGCTCCTACTATTTTATAATATAGAAACCACTCAGTAAAGGTCATTGGCTGTTGAGATTTTTTTTGTAAAGAACTTTGAAGTTCTTAAGAAAGTGATTGATAATCATGAGCTATTTTCTTTTGCTAATTTAATCAATAGTCCAAAAGCATAAAGTACAGTAGTTTCAACTCCAACACTGTGCTAAATTAAGATTTGCTAATCATACTAAGTAGGAGAAAGGAATTAGAATTGTAAATGCCACTACTGTTTTCAGGGGCAGACGAGCTAATCTTAAAGTGAACTCAGTGGTGGATTGGTTCCTTTTTAACACCCACACTTCAGGTGCTTTAAAGCACGTGGGTCTCTTTGGACTCCTCATGAAAACTGTCATGTTGGCATGTACCTATAAAATGTGCTTTACTCAGAAAATGGGGTTAGTAAAGCAGAGTTTTTTACTAGTTCCTTTGGCACAGGGGAATACTTTTAATAAATAGGCCTCACTGAAAGAACACAGTGTTGTTCTTAATAGGGAACGAGAGTGTAAGTGCAGTGATTTAATGCAGTTACAAGTGCCTGCATTCAAAAACAATTTTTGATTTTTGTCAAACGTTCAGCAGGGGAGTGATTTTTCCCTCGTTTTTTTTGTAGCTTCCCCATTGTATTCTTGTTAAATGTATAAGCTGCATATTCAGGATTGAATTATTTTTTTCCTACATTTTTCTTTGTTAGTACCTGATCAGTAAAAATTGTGAACATTTAGCTTGGGATAGATGTATATGTATCTGTATTTAATTTAGTGTCCCTTACGGTGGAGATTTGTGTTTTGTCATTTATTGAAAGTATATATATATATTTCAGCAAAGTATTTGGATTTCATAGCAAGCCTAGGTAAAAGAATAAACTTTTACCCTCTCAGTGCTTTCTCTATTTGCTAGTGTAAAACATATTTCTGATTTATCCCAGGTAAAATAATTAAAATGCATGTGTCAGAACACATAAAATTTTCTGTGCTCACGAAAGGTATACTAACTGGAAAATAGTCTTGGCTTTTGACTTTTTATAAACTCACAGGTGTATAGGGACTTTATGGAACCATCCAGCCCTTTCCCTGACTTCTGGCAGAGCTTGTAGCTAAACTACTCAAAACCTGTGGAAGCAAAATCAAACTTCCTTCAGAAAATGTTCCCTGTATCCAATGTTAATCACATTTTCTTTGCTAAGTTATCCCTAGAAAACAACTATCCTTAAAAGGAAGTCAAAAGAGAAAGTATTGAGAAACATTTGAAGATGGCAAATGAATAAATGAGGTTTCATAGGCAGCTGGAGATATTTGTTAGCAGAGTAGTAGAAGCAGCGATATGTAACAAACCACTGGGAACACATGGCTCACTCTGCTTGACCATAATAGTAGTAACTTGTATTTTGTTGAACATTGTACAGTTTCCAAGCACATTGTCTCATTTTATCCTCACAACAACCCTGTGAGGTGGGTGGTATTAATAGCCCCATTGTATAGATAAGGAAACTAAGCTAGGGAGAGTAAATGGTTTGTTTTCACATACCTAGTAAGTGGTAAATCTGGGATATCAGATCCTCTGATGCCAACTCATACTACCAAAAAGCTATTTTAAAAAATATTAATTTTTCAAAAACCACCTTAAAGTATAAACCAGGACAACAGCAGCAGTGTACAAAAGACTGGAAGGTCACAAAACCACTTCTGAAGTTTTCTGTAAGAGTATTCCAAAAGACTGTTAGGATATTCGTTTATGCATGAAACGCTGAACCCTTAAGTAAAATGATACACAAGCTCAAGATATTGCTATTTTTTTTATTTGTAGCCAACATTTATTTTTATGCCTAGAAAAATACAGGGGGGTACTTAGGACTAATGTGCTGGGCAGTTTGCTACTTTAGTGATAGTAACATAATCCCGAAAAAGCAAGCACAATTATTTTGTCCTTTCTTTTGTTTTATTCAGCAATAAGACCACAATTTTTCATATTTAAGGAAGTATGAAAAATTTGTCGAGTTTTAAAAGCTGAATACATGTAGCGTTGGATCAAGGCACATACAAGACTGGCCAAAGGGCGTACAATGCACTTTGGTTTTTTGTTGGGAAAAAAAAAAAATCATGGCAACAGAAAAGTGATGAGGTTTTTAAACAAGTAATAGCTCACAATTCAGTAGGAAGCTGGAAAGAAATGTTACATTACAAGTTAATTATGTAATATCTGGAAAACTGTGACAGTAATGGGCAGTATTCTTGATCATTGTGAACGTAAATTGAACGTTTATGTACAGTGTTAAAATGTTTCACATAAACCAGATCTAAGTTTAATTTCTAGTATTCATTTTTCTTTTAAATTCTCATTTAAAGTACTACTTTCTCTTCATTGCTGAGGGGAATTGCTTATGGTTATGCTACCTTTTTAATGTGTGTAAGGTTTTTTTTGACATCCTTTATGATAAAAACATCATAAACATGAACAATTGTGTCTTTAGAGTTGACTTTTCAAAAATCAGGATGGTATAGGCAAAACCAGAATGCAATTCTGAGATTTGTGTTCATTACGCTGTGCGAGTCTATGTTTTCATGTTTTCCTAAGTACAGATTTCCCCCTAACCTGGAAGCACGCTTACAGTATTGTTTTTGTGAAGTCCTTTATTCTCAAAGCTTTGTTAACAATGGCATTAACAACAGCAGACTTCACACTCCTTTTATGCCAGCTGATGGATTCAGTTCAGAAGATATGTTTACTTTCTTAAGGATATCTAATTTGCTCAGGGTAAAAATGGAGTTATGCAGCAAATCTGATATTGCCCATTACTTCACATATTTTGATTATTGAATACCACTGGAATACAAATTTAATAATTGGAACATTATTTCATAACTACCTTTTGAAATTTAATTTTTCTCATTCAGCCAGTTTTTTTTTTACATTAATACCAAAGTGAAAAATGGCCTGTGCTTATACTACAAGGATCTCATGTGAACGCAGTTCTGATTGTTCAACACAGCAAGAAAATTCACTTTCACAGTCAACAAGTCATCTTACTCAGTAGAACACAAAGTAAATGATTTATAACTTCAATATTTGCAAGGAAAATACAGTACAAATTACTAAAAAGTACTAAAATATAGAATTGTGTTCAGGCTTCTCCACTACATCAATCGCAGCAGTAACCTGAAATTTGAAACTTTTAATAAAAAGTTCATAAATATAAATTATATGGCAAATGTACAGTACATTGCTTTTCTCAGTCTCTTTTTCCAGTGTTTTACAGTAGAACAGGGTTCCTACCATCACCTCCCTTAGGTTTAAAAAAAACGAAACACGGTATGCTGCGAGTCCTCCAGCATCATGAGTGTGAGTGATCTGAGTCTGGAATACCACTGTCTCTGTAGCTTCGGTTACTACTACTTTCACTGTGATTGTTTTTGTACAGATTCATTCCGTTAGGAGGAAATATGGTGTGTATTACAAATTCCTCCTTTGAGATGGGTTCATTGCTTATCGGTAACATCTGAAAAGAAGTCTCCCTGATTTCCAGGATGGAGTTGTCCTTCTTGGTGCCAGCTTCTGCGTAGTCATCCTTTCTTCTCTTCCCTTTGCTGTATGCACAGTTCCTTGAGAAGAGTGATCCATTCCTATGAACATACCAGCACACTAAAGCGAGAAGGGCAATGGTCACCAGGGCCACAGCGCCACCAATGATGGCAGCCAATGGTAAATTAGGGTTTTTGTAAGGTTCTTTCTCTTGCTCTCGATTAAGGGTGGTTGTAGGGTTGTACATTCGAAGGGGTGCGGTTTCAGTCTCAATACAAACAGGAGTTTCATCAAATAGGTAGAGGTTACTGGTTTCCATGGGAACCATGCAGACTCGATAGGGTGAATCAGGCTCCAGGGCTGTGACCAAGTATTCACTGCGTTCTCCTGTTACAATTGTTTCCGTTATAGATCCAAACGCTGGGCTGTGACCCAGTTTGAGCCAGCTGAGTCTTAAAGCAGTCATAGGTAGGACAAGTTTCCAAGAGATATGAATTGTGTCGGAGGTGACAGCTTTCACAGTAATGATAATTGTTTTTCTTGCTGGATTCCCCGTGGTTCGCTGATCCTTAGTGAGTTTGGGGTTCTTCATGTCTGGTTGTTTGGTCACTGGAGCTGGCCACTGTCCTTGAGCAGGATGCACTGTGTTGGGTGTTGCAGTGGTTGTCTGAATGGTGCTTACAACTGCGCTGTCCTTACAATCAAACAGTTCCACATTGAGGTCCTTGATAGCCATTCCCCGAACCTTTTCGGGGGCTTGGCACATGAGTCCACGCACATTGACCTTCACAGGTAGTGATTGTAACCAGTCACGCACCCATTTCATCTTGCACCCACAATACCACGGATTGTTGCGAAGAATCAATTGGGTTATGTTGTCCAAATCATCAAAGATACCCTGAGGTAAATTACTTAGGTTGTTATTGGACATATCAAGTCGATACAGCTGCCTTAGATAAGAAAAAGCATTTGGGGGCACCCGATTGATATGGTTATCTTGAAGATAAAGCTTCCTCAGGTTTGTGCCTGGGAGGTTTACTGGTGCAGCAGTCAGGGAATTCCGTACCAGTGACAGTTCTGTTAAGTTGACTAGGTTGAAGAAAACTTTATCACCTAAACCGTGGTTGTTCAGCAGGTTTCCATCCAAAACCAGGCGTTTTAGGCTAGTGAGACCTTGAAGAGATGGTGATGAGATGGTGGATATGCGATTATCATCCAAGCGGAGTTCTTCTATAGTCCTGGGCAAACCCCAGGGGATTGTGCTAAGATGATTACGGGACAGGAAAAGCAGCCGGAGATAGTTACTGTCTCGGAATGCCCCCTCTTCAATGCTAACAGCTGAGACGGAGTTATCATCTAAATGTAATTCTTCCAGATAGGGGATTTTTGAAAGTGAATCATAAGTGATAGTCCTTATATTATTTTCTTGCAGATGTAACTCTTTTACATACTTTGGTAGGTTGGTAGGAAATTCATCTAAACTGTTGTGATATAAGTATATTCTTTCTACTTTCAGCAAGTTTTTCAAATCTGAAGGAATGCCAGCATTATTTATTTGGTTGTTCTGAAGGTAGAGAGTTGTAGCATCCTCTGGTATTCCTGTTGGAATGGATGTCAGAAAGCGATCATTACAGTAAATGAAACCGGCATCACAGCGGCACACAGATGGACAGGATTTAGCCATAACTGATAGTGGTGCCACCTGGAGGAACAGCCCAATTTTAGCCCCGATAAGGAAGATGCTCCAGGCTGGGCTGATCATGGTCAGCAGTGTTGAGGTCTTTACACAAGGTAGTTTCAGAGCCCTAAAATGGAGTGAGTTAAAAAAAAAAAGACAGAAAACCATCAGGCCAGCATACTTAAAATGGTATTCAAAATAGATATGGAAACTGCAACATCTGTAATCATTTTTATTAGTTAATTTTTTTTTTTTGCATGCTTACGTTTTATTGCTAGCTAACAATGAACACAATCACATAATCTTTTTACCTTAAATGTTTTTGGTATTAAGTATTATGTCCCAAATCTATCTGACTTTGAAATGTTAAATATAATTAGTTTTATTGAATATTCTAAAGCATTTTCATAATACTTTATATCAGTTTTGTAGCCAGTCATTGACCAAGCTAGTCAGATTTCTAATTTTTTCTTAATACTCATAATGAATTGACACATATGAATATGATTTGTTATATTTAAAGATAATAATGTTACTGTTCCTAAGAACGAAAATTTTATATCTGCTTTCTATTAGGTAGACTGCACAACTGTAAAATTTGTAGTCATAAAAATCTATTCTCTTACTATTCAGGAATAGTTACAAATCTCTTGAGATCCTGAATCCCAGTAAAGCCAAGTGTTTGCTTTGATTATTGATGTTATTTTTCTTTGATTATTAATATTAAACATGTGAGATAGGTATTTCTAGCAAGAAAATCAGAAGGAATCTTTTTCATTTACTTTAGGGAAGGAAAGATATACAGCTAATACATCTAGCTAATCTAAGTGGAAAATTCCATTTCATGTTAAGCTAGCTCTTTCTTTCTCCCATTTTATTGTATGTTTTGTACTACATGGTTTAATGGCTTTATGAACATTTTTCATTACATTCTATCTCATAACATGTTTTCACAATGCATTTATCTTTCTTCAAGTTCTAATCTAAAATATTATTCAACATTCTCCATGGCTGGAGAATTATAGTTTTGTACTGATCTATTGTGTAATATAATTTCTTCAGCACCTTTAGGTATTAATTAGCCTTTATAATTTCAGGCATGAAAATAAAAGACTTTAATATTTTTCCTACCTTATTGAACGATGTGGGTAAATTTTGCGTGAGTGAAAATCCAATGCGCATATATTATTTTCCTGGTGAGGGGCTGGGACTTATAAACTCTTGTTTAGTCCTTGGAAATATTCTTCACTGTTTATTCAAGTAATCCTATGCCGCACACACCTCCAGATCAGGCTTGCTGTTGTCAATGAACATTCCAGCTGCGGTTCAGCATGGTGGGCAAGCTTATTAAAGTGGGGACCAGAAACAATTCAGTTTCCTGTTACTATGTAGAACACATGGTTTCCTATGTATTTTTTTTTCCTTTCTTATAGAGTTTCTGTGTGAAGGTTCCTTTTGTGTAGCTTAATTCCCTTAGTGGAAACTGCTCTCTTTGAAATTCTTATTGGCTCTTCTGTGCAATGTGGTCAGAGATAGTAACTTCAGATCCTCATGAAGAAAGCCATTCATGATGCTAAGACCTGTATAGTAATAGGTTTTTCAGGCAGTTACCCCCCACCTTTATTCCCATCCAGTATTATCCAAGTATAAACTTTGTACAGTAGCTACATCCTGAGGTGTGATTACCTGCTGTGAAATAGCTATTTCCAGCTTTTGCTTCTTGCTGCTTTCTCAGAATAGCTGGTGCAGTCACAGGTTATGAAAGAACAGGTATTCTTTCAAGAGGTAAAAAAAAACTTAATTCAAATATTCTTCATGGGAAAAAAAAAAGGAAGCATACTAGATTTCCTTTATGTTTCTGTTCCTTGAAATACACTGGGTCTGAGCATCTCCTGTGAAAGTAAAATGTTTTAATGAACTATTAACAATGAACATTAACACACTAGAGAAATTTCCTAGAAATTTAACTTCACTTCTTTCTTTAAGCAACACATCTTTCGTCATAGTAGTTGTTGCAAAGGGATAAGATGACCTCTTTGTCTTTTACTTCCCATTTATATAAATAAAGTGGAAGCCAAAGTTGAGATTGTCACCAAATAGATAATTTCAATTGTTAACTGATTGTTCAACAAATCAGAAGCAAAGCTTCATTCAAGAGGCAGTAAGCCCCTTCCATAGATTTTGAATTCAGGTCAGGCCAATCTTTAAAAGTTCACTTTTAAATCTTAGATAGAAAATGATAAAATGTTTAAAAAGAAAACAAGTACACATCAAAGAGGTGAACAAAGACATAACAAGGATTTTTGACAGAAATGCCATGGTAACATTTTAGACATTTCTGAACATAGTTTTACAAAGTCATACAATCTACAATTTAAAGAGTTGAAAAGGGTTTGCTTTAGAAGCAAATCTTTTGATTTGCCCGGTGCCCTGTTTAATTCTTCCTGCAGGCCTCAATTTTCCCAATTGCAGAATGTGGACACTATGGCCTTCCTCCTTAGAGGTGTTTTTAAGGGCTAGTTGATGATCTTGAAACTCAAGTTACTCAGGTATTGTTGGCCAAAAGGCAGCACAGAAGTTCAAGTCATAGTATTTTTTTCAGGAGAATACAATTTTTAGCAAACTGAACTTGAGAAACTGTATTTGGGACAGAAAGGAAGCTATTTCAATGTCTCCTTGTAATGACCGTTAGGAAAGCATATCAAAAGCTGACAAGGCATTTCTCTCTAGGTTCAGACAGGAACATGCCAATCTCCAATGACTGTCTTTTTCACTTCTGAAAGGGCTTAAGGCTTTACCAAAGAGACTCATGATTTTAATGATGACTGCTTTGTTCATTATCTAATATGTATGACAATTTTGGGGGGTAGACAGGGGAGGTGGGTAGGATCAGTATCTGTTATGCAAGGTCACCCACTCAGGGGCTTTCTATACAAGTAGGGTTCATTAAGGTATCGTGGAAATATTTGACCCTGAAAGTAGAAGCAATTTGCTTCTCCCCCAGTAATTACCTAGCATCCAACAAGGATAGCATCTGTTCCAGAATTCAAACACTACTGAAAGCGAATGTTAAATAAGGCCAAAATTTGTGTTTCTGGTTCTCTTTGAAAGTTTGATTTCTTTTAGTTTGTCACCAGATATCAACACTAATAGACTGCATTAACAGAAGAAAACTGAAAAAAAATTACAGATACACTTAATTTATTATTTAGGCAACTTGAAATAAGAATAGCAGTTAGCAGATGGATAAAGTAGTCTCTAGTGAATATTGCAAAGTGCCCACAAAGGAAAGTTTAAGTGATTTATTGTTTAATGTGAGGTTTTACAGTGATGCCTTTAGGGTTTTGCTCATTATTGTTGAATTTCAGTGGAGTATTTTCTTGAAAACTGTTACTTTCTTGGTATGTGAAAATGGAAAAGCAAGCTGTGAAGTTATAATTACAATGTTACTTTAAAAAGTATCTTCTGTAAATGTTTTCTAAGCTTGAAAATTATTCAACATATAAAGTAATTGAGTAAATTTAAGAAAAAATTTAAAGCAATTTTAAAAAGTTACTTTTGTTGAACTGCATTAAAAACTAATCAAAACCATTATAAAAATCACAGGTGAGAACCTGCTTAAAATGTTGCCAATAGCTGGCCATTTCTCATACACCAGGACATACTCTAAAGTTGAAAAGATTAATCTGACGAATGGGAATTTAAAAACCGTTGGTCAGCCTAGAGTATGTGCAAGGTGATGATCATAATGATAACCAGAGCTAAAGCTTGTAGCTGAGCTGTAAGTATTTCACCAATTCAAGCTCCAAGAATATGTATTGATTTTCACATTTTTAGCTCAGAGAAAGAAAAAATATTCTAAATTGGTGTGAAAAGAAGGAAGATTAATTTGTTTATTTTTCTGTTTTACATTTGTGAAACTGCTTCCTCTGCTCTATTTGATATGCAAACTCACATTGCCATTAATACAATAGTGGTAATAATGTGTGATTAACAGAAAGCCTGAAATCTCATTAAATTCTTGGAAAATGCCATTCTTTTCTCCCCAGACTGCGTTAAAACAAAAGGCAAAAATATAAAGCATGTTTCTCTGGAGAGAAGGATACTCTTTGAAAAATGAAGCTTCCTTCACAAGTTCTTACTCCCTTTACTTAAGCTCAAACAGTTCAATGCATGCTTGATTGTGTTTTATATCTTATATTTTATATCTTCTCCTGACTTTTTATATTTAAAACCTATAGTGCTAAAGAGTTTTGTTTTATTTTGCATATTAGAGGCTGTAATGGTCTCTCCATCTAAAATAGGTGATCCTGTCCCCATGCTTAGACTTCCCTCTTTCCGAGCTGGCTCTACATATTCACGCACATAAAGACATTGTAGTTGAATGTGACTGATGAAAAGAAAAATGATCCCCACTGGCATGGACACTGTGGCCTGGTTTCCACAACACTGACTTCAGAGCCTTTATGTCTGCATAGGCTTGAAAGAGGCCATTACTTCTGAACAAAAAGGAATCGATCTTTTAGAAAAATATTGTTAATGGGGTAACTTGGGGGGAAACATAAATGGAGCCCTGGTTATTTAAAGGAATGTTTAAATTTTGTTTTTAATTGTATCATTGCTTCAGTATATAGCATGTAGAACTGTAGCAAAAAGAAGAAAAACATAATCGCCTCACTGGTAAATCAGATTTTTAATATGGATTTTCCTATTCAGTTTATCTTTATAAATAAAAATTGTGGATTTTTAAAAATGCATTTATAATGTAATCACATCTGCAAGAAGCCTCCAGTTGATTTCCATGATATACTTAAAAGAATGTAAATAGATAAAGATGCTATCATTTTGAGATAGTTTAAGAAAACTAACATAATTGAAGAAGTTGTATCTGAATAGAAAACTGGTATTTAAATAAAGTCAAGAACTTGAGGTAATCTACATGTTTATATGAGTCTTTCTTTGCTACTACAATATTTTGGAGGTGGGAATGTTTGAGATGACAAGGTATTTCTCATGTTTTGAACACTTAGATTAAGATTATATGTTGATAGTGCTAACTTCCTAAATCCTTTATTTGCTCCCTTTGATTTAAATGGACTTTGATTTGAAATCATTGCTCATTTAAAAAAAAATCTTAAATCGAGTATAGAGTTTTGAGATTTTCGTTTCTTTTTAATGCTTTGCCTCACATCAGGGTCTCTTAACTCTCTGGGAAACTTTTAAAAATATTAAATCTAAAAGTAGAAAGGCATGTAGAACTCTTAATCGAAGTTAATTGCATTATTATTTTGAGTAAAACCTTGAGATTGAAGAAAACGTATGCTTACTCAAATTTATCCAAGTCTGTGAATATTTCTAGGTAAACTGGAATTTATACAATCATAATTTGGAGTATTAGGAAAGTAATTTATTCATGAAGGTTTAAATTGCTGCTAGAAAGCTCAACAAAATGATCAACCTATGAATGCTAAGTAATGACAAATGATATTTCAAATAAACTACGTGGATGGTTAAACTGAAAAACTGGAGTACATCAGGTTAGTTGATAGTGACAGCAAAATGCTTTCTAAGCAGCCTGTCTGGTAGTTAAATTTTCCACGATCATCAGATTTCAGGAAAGTTCCAATTCTTTTGTTTAATGCCAGGCAAGCAGAAGGACCTCTAACTCTCCTCTTGAGAGTCATGAAGTCTGAAGGGTTTGCTGAGAGGCAGAGAAGCAAGTGTGCCTTTCCTTACGTAGTTTTATCCAGACTATTTTCTGGCCTGTAAGGTTTGTTTCATTTATGCAAATAGGGGATGAAAGTTCCAAAGCAAAGTATTTTTACTTTCTCCTTTTATGTTACTGGTTCTTTTCCCCAATAGGTTTGTGATAAATGAATCTAATTCTGCTTCATTTGTTTTGGCTTATAAAGTTAAACTGAGCATCCTTAAAACAAAAAGGCAAACTGGGATGTTATCTTTCATCACAGTGAAGGCTGCTTCCTTTATGATATTAAGCCAGACTAAATGAGTTAGAAAACCATGGCTTATAAGAATGAATAAGGTATTAATTTAGAGGTTGGTAAAGGTGAGCAGTAGAGAGCTTGGGGCAGGGGACAAGCTTTAAGTTTGCATTGACTTTTAAGCAATTGCAATTAAAACTATGCTTATCTTTGTTAAACCACATTTTCCCACTGCAAACTTGAAATGCCTTTTTCAGTGTTGTGAGTACAATTTGGTTGATATGCTTTAAATTTCTACTATTCAAGTTTCCATACTCTAGTAGAACAAATATTTGGGTCTACTGTGTGCCAAGCACTGGGCTGGAAGATAACATCCGTAATCATAAAAAACACCTTGTTTTTTTCATGTCAGAGTTGAGTATTGTTGATTTAAACCAAATGAAGAGGAAGAAAATCATCAACACGTAAACTGATCAATCCACAGTCCAGTGGCACACTTTAAAAATGGTGTTTAACCAAATGTGGTCTCTGGGTTTTCTTTTCAAAGTTGCCACGGTAACTTGTGCACGTGAAAAGTGAAAGAATAAAGAACAAAAGCTGTCATTGTCTCGTCAAGAGAGAGCAATTTCTCCTTTCTCTCATTTAAGCAGACTAATACCTGGAGAGAGCTTTTTATACATTCCTGACACTTGATTTGGGGGCTAGGAAAAGAGATTATGCATATGTTAAACAAATGCAACTTTAGCTGCTGCTTAGATTACATTTCATTCTTTTTTGCTTAAAATCTGTTTTCTCTGGTGCTCTTGTCAACAGACAAGTCAAAGTCCTGAAACCTGCTCTCCTATGCAATATAAACATGGCTTTCAGACTGTTTTTTAGTGTGATGGTTTACCAAATTTAGCGATGTTGATCTGCATTCTGAAACTGGAAAATGCTTTCTGAAATGTATATTCCTATTTCGGTTCTTAAGCGGCAGAAGGCTTTTTCCAGAAGACATTTACAAACCATCTCCTTGATGGAAATTTGTTTGTTGACTTGTGATAAGTTTTTGAAATGGTGGAATGTTAGAAAGAGTCGAGCAAACGCCCTTTTAATGCTCTGAAGAGAAAAATGCACTTTGGAGAATTAATACTGCTTAGAGATTTACTGTAGAGTTTTTGCCCGCTGGGGGGTGGTACACTCTACCAGAACACTGCTTTCAGAAGCCCTAAGTCACATGTTGGCTGCTGCCAGCCAGTTTTCCTCTGGTTTAATTACAACAAAGCCTCCCGTTGAGAAGAACAGTAAAGGCCTCTGGGGCAAAAGGTGGGGGTAGGAGGCAAGGGGGACTGAGGAGAAAAGGAGGGAAGAAGTTACAGGCTTTGAAAAATTTACTGAATCTTATTTCCCTCGTTGACTTCATTTATAGTGGTCTTCATTTGACTGTCAACAATTATTTATAATACTATTAAACTGGTTGAATAAAAGAATATTTAAGGGGGTTTAATCAAAATTTTTAAGTTAGTCTTGGATCTTGGCATTAAACACATTCTTTGTTATGTAGCCCACCCACCTTAAAAATAGGGGGAAAAGTTAAGATCCACTGAAATGGCAGTTTTAAACCAATTTTTTTTTCTAATGACCAGATTTAATTTAATATTGGTATGAACATTTGGCATATCTAAAATAAAAGCATAAAGAAGCATTCATATGACATTAATACAAGGCAAGTTCTCTGCTACTGATTTTTGTAGGGTTTAAAATTGTTCAAAATAATTCAGAAAGAAGAGGAAGCCCTAGTGTCTGTGGCCAAGAAAAGCAGAGACAAATCTCTCTGCAGTGCACTTGCATGTTTAAAGATGAAAATTGTATTTTTCATCTGGAGACACTGAGTGTTCATTAGGGTCTTGTGTCCCTAGGCAGGAGGTGCTGAATGTAATTGGAGTTTCTATTTGATTGGGCAATATAGTCTAGAGAAGAAACTGGGGTAAAGATAATTAATAGCTTGCTAACAAAGTCTGACAGCCACAAGATTTCAACCAAATTTATTTCACACCGCTTCATTTAGCTCTGAAAAAGTTTTGATGGAATTGGAGGCTCCTTAATTAACACTTGAAAGCAAAAGAAACATACCTTCTATTTTACTGCCACATTCAGTTATGACAAATTTTCTCTCTGTTTTTCTTCTTTTTGTAAAAACTTTACTTGCTGCCCAGTTATATATTCCACAAACGTTAATGTTTAGGAAGTGTTTAATTGGGCATTTTGAATATAACCATAATTGAGTTAAAATGGGGGGGGAATGAAAAGCCCAATTAATAACTGATAGTATTATACACAATATTAATGAATTCATTGTTTATTCATTCAATAATATCTTTTCTGATCCTTGGACTAGATATATTTTTGGCAGTGCTCTATTTAAAGAAGAAATTAGACGTGCTTTTCCTACTTAAAATACATGCAACCATGTTTTTGTAACGCTGTTTTTTATTTCAGGCTAATATATGTATGTATTTGTGTATGTGTGTGTATATGTTGTGTATACACACACATATATCTGCAAACTAAGTGGCATATCTCTGATTTAATCTTCTTATAGATTAAAACCTGGCATATTATTATTAATATTGGTAGTAGCGGTAATATTAATATTTTGTAGTACTTTTAAAAGGTTCATTTCTTTCTTTACTCATTTCAAGAGACATGGGTATCTGTCATCTGTCACTTTGGGGCAGACATAAGTGGTCCTATCTGAAAACAGACAAATTCATTCTTTATGTTTATGCTGGTCAGGATATTCCTATGTTGTCGGGGATAAATGAAAGGCATTGCTACAGCTGAAGCACTTTTCTAGTGGCTTTATTCATGTTGTTTCCTGCTATAACGAAGGAACATATGTGTGCATTTTAGAGCAGATAGATTTATTAAGAAAATTTAAAATAGTTAATTGTTAAAACCATTGGAGAATTTGGTTCCATGATTGGCACATATCAAGGCTTTTAAAAAATCTTTTAAATTCTCAATAAATACATAACAATCAAACCCCCAGATATTGAGAAAATATAGGCCTGTTGTACTTTTTACCTCTATGCAACCATTTTGTTTCAGATCTAATTCACTGAAAAAAAATTTTCTTGAGAAGATACATTTAACTACTTTTGGAAAGCTTTGTTGTATAAAAATATTTCTTTCAATATAAGATTTTCCCATTATAAGTTGCAAGTGAATGGATACTCTGCATATCCCACTTGGAGGGCTCTACTCATTTTTTACCCCCTGCCACACTGAAATCCCTGCATACATCAGGCTTAACTTCCAGGCTGAGCTTTGTTAGTTTTTCTGAGTAGACTTTGCCAATTACTATGCTAGTCACATACTACATTTGCCCAAGCAATGGATTTTTGGCGTTCTTCTGGAGAGGGGATATGGTTTGTAAGAGAGTCTCCCCCTCCTCGGAGTTGAGTTCACTAGTTGAGATTTGCAAGCCTGAAATGCTTGAAGCAGCTCTGGCAGGATAGCAGTGCAAGCTTTAAAATCTAGGTGTAGCTCTTAATCCTTCCAGAGGCACATAAGTCTCCAGGAGTAGCTGGGCTAGCTGTGAGCAAGATGTATGCTTTTCATGTACTGTGTACTTATGGGCTGAGGGATTATTGATTTTCTTTCACAGTTGTAAAAGCAGCAATTGGTGATCATACCACACATACAGTACACACCAAGTTAGCAAGACCTTTCGCTTTCCTCTCTGTGAAAAAATCTGCCTCGTACTCTTTAACATCTAACATTTAATTTTCCAACTTAATGTTTTCTATAAGGCTCTTTTCAAGTAGCAATGACACGAGACAGAAAATAGCCATTTATCATTAGTTTTTTTTTTAATGAAAGAAAGGTTTCAAGAAACTTCTTGCATTTGGCTGTAACAGTCCAATTTTTCCTTGCTGGCTTGCACGCACATACATTGCTCGTCCTGGTGACAGAGCAAACGTTCGTATTTGGATGCCTCATGATACCAAGTCATTTCTTTCTAGAGAGTAAAACCAAGCAAACTTTCTGGGACAATCATAAGGAAAAACATGGGAAACACTTACCGGGAAGGCGAGAAAAAGCAATCCCATATGTTCTGCCGCTCTAGCTGTAATTCCACTGCCTGGGAATTGGAGTAATAACCCTCCCCCTCTGCCCAGCTCGGCGTCCAGTCCACACAAAGCCAACGGCAGCTGCAGGCTGAGCTGGTCCTGTTCAGATCACGCCTCCACTGAGGAGCGAGCAAGGGACAGCATTCCAGTTTACTGCACAGCCCACCTCCAAGTCTGAAGTTAAAGCTTCACCTCGCAGTGGTTGAAGAAGGGGGTGATGTCATAGATGGGCAGGACTTCGCCAAGCTCTCGTTCAGTGAGGTAACTGGGTGATCAGACAGATGAGCTTTGCCATCGCTAGAGGGAGTGAGAGCAGCCAGAATGAGGTGCTCAGCCTGCCGAGGCCAGGATGCCATTCAGTTGGTAGGCAGCCCTTTGGAATCGCAACCTTTTCTGAAGTTTACTACAACAGGGGAGTGGTAGGAAGCTTATAAAAAATACAAGACGGTTAGAAGGCTATTTATAAGATTACAATAGAAAGACACTGGTTCTTTTTATTTTTAAGCCATCTGTATTAAAAAGAAGTTAAGCAAAATCATATTATTTTCATTTTTGACTAGTTACAATAATGTTATAATTGTGAAGGCTAGTAACCCCAGCAGTGAATACTTATTTGAGAAATGAACAGAAAGCAGCTTCAAATAAATAACTGATTTATTTAAGGGAAGGGAACAGGAATGCCAAAAGGTTAAAAAAAAAAAAGGTAACCAGTTCTTTTTCCTGGAGGTAATAAGTTATTGTTTTATATGTATTTGTTTTAAGAAGTGAAAGTATTTTTCATATACTCCCACTATTTGTCCATCTTCTTTAGAACCTAGTAGATAGTAGGTTTTTCATATTTAAGGCATCCTCCCTAAAACAAAAAGGTTTTGAAAAATTAAATAGAGTATTTTCCTTTCTGATACATTTTTGCTCTGAACATGAGTTAAGATACAAACATCTTAAGAAGAAGGAAACTGTTCACGGGTAGTTTTGCTTGTATTTAAGTTATTGTATTTTAATTTATGTATATGAATAAACACTGGACAGTGGAAGACATAGACATTTATAGTGTCTGTGTCTAATCAGCAGAATTATACACTTTATTTTCAATGATTTTCATAGACTGGTTTCCGCTATTCGGTCAACAAATGCTTTAGGCTCATAAGTTTTCCACTAAGTGCGTTTCACTTTTTAATATTATTGGGAAGAATTTTGCTTTTATATTTACCTGGAGGGCAATTTCCTTAAACTGTTATTTGTTTTATTCTTAGAGGTTCACAGCATTCTCCTTCCTACTTTTAAAAAGTTTCTGAGTGTTTCTGAAGGAGGCCAGCTAATTGTCTTTCCCAGGAGTATTTGATTATGGTCTCTTCATTAGCTTCATTTAGTTTATCTATTTACATGTTTCTCTGATAGCAGTTTGACCTTCTGAGTTCCTCTCCAAGAATGAATCATATCACAGTAGAAGGTGAACTCTTGATAAGAGGTATACTGACCCCTATTGTTCTATGATTGCACTTTTATTGGCCTCTGAGGGTGGACCCATTAAATACAGGAGTTTTAGAATTCTAACGTCTGTTGAAAAGCCAACTTCTTAGAAATGTTAGGTAGCAAAAGTTGAACTGAGATAAAGCTGCTGGAGTTTTGGAGGAAAGGGAGGTGGGACGAACAGGTAATCTCTCAGTTAAAGGGTGGATTTTCTTCCTGTTACTGCAAAATAAACACATGGATTAAATTGTTTTATGAAAGCATTCTTTCTAGAAGCTATTTTCAGTTGGGAGTTGATTATATTTAAAAAGAACTTTTTGCCTGGCCAAATTCCTATGGGCTTATATCAATATTTAATCAGTTTTGTCTCCATTCAGGCAGACCTTAAACAGAAAAGAAAGATAAATGTACAATTTTGGTTATCAGTATCTAAAAGAAGGTATATTGGCCTGGGAGTTAGGAGTTCTGAGGTTTCCATTCCCTAGCCTGCCATGACTTCATGTTATCTGCTCTGGGGTTTGGTTTCACCACATGGCAAATAAAGGCAGCAGGAACTTACTGAATGCCAATTATGTATTGTTGCTTTCTTTTTTTTTTTTAAGTTGTGGATTAAAATGTAGAAGAAGGCAAGAGATTATGAAAAATGTGATCTGTACTAGAGGTGCTAACTTTGGAGGCAAACTCTTGAGATAGCTCCTATCAGCCCACCCTGTCCAAAAATATATACTCTTTTGCTGCTTCCATTTGTTTTTGGTTTTTTTCTTGTTTTTACTTCTTGCTCTTATCAGCTGTCTGAAATTCTGCCAATTGGAGGCGAACTTATAATAATATGTACATTTTTTTGCAATAAAATGGACCGCCTCTGAAAAGATTGAGTTACCCTGAGTTAATTCAGATTGCTTTCCTCCTTTGTTACCTAAGGGAGATTACCTACAATAAGGGGATGGCTGTCCTGGTAGGAGGGGAAGGAAGGCAGACAGTTTTCAGTGAGAAGCCCTTTAGGCTGTGATAGGAATGGGGGGGCCTGATTCTTACAGCAAAGAGAACTCAGCTCTTAGTGGAGGAACCCACCTGTGTAGACTAATGTTTAAGAGCATGTCCTTCACAGTCTAGCATACCTGGGCTCCATCTTGGCGTTGCCACATGACTGTAGACAAATTACTAAATATTTCTGAAATTGTTAGCTCAGTACCTGACTCATAGTAAGTACCAAAGGAATGGTAACTGCCTCCATTAAGATGAGGGCATCTGAGCATTTGAAAAAAGGAGACATTAAGAAGTGGTAGAAGAATGCACAAAGGGAGGTCAGAGAGGACAAATGACAGATTTTTTCACACTCTTGTTGTTCAATGGCCAGGAAATGAGGGAGGAGGTAGGCAAATAGGATATTTTCTTGTTTAATTTTTTTTTTTTCTGTTGTCTTCATGCATTTCATGGTCCCATGTTCTCAGGATTTAGAACTTAGTTGAGTTCTAGTAGATGTTTTAGATTCAAAAGGCATTTGTCGTTTTTTTTTGCATTTTGCTCTGTTTTGTGGGCTAGCCTGTGAATCTAACACTGTACATGAGAAAATGCATTTCAGAGGGTAAAGAACTGGCCGGAAAATGAACCCCACTAGCATATTCCAATTTTAAAATTCTAAGACCATCTAAACTGGCCATATCGAAGAACTTTGTGTTTTTCTGTTTTTGTGAGAGGGTAAGAGATGTTCCCTGATGGAGGACAGGGTAGGTTGGATTTGGAATCAGGTTTCCCAGGCTTTACTATGTACTTGTGTATCCAAGTGAAAACAACAACCACCACTAAACCTCTTTTATAAACAACTCCCAGCTGAAATTGAACAATTTAAATGAGGTCTTCCAACCTGCCTAAACTTAAGCTTCCTCATTCACTCATTCATTGTATACAAATTTGTTAAAACTTCCCTGTAAAAGAAGCTGGTAGGACTAGATGACCCCCAGACCACCTCCAACTATGATATTGGAAATTTAATCTTAGAAAGTATTAAAGTTCTCTTAGGTTTTAGAAAGACACATCCTTGATGATTTTTCTTCCCCTCACCACTCTTCCTGAGAATAAAGTCTTCAAAGTTGTCTGATAAACCAACCAACAAAATCAGCTCAGGCTTTTGGTATATTAAATGCCTTGGGCTTATTATCAGTTGAGAATTTTTTGGTTGCAAGTGATTGAAAGCTCAAGCCTTACTATCTGATCAACAATTGGAAATCTGTTGGTTCATGTAACTGAGAAGTTCAAATGTATGGTCTGGCTGGCTTCAGGTAAAGCTTGATACAGTGGCTTAAAGTATGTCAACAAAAAAGTTTCTCTCTGGCTCTGGGTTTTCCAGTGTTGGCAAAGGAGTGTTGGCAGTCTCCTTAGATCATGTACAATGGATCCTTGGCAGCTCCAGGCTTTTCCCTTAGGCAGTGACAGTTCCATGTATCACATTCCCACATTGCAGTGTTCAGGGGAAGAGAGGTCACCTCCAGAAGCTCCTACACATGCACAGATGTATGATTCACTCTTTCTCATTTGTTTAATCTTGATCACATGCTCATTCCTGAACCTATTACAGGAAGATGGGGAGATATATTGGTGAGCTTAAGCCCCCTGTAAGAGCTGTAGGTAGGGTCAACCCCATTCAGACACACGGCTGAGAGTGGAGGCCAGGGTATGATCTGAAGGAAAATTGGACACTGTTAGTTTGAGAAGGAAGGAACGGATGCTGGAGATTAGCTCATTTTTAGAGGATTTGGCATGCTGAAACTTGGGCATGTTTTATAAATTTATAAACTTGAAGCTGCTCTTTTTATTTTCTTTCTTTGTTTTTTTTTTAAGCCAAAGTTTTGTTTAAATTGCCAAAACATCTTTAAAAGATTTTTATATTTGTAGACCCTCTCAAGTCTTGCCTAGTTTCTTCTGTCAACAGGTAGTGATGCAAGTTAGGGCACATCAGTACTACATCTTAACGTGAACCTCTGGGATGTTAATAAAATATAGAGAGAGTACATATTCAGCTATCTGTAATTGTGTGAAGTCAGGCCAGATGCTTAATGCACCACTTAGAAACTGTACCACATCTTTCTGGACAATTCCAAAGGGTGTTGGAGAGATAATTAGATTATAGCAGGTCATGGATGCCTTAGAATACTGAATGGTTTTAAAAATGCTATATTAAACTGCTCTTCTGTTCTGATATTTGCCTTTTATTAGTCAACACTTAAAATGTACCTAAAAATAATCACATATCCCTTTTAAGTATATTTCCAAAACATACTGCAGTGGAGTGAGATCTGTCATTACAGGACTTGAGACAGAAATCAAAGAGAAAAAATCAGGTGGTTATTTCCCTGCCTGCTTGTCTGCCCACCCTCTGATACACCCTTATTTTCCCCAGCATCCAAGTTAGACTCTTGTTACACTTTCAGGATTGGGATAAAGATGATTTTTTTAAAACTGAGAAAAAAGCACCCCTTTGGCCTCCCAGGAAAGAGAGGAGAAATTGTGGTTCAGAACAGGGTTAGTACCTGGCCACAACTGATGGGCTGAGACAGCTGGCTAGTGCAAAATGGAAAGCCTGCTGATCCCCACTTTCTAACCTTTTCTCTGCTTTCATGTCTGGCCATGCAGATGATGCATGATCCAACTCCAGCTGATGTAGGCTGTGTCCTTGACCCCTTCCCACTCCCGAATGCCCTGTCACCCTTCTCACTTTGTTTTAAAATGCAAAAAGAGACTTTTAAGATGGATCTTGGAAAAAGCAAACTTAGAGCAAGCAGAGAGTGAATTCTCCCTCTGATAGATACTCTGTGTGTGGCCCTGGGAAAAGAACTTCAGTTCTCTGAGCCTCAGTTCTCTCATTTATGAAGATGGAGACATGGGACCCACCTCGTTTTGCTATTATGGACTTCAGTAAAGTGGTGCATTGTAAGAGCTCATTAAACCTGAGAAAGCACTTACCAAGACAAAGCTAAAACTTGTAAATAGTTGCTTTTTATCTTCATAGTGATGAGTAGGGCCAGGGTCATTTCAAAAGGCACAATCCACTAATGTTAAATTAAGCTATGTGTTTTAACAGTTTATCTTTGGAAATGAAACAATTTGAGAAACGCTTCTGCTTACTGTCCTGGATGCTCAGACCTTGAGATAACAGTATCTAAGGCTTGTTCTGAGACTTAATTACAAATCAAAGGACAAATTCCTTATTCTCGAAAATGATTAGTATAAAGCATAGCTTTGGAGGAATGGCTTACAGTTATTAAGAGCAGATCAATATATGTATGATCATTGAGATATGTATTTACCAGATATCATACAAGTGGATTGCTCCAAAGCCACATGATTCTATCTACATAGCTTGCTGTAATCTCAGCCAAAGCTGTCGTCACTTGCAAACCATCTTATTGTTTCACTGTTTCTGGAGTATTGGTGCTAATTTTAGGTACACAAATAGACTTTCTGAGAGGAAGATTTCCTGAAATTGTTGTCAGACTTATCTTATTTCCAAACCAGCTCTGTATTCTCCTCGTATTTGAGATTACCTCTTTTTGGATTGCTATTTCAGTGCAGTCCAGATTACTTAGGTACATAAACATGTTTAATGTTGAAAGAAACATGTTTAAAGTAGAATCAAAAACTGTTTTATATTATATCTGCTTATAAATGACTATGGAAACTGTCCCTCATTGGTACTTCTGGGAGAAGCAGATGTACTACAATTAGTACTTCTCCCTTAAAAACTGGCATGTATTGATTATCATCTGCAAGATTTTTTAAGGGATAAAGTATTATCGATTGATTAGACTTGGACTAAGCGAATGTTTCACAGTACCATCTAGTCCAAATAAAAATAGTTAAAAATTATCATGGGAAATTCTTTAAAATATAAATCTATTTAAATTTCCTGACCGTGATTTATGACAAATATGTTATAGATAGATTAAAGTATGTCTGTAGTCCCCTCTGCTTCACTTCCTTCATATTCTAAGTGATTAACCTTAAATTTGGGGAATTTAAAAGCATTTTATAATTCTTTCATTAGTTAAACTTTTGTTCCTTTTGTTTGATATTTAAAATGTATTAGTGCTACAAATTTACAAATACTTCACTAGGTTTCATATGTGTGTTTAAAAATTAAGATCTAGACTTGACAAGTTTTATTAAAAGTGCACAAATATTGCCAATATTTATTTATGTTTTAATGAGCTTTTATTCTTAATAAATTGTTTTTTTAAATGAGGATAGAATTGAAATATGATTAACAAAGTGTTACTTTTAAAAATGAGTAATTTTTGTTTGGGAGGAAGCTTTTTGGTAGTTTAATTCTCATGTTTACATAGAAGCAATACAGAAACTATTTGAGTCACTTCCCAAGCAGCTCCTCTTTGTTTCCTTTGCTAGCCCAGGGAACAGACTTGTCTCTCTGAAGTCCTCCCCTGCTTCCCTGGGGCAAGTCAGAAATAAGCTTATCAGATCACATCTTATTGACAAAGAGCAAAGCTTATTGGCTGACAAAAGAAGGGAAAAGAACAAGTAAAATGTAAATGACAGAGGTTTGTTGTCAAAAAATCCTAGGTTAACATTGTTTTTTAAATAAATTTTTTGGAAGTAGGGTTTACATCTTTTTATATTTGCTTGATTTTTACTTTAGAATTTTAAGTGCAGTAAAAGCTAAGAGTTTTATCCATATTTTGTAAACTGTAATTAAGTTATCAATATTATCATCATTATTGTTGTTGGCATTGCTGTTATTGCTTGTTCCTTGTAAGCAAATCTTTCTATCTTATCTTTGAAAGAAGTTAGAGAAAATTATGTTGCATCTTATGTGTCTCCAGTGTAGTTTTCTAAAAGAAGGTAGACATGACTTTCAGATAGAAAGTAGACGTAGCTTTCTGGCAGGAAGTAGAAATATTATAAATATTGAAATAAATTATTATAAATGTTAAGTAATTATAAAGATGTTTTATATCATATTTATATCCTATATTCTTGACCAAACAAAAATAATCTTAAGGAACTTTTAAATCATATTTATTTCTTGTCTTCTTGGCTGAACAAAATAAAATATTACCATCTCCATTCTAATGCAGCTGATAATTTAATAATTGCATAGCAGGTGCAGGAACTTGTTCTGGGTACTCTGAAGATGATATTAAGGTATGTGCTATAAGTCTGGTCATGTTGACTCATTCTCTGTTTTCCAAAGACTCTCTAACCAACCTTCTAAAGTTGCTCTATCCACTAATACATAGATTATAGGTGGGCCAAAACCATCTCATGACAGCTAGGTACTGGCTCCTAAGCAATCCCAAAGAACAAAGAAACCTGACCTTAGTCCATGGTTGAGAAGGTCAGGAGCAATTTAAGCAGTGTACTCTGGGCTACAAAACTGTATTTGAAATGAGACTTACAGCAGTTAAAGAGGGAAAGTTTTTGAAGAGACATTAAGGAAAGCTGCTAAAATAGCAACAATTTGAGAGGAAGAGAGAGCCACAGTAGGTGGATTTTGAAGTCTTTACCAGTTACTATGGTGGTAAGTGCAAGCAAGGAAGACAGAAGAAATTGTCTGAGAACATTCACGATGCACGTTCCCTTCACCCATCCTTGTCATGAATTTTGGGGAAGAATAGAAGAGGTTGCTGAATTACAGAGGTCAGTAAGGAAGAAAAGAGAAGTTCATAGATTTGAGCAAAGTAACAGTATCAATGTAATAAGACTAGTATTCCAATAATGGTGATATTAATGAAAAGACTGGTGGAAAGCTAAGTGTAAACTAAAATCCTAAAATTTGATCGCAGAGGAGGGGAAAGGGTAGTCAAAAATGGAGATTTGTTACTAATTTGGGCTTTTAAGGACTATGACCTGACTCTTCTCGTACCATTCTTAGGCCCTTCCAGGAAACAGTGTTGAGGTTTTCCAAAAGCTTTTCGTTGTAAGTTTACAATAGAGTCCATGGGATTCCCGAGTTATTATCTGTTCTGCATCCAGGAATGTAATCCCTGGACGAGGAAGGGTCTTCTCTGTATGGAAAGGAAACCATCTACTTTAGGATGGTGAAAGCTGACACTTGCCGAGAAAGCTAGAATGGCCTAACTAAGCTGTGCCCATTAAGTGGGGGGGTGTGCATGAGCCCACAAGTCACAGTAAATCATCCACATGTCCATTAGGAATATGGGGCAGCTCTCAGAGCCTTCTGGTTTGTATCCAGATTAACATCTAGTCTAACACTGTAATGTTAGTGGAGGCAATGGAGTCATCCAAAATACGCATCCAGAACAAACGTATAGGTCTTAGAACATGGAATAAAAGTACTGTGGCATTAAGGGTTCATTGTAATTTGTAACAGAAAGTACCTAAAAGAAAGCATTCAGAGAAAAGTTATACCAGTTCAGAATATGTCATCTACCATGTAATGTGCCAGAATCCTAACAGGCATTTCTGTTTACACTTGGCCCTTCTGAACCTCATTCCTGCCTTTGACTTATCCTTTATGAACAACATCCTTCCTTAGTAAACAAATGAACACATTTCTTCACTCATCAGTTAAAGAAAACCACTAATTGTCCTGTTAGTCTCAAGGATTGATTTTCGTGGAATTATGCCCCAATGGTATTTTTTCCCTCAGTATCTCTAATATGGGATACTTACAATCTTATTTAAAAACAAATGCATGTTGTTTGAGAGGAGACAAAATGACTCCAAATACTATGCTGTTAGGACCCAGTTATCCATGTCTTAATGGTAAGAAATGAATTGACCACTACTGCCTATTTTCATTAGACTTGTTGCAATCAACTGTTCCAATTCACTTTATAGTTTACAGCCATTAAATGACACTGTTAAGTTGTAGAAAGTTAGAAAAGAATGATAATAAGAGGAAAATAAAAATAGAGCCTTTAAGATTTTAATAACTTCTATCTATATGTAAACAAATTAAATTAGGAAAACATGTATTGTACATATTGCTTTTGTACTTATTATTATAACTTCTTTTCACTTAAGAAAACTGTGAACTTGTCTCTGCACTATCAAATGTGCCTGGATATCATCAGTCATAATGGGAGCCATTATATAGTATGCCATTGTTTGCAGAGATAGCAACCACCATGACTAGCCTGTCTTTCCCAGCATTTGCATGCTTTTCAATTTTTCCAGATTATAAGCAAAAGTATGAGGAAAATGTTTCCAGTGAAATCTTTGTGCTCAAATTTATTAAGATAACTTCTTTGAGGTAAAATTGATGCGTCATAGAGCTGACACTTTTTAAATGAATTTGCTGTGATTACAAGATTGCCCTCCAGAAAGGATGTATTTTCCCACTCCCTGCACCCTCAACAACTTTGGGTAGTGCTCATCTTCATTTTTTTTTTTTTTTAAACATCTTTATTGGGGTATAATTGCTTTACAATGGTGTGTTAGTTTCTGCTTTATAACAAAGTGAATCAGTTATACATATACATATGTTCCCATATGTCTTCCCTCTTGCATCTCCCTCCCTCCCACCCTCCCTATCCCACCCCTCCAGGCGGTCACAAAGCACCGAGCTAATATCCCTGTGCCTTGCGGCTGCTTCCCCCTAGCTATCTACCTTACTACGTTTGTTAGTGTGTATATGTCCATGACTCTCTCTCGCCCTGTCAAAGCTCACCCCTCCCCCTCCCCATATCCTCAAGTCCGTTCTCCAGTAGGTCTGCGTCTTTATTCCTGTCTTACCCCTAGGTTCTTCATGACATTTTTTTTCCCCTTAAATTCCATATATATGTGTTAGCATACGGTATTTGTCTTTTTCTTTCTGACTTACTTCACTCTGTATGACAGACTCTAGGTCTATCCATCTCATTACAAATAGCTCAATTTCATTTCTTTTTAAGGCTGAGTAATATTCCATTGTATATATGTGCCACATCTTCTTTATCCATTCATCCGATGATGGGCGCTTAGGTTGTTTCCATCTCCGGGCTATTGTAAATAGAGCTGCAATGAACATTTTGGTACATGACTCTTTTTGAATTTTGGTTTTCTCAGGGTATATGCCCAGTAGTGGGATTGCTGGGTCATATGGTAATTCTATTTGTAGTTTTTTAAGGAACCTCCATACTGTTCTCCATAGTGGCTGAACCAATTCACATTCCCACCAGCAGTGCAAGAGTGTTCCCTTTTCTCCACACCCTCTCCAGCATTTATTGTTTCTAGATTTTTTGATGATGGCCATTCTGACTGGTGTGAGATGATATCTCATTGTAGTTTTGATTTGCATTTCTCTAATGATTAATGATGCTGAGCATTCTTTCATGTGTTTGTTGGCATTCTGTATATCTTCTTTGGAGAAATGTCTATTTAGGTCTTCTGCCCATTTTTGGATTGGGTTGTTTGTTTTTTTGTTATTGAGCTGCATGAGCTGCTTGTAAATTTTGGAGATTAATCCTTTGTCATTTGCTTCATTTGCAAATATTTTCTCCCATTCTGAGGGTTGTCTTTTGGTCTTGATTATGGTTTCCTTTGCTGTGCAAAAGCTTTGAAGTTTCATTAGGTCCCATTTGTTTATTTTTGTTTTTATTTCCATTACTCTAGGAGGTGGGTCAGAAAGGATCTTGCTGTGATTTATGTCATAGAGTGTTCTGCCTATGTTTTCCTCTAAGAGTTTGATAGTTTCTGGCCTTACATTTAGGTCTTTAATCCATTTTGAGCTTATTTTTGTGTATGGTGTTAGGGAGTGATCTAATCTCATACTTTTACATGTACCTGTCCAGTTTTCCCAGCACCATTTATTGAAGAGGCTGTCCTTTCTCCACTGTACATTCCTGCCACCTTTATCAAAGATAAGGTGTCCATATGTGCGTGGGTTTATCTCTGGGCTTTCTATCCTGTTCCATTGATCTATCTTTCTGTTTTTGTGCCAGTACCATACTGTCTTGATTACTGTAGCTTTGTAGTATAGTCTGAAGTCAGGGAGCCTGATTCTTCCAGCTCCTTTTTTCGTTCTCAAGATTGCTTTGGCTATTCGGGGTCTTTTGTGTTTCCATACAAATTGCGAAATTTTTTGTTCTAGTTCTGTGAAAAATGCCAGTGGTAGTTTGATAGGGATTGCATTGAATCTGTAGATTGCTTTGGGTAGTAGAGTCATTTTCACAATGTTGATTCTTCCCATCCAAGAACATGGTATATCTCTCCATCTATTTGTATCATCTTTAATTTCTTTCATCAGTGTCTTATAATTTTCTGCATACAGGTCTTTTGTCTCCTTAGGTAGGTTTATTCCTAGATATTTTATTCTTTTTGTTGCAATGGTAAATGGGAGTGTTTTCTTGATTTCACTTTCAGATTTTTCATCATTAGTATATAGGAATGCCAGAGATTTCTGTGCATTAACTTTGTATCCTGCTACTTTACCAAATTCATTGGTTAGCTCTAGTAGTTTTCTGGTAGCATCTTTAGGATTCTCTATGTATAGTATCATGTCATCTGCAAACAGTGACAGCTTTACTTCTTCTTTTCCGATTTGGATTCCTTTTATTTCCTTTTCTTCTCTGATTGCTGTGGCTAAAACTTCCAAAGCTATGTTGAATAAGAGTGGTGAGAGTGGGCAACCTTGTCTTGTTCCTGATCTTAGTGGAAATGCTTTCAGTTTTTCACCATTGAGGATGATGTTTGCTGTGGGCTTGTCATATATGGCCTTTATTATGTTGAGGAAGGTTCCCTCTATGCCTACTTTCTGCAGGGTTTTTATCATAAATGGGTGTTGAATTTTGTCGAAAGCTTTCTCTGCATCTATTGAGATGATCATATGGTTTTTCTCCTTCAATTTGTTAATATGGTTTATCACATTGATAGATTTGCGTATATTGAAGAATCCTTGCATTCCTGGAATAAACCCCACTTGATCATGGTGTATGATCCTTTTAATGTGCTGTTGGATTCTGTTTGCTAGTATTTTGTTGAGGATTTTTGCATCTATGTTCATCAGTGATATTGGCCTGTAGTTTTCTTTCTTTGTGACATCCTTGTCTGGTTTTGGTATCAAGGTGATGGTGGCCTCGTAGAAGGAATTTGGGAGTGTTCCTCCCTCTGCTATATTTTGGAAGAGTTTGAGAAGGATAGGTGTTAGCTCTTCTCTAAACGTTTGGTAGAATTCGCCTGTGAAGCCATCTGGTCCTGGGCTTTTGTTTG
This sequence comes from Delphinapterus leucas, assembly GCF_059928025.1. Lineage (NCBI taxonomy): Eukaryota > Metazoa > Chordata > Mammalia > Artiodactyla > Monodontidae > Delphinapterus > Delphinapterus leucas. Next base: position 46,661,936 of record NC_143143.1, on the reverse strand, counting down.
TTGGAAGATTTTTAATCACAGTATCAATTTCAGTGCTTGTGATTGGTCTGTTCATATTTTCTATTTCTTCCTGATTCAGTCTTGCCAGGTTGTGCATTTCTAAGAATTTGTCCATTTCTTCCAGATTGTCCATTTTCTTGGCATAGAGTTGCTTGTAGTAATCTCTCATGATTTTTTTTATTTCTGCAGTGTCAGTTGTTACTTCTCCTTTTTCATTTCTAATTCTATTGATTTGAGTCTTCTCCCTTTTTTTCTTGATGAGTCTGGCTGGTGGTTTATCTATTTTGTTTACCTTCTCAAAGAACCAGCTTTTAGTTTTATTGATCTTTGCTCATCTTCATTTTAATAGGAGATAAATTTGGTCTTGATATTGTTTAAATTTGTATATGTAGAAGGAGCACATTTTCTTTCTTTTTGGGTGAGAGGGCATGTTCTTTTACTTCATTTCCTCCCTCCTTCCTCTTTTTTTTTTTTTTTTTTTTCTTTTTGGGTAATTTTGTCTATGTCATCCGTTTTTTTGAGAAGTCAAACACAGAGAAGTACAGAGAATAATGAAATAGAATATGCACCACCTAGAATTAACAGAGGTTAACATTTCATTTATTTTAATTATTTATTGCTTTAGATCCTTAATTCAAAATAGAATATAAGAATATTATAAAGTTGAAATATCCTTCATTTTCTCTCTCATCTACTTACCTCTTTCCTTCCCCAGAAGCATCCATCCACTGTGGCGAATTTGGTGGTGTGTTTTCAGTCTATGTTTTCTTATTTGTTTAATTAAAATTAGGGTCAGCTGTGAGCCCTAAAAACTTAAGAGTGACTTAACATGGAAGTTGATTTCCCACTTGTGAAAAAGTCCAGATAGGTAGTCCAGGAGGAGCATGGCCCTCCACACAGTCGGTGACCTGGGATTCTTCTAGTTTGTTGCCTTATAGTGGGTGGCTTCGATCTCATAATTCAAAATAGTGACATCCTCTTTCCAGAAAGGACAGAAAAAGGAATTAAAAATACATTAGTATTAATAATTACCTACCTGTTATAAAAATTAATACTTATTTTAATGATAATTATCATTAATAAACTGCAAACTTGCGTTCAGTTGTCCCTCTGTACAAATAAGACTACAAGGAACATTCTTTTACATAATCGCCTCCTCTGCATGGGTGAGCTTCTCCGGCTTATGTACCTAGAAATGGAATTTCTGGGTCTTAGGGTATGACTATAGGTATAGGTCACTATACTAGATACTGCAAAATTCTTCTCTTTGTTAGCATTCTTTCAGCTGCAAATAACAGACAATAGAGTTCAAAGTGGCTAAAATAAAGAAATTTATTACCTCACATACCAAGAAGTCCAGAGGTAGAGGTGGTCTAGACTTGGTTTATTCATTGACTCAATGGCTTGCTCTCCTCATGGTTACAAGGAATCAAATGCAGACAAAACAATGGCCAAAGTTATTGTATCTCTTTGTTTCTTTTGAAGGGCAGGGAAACTTTTCCTAGAAACTTCCTCCACCTGGCTTTCTTTCATATCTTATTGGCTAAAACTGAATCACACCCGAAGTTGATTACTTACAAGGTTAGATAAGACCATGATGACTACGTGGGGATAGGGCCAGTTTACCTCGAAGAATGTTATCAGGAGGAAGGAGATACCTGAACAAAATATGCTGTTAGGAAGGAAGATGGGGAAAGGTGGGTGACAAGTAGACAATAAGCAGTGTCTGCTGTATTCCTAAAGTAGCTGCTACATTCCCATCAGTAGTACACGAGTCCTTGATTGTCAGGGCTTTTGTTTGTTTTTGCCAATCTAATGAGCACAAAATAGTACTCTTTGTTGTATTCCTTGGCATTTGTCGGCTTCTGGTGGGTTGCATACCTTTTCAGACACTTAATAGGCCTTCTGGGTTTTCTCTTCTGTGAAATGTCTTATTTATGTTTCTTTGCCTTGATTTCTCCGGAGACATTTGCGTTTTTCTTATTGATTTGTAGCAATTAAAAAAATATATTCTGAATAATAATTATTTGTCTATAAAGTTGTGTTGGAGGTGCCTTCTGCCAATGTATGGCTTGTCTTTTAACTTTTAATTTAAAAAATAAGTTTTTCTGACTTAAAGCTTTGTACTTTTTGTGTCTAGTTCAAAGAATCATTTTCTACATTAAGGTCATATAAATATTATTCTATTGTTTTTCTTATTGAATTTTAATTGGTTAACAACCTTTTGTATACTGTATACTAGCAATTTTTAAAGTAATGTGAGGACTCTTCCACAGGATTTGTAAGATTAAAACTGCTTTTATGATGGTATTAAAATGTTATTTGCCTTTTTCACTCATTCTTTTATACATGTAAAGTGGAGTCTTAAAGAGGCTGCATGACCTGTGATACCACAGCAAATTGGAAGTGCCAAAGCAGAGATGGGGACCCAGTTATCTCTTCTTACATCAAACATTAAAATGATTTGCAGGACTGTAAACAGTGCTATTTTTCTGAATAAGACTTTTTGTTTGTTGGAATATAGCTTTTTCTTCTCACAAAATATGCTATTTATATAAATGTATATTGGGTTATTCTTATTTTTAAATGAATTTATAAGTATTTAAAAAAATTCTGTTTTAACCAGTAACATATTAAACATTGAAAAATATAATCCATATAAATAAAAGGTCTTTGGTGTACTCAACAATTTTTAAGGATATAGAGGAATCCTGAAACCAAACGTTTGTGAAATGTTGCTGTATATGAACAGTAATTTTTCATTCAGAAATTCCCTTGCCTCATAGCTCTGTGTCAAAAATTAGAACATTTATTTCATTCTCCTTGGGAAAATATGATTTGGAAAACAGTTCTCTTCCCATATACATCAATGTATTAGTTAAAGATAATTAACTTGAATTATCTATAATTTTTATTATTCATCTACTGCAGTCATCCATTAGCCCAATGGGTACCATAAAACAATAGAAAGAGCCTAAGTTTTGGTGTCAGACAGACCTGGCTTGGATCCCCAGCATGGACACTCTGTAGCTTAAGCTAGTAACTCAATCTGTCTGAACCTCAGTGTTGGGAGGGAGTAGTCCATCTGGTTGTGTGTCTTTCTCATTAGGAAGAGAGGAATGTGGCTGAGCAGGGCTTGGGGAAGCAGATCCTGACGGAGCTGCGCTTCAGAAACAACAATTGGATCTTAATTAAGTGGAATGTTCTCCCACTGCTCAGTGTTGTGGTTAAGGGCATTAGCTTTGTAGCCAGACCTCCTGGTTCATAGCCCAGTTCTACTTGCTAATTGAGTTAATTAAATCGTGGATGAATTACTTAACCTGTGTGTGTTTTTGAATATCCCCATATATAAATTGGGAGTAATAATACTCTCTATACCAGAAGGGTTATTGTGAGAATTAACTGAGATACAACGTCTAAAACCATTTTACAGTGTTGCCGCATGATAGATGCTTACCATTTCAGTTGTAGTCGCTCTTACTATTAGTTTAAGTAATTATCTGTTGCCTCATAACAACCCACCCCGAAACTTAGTGCCCTTAAAATAAAACCAAAGATGTATTTTGTGCACAAATCTCAATAGTTACACATCATCTCTGCTCACATGGCATCAGCCGGGGTGGCTGACCTGGGGGCTGGAGGATCTACTTTCGAGTTGGTTGACTCACACAATTGATGCTGACTTCTTCTCAGAGCTCAGCCAGGGCTGTGTACTGGGTACCTCTGTACTCTCCAAGTTGGCCTCTTCACGGGTTGCTTAGGCTTCCTCATGGCATGATGGCTGGTTTCTAAGAGTGAACATCTCAAAAGAAACAGGGAGAAGTCCATCACATTTTTATAACTTGTCCTCGGTAGTCACTTACTTACGTTATTTCCATTAGTCACAAATCCATCCAGATTTAATAGGAGGGAACACAGACACCCACCTCTCCATGGGAGGAGTGTCAAAGTCACATTGTAAGAAGACTAAGAAGACCAGGAGATACTGTTGCAGTCATCTTTGAGGAATATAGTTTGCCGCAATAGGAGTCTACTGACCTGTTAGATAACATAATATCCTTGGCATTCTTAATCACCAGCAGCAACAACCTCAACTCTGTGTATCAGAACCATCTTAGTGCTTTTTACAAAATGTAGATAGTGGGCAACTTTTCATTTCTTTTCAGTATTTTTCTCTATTTCCTGCCTTTTTTCAGTGTTGAGCACTTACTAATATAATTAAAAATTTAAATGAGAGGATTAACAATTTTTACAGCATATCTAGATAGTCTATATTCTATGAATATAGAATTTCTTAAAGAAGTTGAAAGTCTGTTTTACTCCTTCTTTCTCAGTTTGGTCATATTTCTAGTGGCAGTGACCTCTAGAATGAAAGAAAAGGAAGAAAGGAAATGATTCTACTCACAAATATTTCTAGGTTAAATGTTGGGTTCCTTAGGGCAAACCTCGGTCACGAAACGTAGCCCATAAAACCATGAAATGTGGTTCTCACTGCCTTATCCTTAGAACTGTGGGTTGCAGACAACTGATGAGCTGCTGGTGAACTTGGACAGAGAACAGTTTCTCTTCATCTGTCAGGAAAGGCAGGCACACAGTAAATATGTGAGTACATTTGATATTGATAAGACTCATGCAAATGAATGTGCAAATAAGGCAGTGCTCTTGAGATTTTGGGAAATGGCCAAAGAGGCTGTTTTGTGCCCCCCTAAGACTTTGGATCTGCCTCTGATCTCACACAAAGCCATCTCTTTTGCTTAAACGTGTCTTATTCTTAAAGATGCCAGGCTTAGTTCTTTGAAACATTTAACTTATCTTTGCAGCTGTAATATATTTCTTCCCTTCAAATGGCAAAATTGTTCACTTTAAAAAGCAAAGACTATTTCAGGTTTGAGGTGAAAGCAGAGTGAAATATGGAGGCAAAGGATCAGTTTCAAAGAGGAACGATACTTTATAACAATTTAGTCTACTTTTAAGTGGCAAGTGTTGTTATATATATAGGAAATAGTAAAGTACATGGGAATAAACAGTGGACTGAATGTCACTCTGGGGACTTAAAAGGAGTTAATGCAACTTCTCAAGTAGATTAATTTACTCCTGGGGATAGTTTACAAGATAGTAGATTTTTGGTTCAGTATAATTTTCATTTATTCAGCACATATTATGTTCCAGGTCCTCTTCTATGCACTTTACTTACTGATATTAATTTATTCAATTCTCTCAACACCGCTGTGAAGTAGTTAATACCATTATCCCCCAATTATAGCCTAGAACAAAGTGAAAACTTGCCCGAGATCACTATGTACAGCCTCATACCCAGGCTGACTGGCTCTAGGATCCAAGCAATACAAGTTTTTACCCACTGCTTCTTATTGCCTTGCAGATGAGTTGCGGCTTTTTGTTTTGTTTTGTTTTAAGTTATGGTGCTTGGAAATTTTGCATTAGATGATTTTAATTTTGCAGCAGTGCTTGGCAACTTTTGCATTAGAGCAAGAGAATATAGTAGGTATCTGCAAGGGATTCTTTCAGAGTTCACATAAGAAAACCAAAGGCAAGGCAGATCTCAGAAAGGGAGATTAGGCAGTAAATTATTAAATTTCAGGCTCATTGCTCAACTTTCCTTGCATCTGGCAGTCAAGTCAAGTGTATTTAGAATCTGGGAGAGGGTTTGATACCCTGCACTGCTATTTGTAACAAGAACTTGGGTGAGTTACTTCATCTCTCCTGGGGATATTAACAGCTATCCCACCAGCCTCAAGGGGTTGTTGGAAAGAGCAAATGAATTATCATGGTTATAAATCCAGTTGCAAAATATAAAGCCCTCATTTACTGTTAGTTATTGTTATAATTAAGTATAATTTCTTTTAGAAAAGCATTTCAGAAATACCTACTTTGAAAATTACATTTTGTAGTTTGTCCCTGTGTTTGATACAGGTATGTCAACTGTTTAGCATGGTGCTTAGCTTATGGTCACACTCAGTAGAATCTACTAATCATTATTTAATTTCTAGAAGATATCTTCAGATTGGGGAAGCAATAAAAGGAAAATATCTCCTGGACAGGACAGAAGCTGCCGAACAAAATCTGAAATATGGGTCTAAGAAGCCTTTCCTAGTTGGCAGGGGCTGTGTGATACTGAGGAGATTTAGGAAATTGAAGTCACCTTTTCAGTGTTCAGTGATAATAATCCCTCTCATTTCTACTGTCTATTTATGTACTCATGTGCCAAGGCTGATCTATTCATGGTGGCCCTCTGAGGACCATTAAGTATTCTGAGGTCATATCCGGGTTTGATAAAATAGAGTGTTATGATCACTGCCTCCAGTTTTTGCCATCCCTAGACTATTCTTTAAAGTTTCCGAGATACCTTCGATTCTACTTCTTAATCATACCCTCGCCGCAGCCCTCTACATTTGTCAGGGTTATCAGTGTTCCCCTGTGACACAAGGAAACAGACTATGACCCCTTTTCTTCTATCTCTGTGTTTTTCCCACTAGAGTGTGCTGTCATGGCTTTGTACATCCCTTCTCAGGTCTCAGCCCCTATCTTGAAATCTAGTATGGATTTGGACACATGATAGATGATCCATATAGCTTTGCTGAATTAAATTTTAGTGAATTAAAATTTTGGTCCGAACGGAATGACTGATGCTTAAGAATAAAACCTCAAACCTCAAAAATGGAGCTGTTAGCACTTCCCTCATTTTTCCTAAATACCAGCTATTTCAGTTGTGTAAAGCATGTGACTTCAGTAGGTGGAAAGGATACGAAGGGTAATTTAACTGACTGATTTGGTTCTCAGGTCATTTTTGTCAGAATGGTCAGCAGACTAGGCAGCTCTCTAGAAACCACGAGGGTTTGTGAACAGGATTCCAAAAAAGGAGCCAATCGCTAGTCTAGTGACCATGGGGAGTAGGGAAAAAAAGCTCATAGATAGGAATGCATGCTTCTTCCCAATGAATCCTTCTGACATTTAGGCTTCTTATGTTTTGTCCACAGCTCACCTTAACCTTTTATTTTCTTTGTGCATGCCCAGCAGAAGTTTATTTTCCAGATCCCATTTATAGACATCTCTGGTTTATCTGTACATTTCACTTCCTTTTCTAGCTGTTTAATAAAGGTCATGTTTATAACTCTAGTATTGATGGTTTCCCCAGTAGGCCCAGGCATCAGCTTCTGTAATGTCCAGTGGAATCCCTTTCCATAAGACAAAAAGGAGTATCTGAGTTTTCATAGATCTGAGTAATGACTTTTGGTCTGCAGAAATATAGATCCTAGTAATAATAATACCTTACTGTATGCTGGTCACAGTCATAAAATTAATAGTTTTAAAATGAACTATTTAGTGGCATTTAGTACATTCACAATGTTGTGCATCTACCACTTCTATCTAGTTCCAGAATATTTCATCACCTCAAAAGGAAACCCATACCCATTAGATAGTTATTTCCCATTTTCTCCCACCTCCCCCAGCTCCTGGCAACCACCAAAACCTCCTGCTGTCTGTTTCTATGGATTTTCCAATCTGGATGTTTCACATAAATGGGATCATACTGTTTGTGTATGGCTTCTTTCAGTTTTAACATATTTATTTTTTATGGCTGAGTAATATTCCAATGTATGTATATACCAGAATTTGTTTATTCATTCATTGGTTGAAGGACATTTGGGTAGTTTCTACACTTTTGCTATTATGAATAATGCTTCTATAAACATTAGTGTACACGTTTCTGTGTGGAAATAAATTTTCATTTCTCTGGGTCATTGTAATTCAATTGTAAATTCTAGTCCAATTTATCTCTTTTTTTTTTCTTTTGTTGCTGTGTTTTGATGTCATAGCTAAGAATCCATTGCCAAATCCAAGATCATGAAGATATACTTGTACGGTTTCTTCTGAGAGTTTTATGGTTTTAACTCTTATATTTAGGCTGTTTATCCATCTGTAATTAGAGTTTATATGTGGAGTGAAGTAGGGTACAACTTAATTCTTTTGCATGTGGGTATCCAGTTATCCCAGTACCATTTGTTGATGATACTGTTCTTTTCATGTTAAATAATCTTGGCACCCTTACTGAAATTCAAATAGCCATAGATATTTAGGTTTAATTCTGGACTCTCAGTTTTATTTCATTGATCCACATCTATCCTATGTGAGTACCACACTATTTTGATTACTGTGTTTTGAAATCAGGAAGTGTGGGCCCTGCAATTTTGTTTTCAATTTTCAATATTGTTTTAGCTATTGGAGGCCCCTTACAATTCCATATGAATTTGAAAATTAGCTTTTCAAGTTATGCAAAAAAAAAAAAGCCATTGGAATTTTGATAGGGATTTCATTGAAATTGTAGATCACTTTAGGTAATATTGCTATCTAATAATATTAAGACTTTCTATCCATGAATATATGATATCATTCTATTTATTTGTCTTTAATATATTTCAAAATATTTTATTTTTTTATTATATAAATCTTTCACCTCCTTGGTTAAATTTATTTCCAGGCATTTCATTATTTTGGATATTATTATAAGTGGATTTGATTTCTAATATCTGTAGATTATTCATTAGTGGTGGGTATAAACACAAGTGTTTTTTATATATTATCTTATTTGTTGAATTCAGTTGTTAGCTTCTAGTAAATTTTTTTGTGGATTCTTTGAGATTTTCTATATATGCAAGATCATGTCATCTGCAAATAGAGATAGTTTGACTGCTTCTTTTCTAATTCCTATGCCTTTTATTTCTTTTTCTTTCCTAGTTGCTCTGGCTAGAACTTCTAGTACAATGTTGAATAGCAGTGGTGATGCTTGCTGTAGATTTTTCATAAATGCTCTTTATCATTTTGTGGAAGTTCCTTTTTATTCCTAGTTTTCTGCCTGTTTTTTTGTTTTGTTTTGTTCTGTTCTGTTTAGTCAAGAAAGTATATTAGATTTTGTCAAATGCTTTTTCTGCATCAACTGAGTTGATCATGTGTGTTTTTTTCCCTTCCTACTATTAAAAATATTGCATTCATTGATTTCCTTATGTTGAACCACCCACGCATTCCTGGAATATTCACACTTGGTCATGGTGTGAATATACTGTTGGTTTGGTTTGCTAGTGTTTTGTTGAACATTTTGTGCATCTACAGTCATAAGCAGTATTAGTCTATAGTTTTTATTTTGTGTAGTGTAATCCTACCCTTACAGAATGAGTTAGCAAGTCTTTACTCGTCTTCTGTTTCTTGAAAGAGGTTGAGAAGGATTAGTGTTAATTTTTATTTAAATGTTTGAGAGAATTCACCAGTGAAACCATATGGTACTGGGCTTTTCTTTGTCGGGAGGTTTTTCATACTGATTAAATCTCTTTACTTTTTATAGGTGTGTTGAGATAATCTGTTTCTTCTTTAATCAGTTTTTGTAGTTCGTGTGTTTCTAGAAATTTGTCCATTTCATCTAGGTTATCCAATTTTTGATGCACAATTGTTTATTGTATTCTCTTATAATCAGTTTTATTTCTCTAAGGTTGGAGGTAATGTCCTCTCTTTCATTTTTCATTTCATCTGTATATTAGTCTTTCTGTTTATCTGTCAGTCTAACTAAAGATTTGTCAATCTTGTTGATGTATGAAAGAATTAAATTTTGATTTCATAGACTTTGTTGTTTTTCTCTGTTTCACTTATCTATGCAGTGATCTTTATCATTTCCTTTATCTGCTAGCTTTGGTTTTAGCTTGCTATTCTTTTTCTAGTTCCTTAAGGTGTAAAGTTAGGTTATTGATTTGAGATTTATCTTCTTTTGTAATGTATACATTTTCAGCTATAAATTTCCACCTAAGCATTGGTTTCACTACATCTAAACTAATTCAGTATGTTTTATTTTCATTTTCATTTGTCAGAAGACATTTTCAAAATTTCCTTTATGATTTCTTCTTTGACCTATTGGTTAAGATTATGGTGTTTAATTTTCATGTAATTTTGAATTTTTTAGCTTTCTTCCTGTTATTGATTTTTAGCTTTATTCCATTGTGTTGAAGAAGATACTTTGTTTCAATCTTTATAAATTATTGAAATTTATTTTGGGCCTAACATGGTATACTTTGAAGATGTTCCACATGCAATTGGAGAGAATGTTTATTCTGCTGTTGATGATGGAATGATCTATATATGTCTCTTAGGTCTAGTTTGATTATAGTGTTATTCAAGGCCTCGTATTTCCTTACTGGCTTCATGTCTAGATGTTCTATTTATTGTTGGAAGTGAGGTATTGAAATCTTCAACTGTTCCTGTAGAACTGTTTACTTCTCTTTATTTATATATTTTGGGTCTCTTTTGTTAAATGCATATGTGTTTATAATTTTCATATCTTCTTGATGTTTTGACTCTTTTATCAATCTATCTTTCCGTCTTTCTGTCATCTACCTATCTATCATCCTTCCTTGTCCTTTGTAACAATTTTTGACTTAAAGTCTATTTTATCTGATACTTTTTTCCTATCTTTTTTTTCCTTTGGCCTGTACTTGCAGGATCTTAGTTCCCTGACTAGGGATTGAACCCATGCCCCCTGCAGTGGAAGCACAGAGTTTTAACCACTGGACAGCCAGGGAAGTCCCAATTTTGTCTGATATTAATATAACCATTTTGGCTCTCTTTTGGCTACTACTTCCATGGAATATCTTTTTCCAGTACTTTTATATTAAACCTATTTGTGTCTTTGGATCTAAAGTGAGTCTCTTCTCACAGCATATAATTGTTTCATGTTTGTTTTTTTTTAAATCTATTCTGCCAATCTCTTTTGATTAGTGAATTAATTCATTTACATTCATAGTGATTACCGATAGAGAACAGCTTCCTTCTGCAATTTTTTTTCTGTATGTCTAATAGCTTTTTGTTTCTTATTTCCTCCATTACTACCTTCTCTTCTACTTTATTTTTTTCTACTTTTTTTTTTGCGGTACGCGGGCCTCTCACTGCTGCGGCCTCTCCTGCCTCAGAGCACAGGCTCTGGACGCGCAGGCTCAGCGGCCATGGCTCACGGGCCCAGCCGCTCCGTGGCATGTGGGATCTTCCCGGACCGGGGCACGAACCCGTGTCCCCTGCATCGGCAGGCGGACTCTCAACCACTGTGCCACCAGGGAAGCCCCCTTCTGTATGTATTTTTAAGCTTTTTTTTTCAGTGGTTGCAAAGGAGATTACAATTAAAATCTTAAACTTATAACAAACTATTTTGAATGGATACCAACTTACAATCAATAGCATACAAAAACTCTGATCCTGTTTAGGTCTTCCCCATTATGTTGTCATTCACAAATTACATCTTTTTATATTGTGTGCTCATTAACATAGGTAATAATTACTGTCCTATGCATTTGTCTTTTAAATACTATTGTAAATTAAAAGAGGAGTTACAAATCAAAAACATAATAATATTGGCTTTTTCATTTACTATGTAGTTACATTTACCAGAGCTTTGTATTTCTTCATATTGTTTCAAGTTGCTGACTAGTGTCCTTCTACTTCAGCTTAAAGGACTCCCTTTAGCATTTCTTGTTGGGAAGTTCTACTGATGATGAACTCTCTCAGAATTTGTTTCTCTGAGACTGTCTTATTTTCTCCTCATTTCTGAAGGATAATTTTGCCAGATATAGCATTCTTGGTTGGTAGTTCTTTTTAGCACTTAAAAAATCTCATTTCATTCTCTTGTGGCCTCCATGATTTCTGTTAATCTTATTGAAGATCCTTTGTATGAGTGATGAGTTGCTTCTCCTTTGCTGCTTACCAGATTCTCTCTTCGCCCTTGTTTTTTGACAATTTGATTATAATGTATCTCTGTGTGGATCTCTTCACATTTATACTCTTGAAGTTGTTTGAACTTCTTGAATGTGTAGATTTGTGTATTTTACCAAACTTGGGAAATTTTTGGCCACTATTTCTACAAATATTCTTTCTGTCTCTTTCTTTCTCTACTCTCCATCTGGGGTTGACATTGCATGTATGTTGGTATGCTTGATTGTGTACCAAAGTTCTCTTAGGCTCTGTTCACTTATCTTCACATTCACTGATGATTTCTTCTACCTTGTCAAATCTGCAATTGAAATCCTCTTCTGAGATTTTCATTTTTTCTCTTTGGTTTCTTTTTATAATTTCTAAATCTTTATTGATATTCTCTTTTTATATATCATACTCCTGGTTTGATTTATTATGACAGTTGATTTAAGGTTTTTGTTTAATAAGTCCAATGGCTGTGTTCCCTTAGGAACAGTTTCTGTTAACATCTTCTGTTAATGGACCATAGTTCCCTATTTCTTGCATGCTTCATAGATTTTTAGTTGAAAATTGGACATTTTTAATATTATAATATGCTAACCCTGGAAATCAGATTCTTCCCCCACTCCTGGGTTCACTTTTATTGCTTTCTGTGTGCTGTAACTATTTGTAGTGATGTTTTGATCTAATTTTGTAAAGTCTGTGTTCTTTGGCACAGGTGGTCTCTGAGGTCTCCATTCCTTTAGCTTGTGTTTAGCTAGTGTCTTGACAGAGATTAACCTGAATGCCAGATAGCAAAACAAGGGGTAAAAACAGGAAAGAGAACAAGAAAAAAGAAGAGAGAGAGAGAGAGAGAGAGAAGAGAGAGAGAAAAGAGAGAAAGAAAGAAGAAAGAAAGAAGGAAGGAAGGAAGGAAGAAAGAAAGAAAGAAAGAAAGAGAAAGAGAGAGAGAGAAAGAAAGAAAGGAAGGAAAGAAAGAAAAGGAAGAAAGAAGGAAAGACAGAAAGAAAAAGAAAAGAAAGAAAAAGAAGGAAAGAAAGAAAGAAAAAGAAAAAGAAAAAGGAAATGGGAAAATATATTCCTAAACCTCTTGTAGTCTTTGTATATTGGCTTTTGCTGGGGCACTCCTTCAACACTTTGCCAGCCCACTTTTCATCTCTGTGTTATTAGCCTTAACTTCTTGCTTGAGCTTACCCTACAGTCCAGCCAGAGATGAAAGCATAAGGTCTGATTAGGTCTTTTCTGGACATGTGCATGGCTTTTTAAATTCTCAGTATAGATGAAAAACAAAACCCCTCTCTCTCCAGCATTTTCTCCCTGGCTTTAGTTTCTGTATCGGATGCCTCAAGCATAATGTTTTGTCCCAGGAAACTGTGATTTTTTGTCTACCTTACAATATTTTCAAATTCTTGCCACTTTTCTGAGCAAGTTCCCAGTTAGGCAAAACAAAGTCAGGTGCCACACATTGTTCCCCCAGGTATTCCTTGGAAAAGTTAGAACACATGCAGTTCTTTGCTAGTGTCTTCTCTGCTTCCTCTGGAACACAGGAATAGGGTGGCACACTAGGTGAGCCAACTGCCATCTTTAAGACTATTGTTGAACTAGGGACGGAGTTGAGGCAAGGGCAGATAAAAACATCACAAATATTTTCTGCCATTTAAAAATTTTCTTTGTTTTGGTTTAGTGTTCTCTTGGTTGCTGTAAACCCCAGACTGTTTCCCAGAGTTCTGACCAAGTTGATTCTGACAATTTTGCTTGATTTCTTGATATTTCTGTAGGGGCACAGGCTCTTGGAGCTGCCTACTCTGTCTGCCATGTTCATTGACATCACTAGCAGTTTACTTTTGGGGCCTTAGTTGTCACATGATATGATATGCACTGTCTCTTGAATACAATGATAACATATACATATATGGTCCTATTTCCTGTTTCCTTTTCCTCCCCTAACTTAATTAGCCACATATATTTGTTTTAGAATATAGAAACTCTAGGTCTTCTCTGTACTTTACTATGTCCACTACCCTTATTTAAAAAAGAGTCTAAAATATAATCAATAAAAGCTTATTGTGGAAATACACTCCATTTTTTCCCACACAGTTTCAGATTAAATAAAGTGAAAAATAATTTCAGAAATAATCTTTATTCTGGCTGCTGGAAATAATTTTGAATTGTTGGCAAAGGCAAGATTTTTTAACAGAATGAAATGTAAACTTTTGTGAAGTTAAAAACAATTGTTCTATTGGTTTTTTCAATGAGAAATGATTATCATAGAACCTTCAAGACTCTATTATTAGAGATACATGGATATTAACTTTTATCAGCCATTTTGAAATTGTCATTTTAAACTTTATTATTAGACTCCTGTTCAATACTTTACAGACTAATGTGGTTAAGAATTATTTGGGGGAAATTATCAATGTATGAGTTGTAAATGAATTCTCATGTTATATATTGTCTTTTAATTATTAGAGAGCAAAGTTAATTGCAGGAAAAAAGCATATTCACATTGAGGAATATAAAGAACAAAAATAAAGTTTGATGAAACTTCAGCCTGGATTCAGCCTCCAAGTAGTGAGACTGAAAGGACTTTAAGGGCAAAGTTTTGTTTTCCTGGGTTTGGGAAGACAGGGAATACTTGAGATAAAATTTTTCCTTTACTTGAAATTCTTTCTATCTTTCTTTTTTTTTTTTTTTTTTAAGAGAAGAGAAAACGTACATAGTCTGAGAGGAAGTAGAGCCCAGAAGGGCATCTAAAGGATTCCTTTAAGAAATTCCTGTAAGGAGTTTTCTGAACTACTTTTATCAACTGCTCAGAACTTAGATTTAATTAAGTTTGCAAGGCTGGGGGGTGGGGGCAGGACAATAGCCTGTTTTAGGGATTGAGTGCCAGCTTTAACTCTGAATTTCCTGGTCCCAAGGCGTTGGTGTTACTACCTCACTGTTACTTAAATGCAGAATTTTTGATTTAATTTCCTTTCAAGGGAGACGAAAAAACCACAGTTTCTTTTTCCCAAGAAACTGCCAAGGAATCTCCCTGTGCTTTATTAGGTAAATAACTGCATTTTAAGTAGAGAAATGCAGTCTATGTGGTAGCATGCTAAAACATTGTAGTGTAAATGGGCAGATGGAGATCCTAAAAACTAAATAATTATATTATTAATAGTATTGAATTAATTTATATACATTTTGAACTCAATGGGGGGATTGTTAATTATAAGAGATTTGCTTAGGATACTAAAATTTAAATATAAAAATATTGAATTATTTCTCATAAGAAATGATTCCCTTTCATGACTTCTATTAATTACAACTTCTGTTGTCATATTTTGTGATTTTTGAGCAGTTTATACTGAACTTCTTTACATTGAATATAGAATATTTTTAGGCTAATCCAACTTTTTGTAGGTTTAAAAATAATAACTTTCATCATATTTCATCTGCATCTGTCTGAATACATGCCTTTTTATTCTTAGTAACATAATAAGAAAAAAAGTTGGTTCTTTTCGAACTATTGACTTCATTTTACCTATTTGCTAGTGAGCAGTTACTATATTGAGATTATTAGAAGTCAAGTGAAGTAATTAGTTAACCAAATAGACTTTTAGAATCTACATAGTATATCTGTGGTTATTATATATTTTCAAGAGGCCTTTGCCAGACTCCCTTCCTCTATAAGCCTTTTTTATATAGGCTTTGTCTTCCAGCATTACTCTTCCTTTCTTTCTTCCTCTAGATAAATCCTTCCCATTCTTCAGATTTTAGCTCCCCTCAAGTCCCTTCCCTGATCTCCCTGACCACATCAGCTCCCTTGAACTCCTCTGTGTTCTAATTATACGTTCCTCTCCTCTGTGGCCTTCATAATAGTAGGCAGTCTGACTTCTCTGTGATTATCTGTCTGACTCCTTCATCATACTGGGAGCTATGTGGGGGCAGGGACCTGTTTTGGTTTTGCTCACCATTGTGATCTTTGAGCCCCATACAGGGCCTGGTACAGAGGCAGCTTCTAGTAGCACTTGCTATTGAATGGCATCTAACACTATACTATGAAACACCCCAGTGTGCTGTCCTGTTTTATACTGTTGTATGGACTTGAAATAATTTCTCTAGAAGATAAAATTGCTTTTTTATATGCATGCAAAATAAGTCCACTATCCATGATAAATCAAGTTGCCTAGTCACATCATTCATTTATTCATTCAACAATATTTAGTGAAGCCTTGCCTATTGGCTGCTGTTTAGGTTTTTCATTGCTGTTTAACAGACTCTCCCGAAACTTAGTAGCTTGACACCACAGTCACTTTATTTTTTCTCACAGATCATATGTCAGGAATTTAGACAATATGTCAGGGATGAACTGTCTCTGTTCCACCTGATGTCTACTGGAGCCTCTAAGTTGGCTTCTTCACTTAGGTGTCTGACTGCTCAGAAAGGACGTCCAGAACAGTTTGACTGAGGGTGTATAGCTGCGGTTTGTTTCTCCTGGTTAGCTGGATTTTTTATTCTCCTCCGTGCAGTTTCAGGACCTTTCTCTCCATGTAGCTTTTCCGCATGTAGCTCTCCACTTAGCCTCTCTATGTGGTTGTTCAAGCAGGGTAATCTGATTTTTTTACATGCACTCTTAAGAGGGCAAAAGTGGAATCACCAAGCCATGTTCTATGTGAGTCTCAAACGAGTCCAATTTAAGAGGAAGGCACTAAACAAAAGGGTGAATGCCATGATGAGTGGTTATTTGTGGGTGACCAAAGTACTGTTTTACCACAGCTTTTGTGATAGAAAGTGAAATAATATTTGCTGTCGGCTAATTCCTAGTCTACTGGGGAGAGAAGGGTAAGGGAATGAATAATTATGGAAGCCATCTGTCAGAGTTATTAAGAGTGTAGGCTTTGTGCAGATCTGAGTTTGACTTTTGCCTCATCACTTACTTAGTGAGTACTTAGGTTACTTAGGTTAGTTAGCTATCTCTCTGAGCCTCAGTTTCTAATCTGTTCACTTATGCAGTTCTGAGAGCTGCGTGGGAAAGAGTGTGCTGTATGTAACAGAGAATACATATTCTTTTCAAATACAGCAAATTTCACAAGTAGGCTGCAAGGGAATCTCACATAGCTTCATTCTTTAATGGTAGTATATTAATTTTATAATAATAAAAGTATGAGTAAATTTTTCTCTCTACTTGGAAACTTTAAAAATATAAAATGCTCTTATTATATTCATTAATGAGGAAATTAAAATGGAAATCACAAAATATTTAGAATAAGCAAAATATGGATTATGATGTATCAAATCCTATTAATATAGCCAAAGCAGTAAGCAGAGGAAAATTTATAATCTCAAATGCATTTATTACAAAGCAAGAATAGAAAAAAAGAACTAGGAAATAGAACAACACAAGCATAAAGAAAGTAGGAGGAAAGAACCTGATAAAAGTTAAAGCAGAAACAGTCAAACTAAGCAGGTGATTAAAAAACTGAGAAAACCTACAAACTTTGGCAAATCTGAGTAAAAACAGCAAAAAACATGAATTAAGGTTGAGAAAGAGAACATGAATATAGTTTCAGAGATTAAGAAAATAATAAAAGAAGGTTATGGCATGCATTTATGAATGTGGATGAAATGTATTATTTTCTAAGAAAAGATAAATTACAAAATTTGATTCAAGAGATTTAGAAACCTAAGTAGATCAATAACCATAGAAGAAACTGAAGAAGTAGTTGTTCACATTTTTATCTATTCTAATCCCCTTGGGTGGATTTATACTAATTATTCAAGACAGTGGAAAAGAAAACAAGTTTGCAGTTCTCAAATTCTAGAAATTGAACACTCAATAATTCCCTTTTATTTACAAATCAAGACCACTCTCTTCATGGTCTTATCCTATGTCCCAGTTACCTCCACTGAACTTCCCAGAAGATGGTGCTAACCTGTAATAACTATATATTTCATTTGCTTGAGTCTTTTTGTATTGTTTTAACACTTTAGGAATTGAAATGGGACAATCAGGAATGGTTAGGTGTGTGCTGCATAGTTGGGTCTGAGTAGAATCCTCTACTCCCGAAAGTGGGATTCCAATCAGATTCTTGGCTCACCTCACATTTAGCATTTCAGCAATACAAGCGCTCCACATTTTCCTAGTTTTTCTGTCTGTTTTCCCAATGTCTCTTCTTAATTCACTGGATTGATATGTTTTATTTCTGCTAATAATATAATTAAATTCAATATGTACCAGCTTTTCAGAGTTAGCAAAAACCGAAATGAAACTAAAGATAGCACAGATATAAGTGAAAACTATTGGCCAGTCTTAATTAAGAACATTAATGCAGATATCCTAAATAATATATTAGCAAATTATGTCCAGTAATTAGTATATTATAATAACAATACAATATGATTAAGTATGATTTATATAACATTTTATATAAATGTCCATGTAAAACCATTTGGGCCTTGTATCTTTTTTATGGCAGATTTTTAGCCACTCTTGGTTAAAAGTGATCAGATTTTAAAACGTAATGTATTAGAGAAAGGACGTATATTAAATTGTTTCTTTGCTTTTTGATTCAGTCTCTCCCAGCATTACTCACAGCTCCCAGCCTTCCTGTCTCCCCTGCCCCTTTATTTCTTATTTATGGTAGACTTCCAGCCTTCTGATGATACATTCCCGTTTCTGGAGGGTTCTGTGAGGTATTTCTACACATGGCTATCTAGTTAATGCTTTAAAAAGTTTTGAACCTAGGATTTATTTTCTTCCTAGTCCAGAGCCAGGCAGAAAAAAATGTAATCAAAAGATTTCATTGGTTCTGTTTGCTGTATATTCTTTACTGGTCATGCCTGATTCTACCATGACATTATAACTGTGTGTTCCACTGTGGTTTGTTTAGAAGGATTCTCTTCCCTGGGGCATACTGTCAAAATTCATTTATAGTGACTCACACTTGGATTTTCTTTTTTAAGTCTTCAAGTCTTTTGCCATTCCAAAGGCTCCTTCAGACCTTCTAAAATCTGAAAGGGACACATGGGAGAAAAATCACTGGCATGCCCTTTGGGATATGTAGGTGAAGGAAATAAAGCTGCAAGTGGTGTCTCCTCTTTCAGCAGTCCTGCTTTCTTAGACTCCAAACTTCCAAGTGAAAAATACAAAAGAAATATTATATTTAGTGTGTTTTCCATGTCATTATGTATCTGGTAAAAATTGTTGTGTGAGTGTGTGTGTGTGTGTGTGTGTGTGTGTGTGAGTCTGTTTCTCTCCTATTTATATATATGAGCTGAAATACATTTGAATTATAATACCTTCTTCCAGATTCTTTAGAGCAAAATAGATTTTATTATTTACAAAAATAATGGCAGATATGAATTGTCTGTAGTATTTGTTTCGGATGTGTGTTTTAAAATTGAGTTAGGTAGGGGCCATTTGAATTTGCTTTGCTTATGTGGAAAATACCCTTGTTTACTGTTTTTCTGCAGAGCCCCACCTCTGCTTCTTCATATATATATATACACATACACATACACACACACACGCACTAATTTGCTTCCAATGATTAGCATAGAAATAATCAGGGTTTCAGGATAAATATCCTTAAAGCAATGCCTCAGAATGTGCCTTTTTGTAGAAAAGGTTAATCTAGCCCATTATAGGCATAATGAGGAAGTCTTGAAAACAGAGGTTCACAGTTTGTATGTGAAATCCTGCTTTAATTATGCAGCAAGAGCACACCTAGATACAGGAGGCACTCACATTAGGAGTAGTGGTCTCCATTATATGGTGCTACACTAGCTCTACATTCACATACATGCTCATTGTTTTCGTTTACTATAGGCTTTCCTCAGAGAATAAACTGATGCAAATAAATATTGTATGTGTAGGTAGTCTTTCTTTAATAGATATTAAAGTAAATGACTGTAAATTTGTTTGCAACAATATCCCTGTGTTAAAAAAAATTATCATTTTATCATTTTGAGTAACTTATAGTTGGAGCAGGAATCTGCAGATGAAATTATTTGTGATTGTGTAGATGGTGAAAATGGTAGGTATATCGTGTTACATGTATAAACTGCTATAAGGAATGTTATATTATTGAATGTTCAACACTAACTTTACTTTTCCAACTTCCTTAGAGTTTAATAAATTGATTTCTTTGTACTTTTTACAACTTCTAACAAAGTACTATTCTAAAAATTCTAACAGATCAAAAAATTTAACTAGTTTCCTTATCACAAAAAGCTTCAGCACAATTGACCTGCTGACCTTAATTCCCAGGAAACTGTCACATTACTTCTTTACCCCTTTGTCTAACTTAACAATGTGACCCAAAATACTGCAGAGCTTTAAAGTTTCTCAGCATTGTAAGGTCAAGCTTTGGTCACCATAGTTACAGTTTAGATCTGCAGGTCAGAGGTCAAATAGATTAATGATGTCAGACACATCTTTAAATGGTTCTAACACTACTTCACCATGCGGTAAACAGCTGAGCATATTTGATATGACAAAGGCATTCTTCAGTCTTGCTAGTAAGAAGATCTTTGGAGACATCTGATAGAAAGGCGTCCTCTATAAGAACTCACAGTAAGAGGCTGTGGAGATGGCAATAATAGTTGACTTATTAGATTTCTATTATCAGATGGAGATTGAAAACTAAAAAATGTGAAATAGCTCAAATTACACTTTTCTGTACAATTTCTGTGTCTTTTCTGTCCGTCTGTCATCAATCTAATTGATCTTCCATCTATTTATAAGAATAGGTATCCTCACCTCCCTATTAATTTGTGATTAACCGTGAAGATGGATAGAAAACACAGGCTCCCTGATTAGGAGTATATGCTTTTTTGTGTGAATAACTTGGGTATCTTTTCTTCTGATTTGGGAAGTATGCATTTAAAACAGTTATATTTATTTAGAAAAGCATGTTTTGGAAACCCTTCTCACACTAGAGATCAGGTAAATTCTCCATCTGTGTTTTAAACCCAAACTTTGTCTTATGGCTTCAAAGTCTCTATTTTCAGATCTTGAGGTTCTATATTCATTTTTTTCAGTCCTACAAACAAATTTTCCTTCATTGTGACTCAGAATGGAAGAGGAAAAAGAAAGCTATTAAAGCAAATACTACTTATAGAAAAATGCAATGTTGGTTTTCCTTATAAATAAGAAATACTCTGTAAATAATAATTTTGGGTCAAAAATCACAGAAATATACTTAAAAGATGATGAAGCAAAATATTAAGTGAGATGAGATTAAAATTATTATTAAAAAATATTTAACTGAATTAAAAAAAGTCACCGGATTGTGACTTACAGATGTGAATTATACTATAGAATACTTTTTTTTAACTTCTAACAACATGGAATTTTGCAGCCAGCAGAGCAGAAATATGTTTAAGCAACAGGCTTAAGTTAAATTAAACATTAAAGGATGTCCTGTTTCATAAGGTTTTGTTTCCCATGTGTATTTTGTGCAGCTGTAAGATTTTAAGCTTGCTGGAGCATTTGCTCTTGATCACATACTATAAAGGTAGACAAAGGAGAGGGCTAGGAGGTTTGGCAGCTGGGAGGTGTTAATATGGAATTTAATAGCAAAGTAGAGGGGGGTTGGGTCTTTTCTTGGTGAAACGGAGATTGACAGCTGGGAGGAGGAAATAAGTCTTGGTGTCTGAGAAGAGCTGGTAGTTCAGTTGCTTGTAGTTTCAAATGACAAGCTAGCTTTCTTGTGAATGAATGGATTGTCTCCTGCTTTGCTTTCAATTCATGAAAATCGTTTTTTTGTAGATATCATGGAAAACAACTACTCAGCAAAGACATTAACTGCTGACTGGTTTGGCAGCACTTAGGGACACTGGTTCAACAAATTGATGGACTATTCTGTTTGATCATTATGCCAGGAGAATGGCAGATCAATATTTAACTACCTTTCCAAGAAGTCACACCACTGAAACACTGTTTTTATATAAAGCTGTTTATTTATGCACATGGGAAGCATCCTGAAATGCAAGAAAAATGATTTATTCTAAATGTACAAAATTACTGGCCTCAAATAAAATATGAGATTGAGTTCTGACTTTCAGAGTTTGAAATACCATTCTTTTCCTATACAAGTTGATGTGTGCCTTGCGTTTAGGTTTCTTGCTCCTGCTACTCACGTTTTTAAGATGGGTAAATCAGGGCTTCCCTGGTGACGCAGTGGTTGAGAGTCCGCCTGCCGATGCGGGGGACACGGGTTCGTGCCCCGGTCCAGGAAGATCCCACATGCCGTGGAGCGGCTGGGCCCATGAGCCATGGCCGCTGAGCCTGCGCATCCGGAGCCTGTGCTCCGCAAAGGGAGAGGCCACAACAGTGAGAGGCCCGTGTACCGCAAAAAAAAAAAAGGGTAAATCAACTAGTACTTCGTATCTTAATATTTATTTATCAAAAACGTGTGGAATTTTGGGTACTACATTTTCTTTACTCTCTTAAAGTAACTCATTTCTTCTTCACTTCTATGCCTTTTTATTTATTTTAATTTTGTCAGTTATACATTTATACTCTTGCTAGTGTCCTGGCCAAAATTGTACATGTTTTGCTACTGTAGTAGCTTAGCAGCAGTTACCCATCCTCAGTGCACATTAAAATCGCCTGAGCATAATGCTCAGGCCCACCCAAGACCAGTGGAAATAGTATAGTTGAAGGAGTGCATGCTTTGGAGTCAAACTTCCCTGGGCTCTGGCTCTGCTATTTAATAGCTGTGTGATGTTGGGCAAATTACCTAACCTCTCTGTGTCTGTTTCCTTGGGCTTTGTGAAGATTTTATAAAATATTGGCATAACTTCTAGCCTAGTCCCTGGTACATAGGAGACTGCACTAAAGGATAATAGTAAGTGAGAAGAATAAATATCCCTCTCTCCAATTAGCTTGCTATGGGACCCTGAGCAAGTCACTCAGCCATTTCAGGCCCATTTCTTTACATAAAGAATGCAGATACAACAACACTGGCCAATGTCAAAGAGTACTTCCAAGCATCAGATTACAGATGTATGTAAAAGGGCTTTGAAAAGTGGAGACCAATGTAGTAATGTAAGATTAGCATTTATTCAGAGTGCTAAGGCTGCTTGTATCAGGCTTGAGGAAAACACCATCAAAATTTGAAACTATTTGTGTGGGGCATTCAGTATTTCATTTATCATTTTCTCAGAAGATTTCCTGGAATGTTCTAATGAGTTGCAGACCATACCATGGCTCCTGTGTCTCACTGAATACTTGGAGTGATGATATCCATGAAGAAGAATATTTTCACCACCTTTCCTGTCACTGTTTGGAATTTGTCTCATTGCTGTCTATCACACAGAGTTAATGCAGACTTGGAGATTTTCCTTGGCCTTTTTCAACTCCATGCATGCCTCTTTGCTACAAAGACCACTTCTTTAGAAAAGATAAATTGCTTTAAGGCCATTCCCGCCCTCCTTTCTGAGCTCATCCTGTTATTTTCACCTAAGGATCTTCTTCGAAACCCAAGAAGAGAGTCAAATGTCAACCAAGTTGGGTTTGGCTGGAGTCCTCCACCTCTTGTCATATTGTTTTACTCAGTATACATTATTATTATTATTTTTGCGGTACGCGGGCCTCTCACTGTTGTGGCCTCTCCCGTTGCGGAGCACAGGCTCTGGACGCGCAGGCTCAGCGGCCATGGCTCACGGGCCCAGCCGCTCCGCGGCATGTGGGATCTTCCTGGACCGGGTGCCCCCTGCATTGGCAGGCGGATTCTTAACCACTGTGCCACCAGGGAAGTTCCTTCATTGTTTTTTATTAACTCACTTTTCCATTGATCTGTGTCACATATTAAGTGCCATATCAAATATTGCTACAGCTTAGTAATTATCTTCAAATCTATAAACCAACAGCTCTGTGACTGACCCAAAAATCAGGACTCTAAGTGATTGAATTTTCTTATATTCCAGTAGTATTGAATATCAGTCCATGATATGCATTCACAAAATGCAGGCTTTATGACAACTATTCGTGAAGTGAAAAAATTTTGTGTGCATTTCATGTTTTACATAGTGTATGTAGCAGTGGTTCTCAAACTTAGCAGACATCAGAATGACCTGGAGGTCTTGTTGAAACACAGATTGCTGGGCCCTACCTCCAGAATTTCCTATTCAGTAGCCCTGGCAAGGGGCCTGAGAATTTGCATTTCTAACAGGTTTCCTGGCCATGCTGCTACCGCTTCTCTGGGAACTATTGATACAACATAGGACCCACTGATGTGGTGAGTGCTAAGTTGCACAGCACAGATCCCCTCCAGGGTGGGGCACTCATTCCTGACTGCAAGGAATCCAGGCTGTGATGGCTCCCATACCCTCTCTGTCAAGTGCCCTCAGTTAATGGGAGCTGCCTCAGTTAAGACTACACATCCTGCTCTACTTACACCTGGCATAAAATGATAGGTCAATGCAGGGATTACACAGGCAATCCTTGCCTTGGATCAGGATAACTGAAGGGCCATCCCAGCTCCAGAGCTCCGATGGGATTGGCTGAGTCCTCTGTTGCAGTTTCACAGCCCAATATTTCTCTCTGCCTAATCTCCCTTCCTTTACTCCCAAGCACACTCTCTGATTAACCTTTATCTCAAAGTCCATGTCTGGAGGCTCTGACCTGCAGCAGTGGATAATAAAATAATGTATTTGTTAAGTACATATCTGGCAGTAATTAAGTATCCCAGCTCATTCTTGTGTAGGAGCAGGAGGTTTGTTGTGGTTTGTTTGGTGATTTGTGAGGCCCTAGATATTTAGTTCACCATCAGAATCACCTAGCAGGGTAGTACTAAGCTCCTTTTTCTCTGATTCAGAGCTTTTATTAATTCTCCCTTAACTACTTTATCTCCTTTGTCTCAGCATGTCATTTCTTCTCTTTTTAGGCAAATTTGGTCAGTGTCTTCTTTTCTGTTCATCTGTGTTCAGAGATGAAAAGGTTTCCCCACAGTTGTCACTTTTCATGTTTGCTCCATTTTACATACAAGTGTCTTTTAAGAAGCTCTTGAAACTCCCATGTCTTTCATAAATCAGGTGGTTGTTCTTCAGTGGGTTAGAAGTAGGTTGACTCTCTCCGAATCCACTCTGTCTAAAATTCCAGATGTGCTTCTCTCCAAGCACTTTTACAACTACTAATGACCAGCATTAATGCTTCCTATGTGTCAGCTACTCATTTAAGCACTTTAGAAATATTAACTCTTTTAATCCTCATAGCATTCTATGAAGAAGTTACTACCGCTCTTATTTTAGAAAAGCAGAAATCAAGGCCTAAAGAGATTAAATAACTTACCAGGGTCTTGTGACCAAGAAGCAGTGACCACAATTCAAATCCTGGAAGATTGGCTTCAGAATCTGTGCTCTTCATTCATACAGCACACTGCAGATGTTCACATCTTATGTGTTATTAGTTGGCATTTATTTTAGGCATTTATTAAAGTTGACATAATTTTTAGTAGTTTTATTGATTAATTCACATACCATACAATTCACCCATTTAGGTGTATAATTCAATAGGTATTCATTATTAATTTTTTAAAGTTGTAAAATATTACAAATATTAGCCTTTTAACCATTTTTCCAGTTACAGCGAGATCAATTACATACAACATTGTATTAGTTTAATGTGCAAAACATAATTATTTAATATATGTATATATCATGAAATGATTACCACAATAAGTTTAGTTAATGTCCATCACCTCACATAGTTACAATTTTCTTTTTCTTGTGATGAGAACTTTTAAGATCTATTGTCTTAGCAACTTTCAAATATACAATACAGTGTTGCTAACTATAGTCAGTATGCTGTATATTATATCCCCAGAAATATTTACCTTATAAATGGAAGTTTGTACCTTTTGACCACCTTCATCTACCCACCCACCAATTATAACAACCAACAGTCTGTTCTCTGTCGCAATTAGTTTATTTTTTTAGATTTCATATATAAGGGCAGTCATAAAGTATTTATCTTTTTCTTTCTTTCTTTCTTTTTTTTTTTTTTTTGCGGTACGTGGGCCTCTCACTGTTGTGGCCTCTCCCATTGCGGAGCACAGGCTCCGGACGCGCAGGCTCAGCAGCCATGGCTCACGGGTCCAGCTGCTCTGTGGCATGTGGGGTCTTCCCAGACCGGGGCATGAACCCGCGTCCCCTGCATCGGCAGGCAGACTCTCAACCACTGCGCCACCAGGGAAGCCCTATCTTTTTCTTTAACTTAGTATAATGCCCTTAATGATGTATACCTAGGTGTAGAATTGCTGGGTTACATGCTACTTCTATTTTTAGCTTTTTGAGGAATTGCCAAATTGTTTTTCATAGTGGCTGCAGCATTTACATTCTTACCAGCAGTGTATGGGGGTTCTGGTTTCTCCACATCGTCACCAACATTTGTTGTTATTGTTTTCATTTGTAAAATTTTAGCCATCCTAATAAGTGTGAAGTAGTAACTCAATGTGGTTTTCATTTGTATTTCCCTAATGACTAATGATGTTGAATATCCTTTCATGTGCTTATGAACATTTGTATACCTTTTTTGGAGAAATGTCTATTCAAGTCCTTTGCTCACTTTTTAGTTGGGTGGAGTTCTTTATATATTATGGATATTTTACACTTACCTGACATATGATTTGCATTTTTTTTCCCAATATGTAGGTTGTCTTTTCATTCTCTTAAATATGTCTTTTGGGCTTCCCTGGTGGCGCAGTGGTTGAGAATCCGCCTGCCAATGCAGGGGACACGGGTTCGAGCCCTGGTCTGGGAGGATCCCACATGCTGCGGAGCAACTGGGCCCGTGAGCCACAACTACTGAGCCTGCGCGTCTGGAGCCTGTGCTCCGCAACGGGAGAGGCCGCGATAGTGAGAGGCCCGTGCACCACAACTAGAGAAAGCCCTCGCACAGAAACGAAGACCCAACACAGCCAAAAAAATAAATAATAAATAAAATAATAAATAAAATTTTAAAAATATGTCTTTTGATGCACAAATATTCTTTATTTTTTTTAAATTTTATTATTATTTTTTTGTGGTACGCGGGCCTCTCACTGTTGTGGCCTCTCCCGTTGTGGAGCACAGGCTCTGGATGCGCAGGCTCAGTGGCCATGGCTCACAGGTTCAGCTGCTCTGCGGCATGTGGGATCTTCCCAGACCGGGGCATGAACCCGCGTCCCCTGCATCGGCAGGCGGACTCTCAACCACTGTGCCACCAGGGAAGCCCTATTCTTTAATTTTGATGATGTTCATTTTCTTTACTTTTTTCATTGCTTGCTTGTGCTTTTGGGGTCATATTTAAGAATTTATTGCCAAATCTGAGGTCAGGAAGATTTACCCTATGTTTGTTTCTAAGAGTTTTATAGTTTTAGCTCACTCATATATTTAGGTTGTTGATACATTGTTAATGTTTATATATGGTGTGAAGTGAGAGTCCAACTTCATTCTTTTCCATGTGGAATTCCAGTTGTCCCAGCCCATTCCTTGAAGAGACTGTTCATTCCTTGTTGAATTGTCTTGACACCCTTGTCCAAAAGCAATTAACCATAGATGTTTGGGTTTAACTCTGGACCCTCAATTCTATTCCATTGGTCTACATATCTATCCTTATGCCAGTACCACACTCTTTTGATTATTGTAGCTTTGTAGTAAGTTTTATATTATGCTTTTGTGCTACTGGCCTTCAGTGTTGATATGTTTTGGCCTGCCTTTTCTCTTTTAGATTGTATTCGTACAGTGCCTAACACAGCACCTTAAAAAGATTTCTTACAAGCTTGTTCATCTCCTGATTTATATGTCTACTACTATAAATCTATATTCTCTTATCTACAATTCTATAATCCAAGACCAAAACATGTCCTGATCAGAACTTTTTGGAAGCAAAGACTGAGCTAGATTGACTTGAGGTATTTAGTCTTTTTAAAAATCTTACCTAATATGATTATTCCTATCTTTTACAACAGAAATATTAATAAGTTTGATAAGAGGGTACTGGCTGAGATCTCACAGGGATGTTACATTTGGTACATAAACTATATTTCCTTTTTAAAACTGAAGAGATTCTGAATCCTGAAACATATTTGATACCAAAGGTTTCAAAAGAATGATTGTTGACCTGGATTTTGATTTTTGAGATATATGAAGAAAAAAAAATTCCCAATGAAAGTATGATTAGTCTTCTGTTGGAGTAGTTCTTATAAAGTTCAGTGTTTAATATGATTGTTTTTTCAATTGTTATTAAAGAATAGTTGAAAAGGTTTCTGGACCCAATTCCAATGTGTGGGAAGGGGCTTTCCCACACATACAACCAAGCAATTCTCAGACACCAGCAGGGCATCTGAGAATTCAACTCAATTCAATTCAGTTCTGACACTGTCTACCATGAGATATCATCAGATTCCACAGGTTAAGGATTCAGTTCCACAGGACTGCCCTCCCCCCAACCCCCACTTCAGATGCCAATTGCAAGGCCAGGTTGTTGTTATCTGTGCTTCCGCCCAGCTAGCTCAAAGTCAGGGATTCCCACAACCTACTCCTTGGACTTCAGACACCATTCGAAAACCCAGGTTGTTACCTGTACTTCTGACTGACTGGCTATAAATCAGAGGGTCCCAGGACCTCCTCCTCAGGTTCAATTAATTTGTGAGAGTGACTCACAGAACTCAGAGAAACATTTTACTTTCTAGATTACTGGTTTATTATAAAGTTATATAACTCAGGAACAACCAGATGGAAAAGATGTACAGGGCATGGTGTGGGGAAAGGGCTTCCATGCCCTCTCAAGGGGGAGCACTGTCCTCAATTTTCATTTGTTCACCAACCTGGGAGTTCTCTGAACCTCATCCTTTTGGGTTTTTATGGAGGTTTCCTTACATAGGCATGCATGATTAAATCATTAGCCATTGGCAACTGATTCAACCTCTAGTCCCTGACCCCTCCTTGGAGGCCAGTGGTGGGACTGAGGGACTGAAAGTTCTAACCCTCTAATCACCTGTTTGGCTTTTTTGGGAACTGTCCTCCATCCTTAGGTGCTTTCGAAAGTCATTCATTAACATAACAAAGACACCTTTATCACTCTCCACACTTAGGGAATTCCAAGGGTTTAGGGAGCTTTGTGCCAGAAATAGGGATGAAGAACCAAATATATATTTCTTATAATAAATCACAGTATCATAATAGTTGTTGGCAGAAAAGCCTTTGTGGAATGAAGCCAAGTATATTGGGCAGAAATTTTCACTAACGTTTATCATTTACAGCACAGCAATGTACATTGTAAGAAGGAAGATAGTAGTAGTAGTAAGGAGTAGTAGTACAGGTGGTGTTTTCTATATAAATGTGTCGCATGAAGAACGGGTGTGCTTCTCCCTTCATCTAAAAACAGACTCTCGGGACTTCCCTGGTGGTGCAGTGGTTAAGAATCCGCCTGCCAACGCAGGGACCACAGGTTCAAGCCCTGGTCTGGGAAGATCCCACATGCCGCGGAACAGCTAAGCCCGTGTACCACAACTACTGAGCCTGTGCTCTAGAGCCCGCGAGCCACAACTACTGAAGCCCGCACACCTAGAGCCCTTGCTCTGCAACAAGAGAAGCCACCACAATGAGAAGCCTGCGCACCACAACAAAGAGTAGCCCCTGCTCGCCGCAACTAGAGAAAGCCTGCGCGCAGCAACAAAGACCCAACTCAGCCAAAAATAAATAAATAAATAATAATAAAAAAAAATAAAAACAGACTCTCTGTCTGTTATGTTTACTAAAACCCAGTGCCAAGAGTGCCTACCAGAAAAAGAAAAAAAGCCTATCTTCAACCCTCCTACTCCCCATGCTATGATAGCACTTACTGCCTATGTTGGTATTAAATTCAGTTGTTTAATTCACACTCACGTGGTGGGAGAAAAAAAAGACAGAGGGACAGTTGTCTCAACTATATCGTTCCATGACAATTGTTATCAGTTTTCTAACATCAAACTTTGGTGATAAAAATGGTAGTGCTTTGTTTTGGCACTACCTATAAGACAATGGCATTGATCCTATAAAGGCTCCTTGTGCAGGGGTGACCCACAGATTTGTCAAGTATTCTGTATCTTTCAGGAGGCAGCCTGAGGATTTCCCAAACTTCAGTCATTCTTGAACCACTTTCAGAATTTTTGCCATAACTGAGTAATCCTATATTATTATTTATTTAGTGCTTTTTTTTGTTGTTGCCTTGCTTTTTAAATAAACTAAATTTAAAAGGGAAAATTTGTATAACTATAGTAAAAGAAAAAACAGTATCTTTCAAATGAGTGCATAACTACTAAAATTAAAAAAATGTACCTATGTTTGCTACCTAAAATTATCTCAAAAAACACTGGAAACACACCACACTGCCCACCACACACATTTATAGGAAAAATTGTGTGTGAGGGGAGAGAAACCCACAAAATTTTCTCTAAATCTGGTATTAAGAATTCATTAGTGCATGCTTAAGAGCAAAGTTAAGTACCAATAAAGAGACCATCACAGAGGTCTGTACATATTTCATACACTTCCTCATTGTATCGAAGCAATCTATTTATATGTTTGCTGCCTTAGACTGAAGTCTTCTTGAGGAGGGACTTGGTTTATCCCGTTTTACTTAACACAGTGTTAAGTAAATGGTAAACTCCCCGTAGAGTTTTGTTTAAAACACAAAATAAAATAAAAAACAAAAATTGTGCATTTCGCTTGTTTCTGCACATTGAACTTGTGAACAAAATGATAATTCATAATGTAGAACTGTTTGGATTTTGACTTTTGTCTTTGGTATTAATTTGTTCTAGGCACTTGAGCTCAACTTCACAAGCTTGGCTCTTTGTAAAGTGAGAGAACTGGTGATGCTGGCCATTTATTCCAAAGGGATGGAAAGACTTTACATTTTAGAAGCCCTAGAATGACATGAAATTAGCTATAAAAATCAGTTTTCCTGATTTATTGTCACAGTGCATTTAAATACAGTGGTCATCAAATATTTTAACCTGTTATTAGGAAATTATTATGATTTGGAGAAATTGTGGTGACTTTGTCTTTTCTAAGCACTTTAAAATTTTTATGAATCAGCTATAGAGATAGATCCTTCAATTAAGGTGACTGTTAAAGAGATAAAAAAGAAGCTATTATTAGAAATAAAACCCAACTTTTCATTAAGTTCAACTTTTATCTATTAAAGTGGTAATTTGATTATGGCCTCTAGTTCCTCGTTTCTTATGTATGTATTCAATAGAGAAATGTAATGAGGTATTTTTATTAAATCTTTTACCATGGTTTTATAATTTAACATATTGCCAGTCTTTGGAAATGTAGATATAAATCTCTTATAATTTTCTATTTGTTTCCTAAACTTTGGTGATTTAAGTGCTTTATTTATGTACTCATTTGCTTATGCTTCTTGGAAGCCTAGTCTTGCATTAAGAGAAGGTTTAAAATGCCGAAATGCTTTGGTAAATTAAAAAAAAGTCCATTGTATTTCTCACATTACTTAACACTGATGAACACAGTCCAATTAATACTTCTAGAATCCAAATTCATAAAATTCTGAGATTTTAGGTCAGGCTGTTTTATTAGAGAAGAAAGCCATTGGCAAATAAATTTTTGATTGTCAGGGAACCAAAAAGAACTGGCATCATTAGAAATTATTTGTCTAAAGCTTTGTTTCACTTGACTAGAATTGAAAAAAATAAAGTTGTTTTTGAAACAACTGTGTGGGAAATTTTGGAAAATCAAGGCTTTTAACATTTTATAATTGGCACCAACCATAATTGGCACGAGGAAAGGAAGTGAACTAAAGTTGTGTTAATATAAACACAAATGTTTCGTTTCCATCTGAGAGGAAAGGTTTTTGATGTTCCCTGGTGTGGATATTTATTGGAGAAAAATCTATTGCTAGTCTACATTCTGCTGCAATTGATTTTTAAATATGAAGCTAAACAGGAAATGTCATGAGTGATGTGACCATCTGTCAAATGTAAATGAAGTCGGAACAAGTAGATGGAATCTGCACAAAGCAAGGCGAATGCATTGGAGTACAGTCTGACAGATTTTAAACTCAAGAAGCTATGATCCCCATGTATAATGTTTATTTCACATACTTGTAGTTCCTGTGCAGTTGGGTTTATTGTAGTTCTTGTCTCAACGGTGATAATTTTTGCTAAGTGAATTTAAATAACATTTCATTCCAGTTTCAGAGTTTCCATCTGATATGCTTTAGAATACCTGGAACTTCATTTCTTTAGGAGTTCTCTTTTGAAATCCTTAGGAGTTCTTTCCTAGAGGAGAAACTTGTTTTCATAGTAACTATAAATTGGGAATGCAGGTAAGAGGAAGGAAAAAACACAAAAGGGTGCTTTATGTAATCCCACCCCTCTGCTCTCTTCAGAGGTGTCCAAAAGGAATCAGGGGTTGTTAAGGCTCACACTGAGGGATTTACAGAAGGCATCAAACTGGTGACAAGTTACAGTGAAAACTTTTCATTGTAAGTGCTCTCAGCTAACAGTATGACATCTCATCTTAGTAATCAGTGGAGAAAAAGTTCTTTCAGGCAAAGAATAGTATATTCTAAAGTGATTTTTTTGAGATGGAAATGCAGATAGAGTAGTCATTTAAATAAAGCTTTAGGAGTAAAATGATACATCTATCATTTTGGTTATATGTGTTATATACATTTTTATTGAAATGTGGATGGCTGTAGCTTTATCAAATTACAGTTTTATTATTTTATTGCTGTTTACATTAACTTCCATTAACTCTGTTGTGATTCATAGTTTAAAATGGGACACAAAAATTGCTTTCATCATTTCACAATTTTAAAATAAGTATCAACATAGGGCTATCCTGTTCCTTTAATGGATCAGTTTAATCCTTAGTAATGTAACCCTTTAAAGTCTACATGTCAAAGATAGCATTTTTACTTGAAGAAAGTAAACATAAAAGAACTTTACAGTTTTTAGTATCTATTTCTTTTGCTGATTTTAATGGACTTCGAAAACAATCAAGGGCAGTGGGTGGCCTCTCACTGGTAGAAGCCAGTTTTTAAGTGCATGTGTTTTTTTTCCATGTTGACCTCTTACCTGGGACATATTTACTCTCTTTTAAAATTGTATTTTTGGTAAATTTGCTTATTGAAATCTAAATAAGGGGATGTTCCTTTTCAGCAGTCAATATGAAATGCTGCCCTTTATAAATTTCAAATGATTTAAAAACAGAGACACACAAATTCATGCTCAGACACACTGCATATACCAAATGACTTGTAAAGGAGTATGGATCTGGCACTAATGATTGTGTTACCTGCATGTTATTAACAGTAAAGAATACACATTATTTACTTATACTTACATGCATATTTATTGAAGTCCTGCTAATACATAGTTAATACAGCTTATTTTTGCTAGACACCTAATATGCGTCAGACCCTTTGCTAAATGCATTCAATTCAATCTATTATTTAGTTTTCACCATAACACTTAGGTATGTATTGTTTTAATATCCTTTTACTAAATGTGAGGACATGAAAACAACAGAATGACTTACCCAAGGACATATTCCTAGAAAGTGGTGGCTTAACAATCGAAATTCTCATCTATCTTTATGTAGAGCCACGATCCGTAGTAGCATCCTATAAAATCTATGTTGTAGAATTCATAGTTTCCTAAAATACTGTGGGATGATAACTTTATTTCCATTGAATTCTGCTGTATTTTTTCCCCTCAAATTCTTCTTTCCCTGGTGGCTTTTCTTGGTCTCCTTTATTTCAAATGTGGAAGAGGGGCTAAGGCCAGAGATAGATACGTCATGAGGGTATGGCCCTGGATGAGATCACCAAGAAAGTCTGGAACAAAACTAGTGTTGAGGATAGAAAATGGGGAAACCCCAGCGATATGATCAAATTTATGCTTTGGGGAATGAATCTGACAGCAGTTTACTGAGGAAGGATATAGCAATTAATTGCCACCCTCATTCAAATGTACGGTTTCCAGGATTCTTTTTGCCAACGGTAGCTTGAGAAGACAAGCCCATAAGGAGTCATGATGATGCTCCCAGTGAATTCTTAGCTTTGTCCTTTATCGCTTCATAATTCATCATACTCTTTCCCTGAAACAATTTTAATTGCATTCAAGCACTATCTTTTGGAATTATGAATTCTCCAAGTTGGTTAGCCACTCTGTAAAGTAGAACTTCCAGTGAAGAAGATATTATAATAACTGTTTTGCAGAGGAAAACAAGACAGAACCGTTAAATGCTTGCAAAGTAACACAGCTAGAAAGAAGTGGCCCAGACAAGATGTAAGATTAGGTATCCATAAGCTTACAACTCTTTCTATTGAACTACAGTTGCCCTTTAATGAGGTGAAAGTTTTTTTTTTTCTCAATAGAAGATATCAATGACTATTGAAGAGACTGATGATAATTGATTGATTGATTAATATAATCTACTTATAAATTCCCATAAGGTTATTCACTGGGATATTGCACCAAAGTGAATTTTTCTGATAACAGTTGCTCTTTCTCTTACATGCCAGACACAGTAGTTCCCCCTTATCTACATTTTCACTTTCCATGGTTTCAGTTACCTGCCATCAACTGCAGTCCAAAAATATTAAATGGAAAAATTTCAGAAATAAACAATTCATAAATTTAAAATTGTGCACAGTTCTGAGTAGCATGATGAAATCTTACTACTCCATCCTGCCCTGGATGTGAATTATCCCTTTGTCCAGCATATCTGCCCATTAGTCACTTATTAGCCTTTTTGGTTATCAGATCAACTGTCGAGGTATTGTGTTCAAGTAGTCCTTATTTTACCTAATAATGGCCCCAAAGCACAAGAGTAGTGATGCTGGCAATTCAGATATGCCAAAGAGAAGCCGTAAAGTGCTTCCTTAAGTGAAAGGTGAAAGTTCTCAACTTAATAAGGAAAGAAAAAACAAATCGTCTGCTGAGGTTGCTAAGAACTATGGTAAGAAAGAATCTTATATCTGTGAAATTGTGAAGAAGGAAAAATAAATTTATGCTAGTTTTGCTGTCATACCTCAGACTGCAAAAGTTATGGCCACAATGTGTGATAAGTACTTAGTTAAGATGGAAAAGCCATTAAATTTGTATAAGATATTTTGAGAGAGAGCGAGAGCACGTTCACGTAACATTTATTAGAGTATATTGTTAAAGTTGTTCTATTTTATTATTAGTTATTGTTAATCTCTTACCGTGCCTAATCTGTAAGTTAAACTTTATCATAGGTATGTAAGCATAGGAAAAAACATGTTATATATAAGGTTTGGAACTATCCATAGTTTCAGGTATCCACTGGGGGTCTTGGAATGGATCCCCTATGGATATGAGGGGGACTACTATACTTTGATTTTAAGTATATTCAGTGGAAGTCTTATAAAAGTGTATGCCACACTTCTCTGTTTAACATACAATAATGAGCACAGGTTAACCATTTCTTTTTTTTTTTTGCGGTACGCGGGCCTCTCACTGTTGTGGCCTCTCCCGTTGCGGAGCACAGGCTCCGGACACGCAGGCTCAGCGGCCATGGCTCACGGGCCTAGCCGCTCCGCGGCATGTGGGATCCTCCCAGACCAGGGCACGAACCCGTGTCCCCTGCATCGGCAGGCAGACTCTCAACCACTGTGCCACCAGGGAAGCCCCGGAAATTACTTTTTAATATAAACTAAAGTATGACAAATATAGAGCTTTTTAAGTAACTTTTTTTGACACTAAAGTTATGAAAACTTTTCGTTAGGAAGTCAATTGTGAGAAAAGATAGATGGAAATATCTGTATTAAAATCTGATTAAAATTTGTAGTTTTCAATTCAAACCCTTCCTTCTCAGCATTAAGAAGTTTTCTGCCTTAGGAATGTAATTTTTCTTTTTTTCCTCAGTAAAAATGAAGCACCATAATATTTCTCTTCTTTAAATTAAAAGAAAAATTGTCATTCTACTTTCATAGGAAATGTTTTTATATTTGATCAACACCACAGAAAATGAAATTGGACTTTCTAATGAAGTCTCAAATGGAAACTTAGATAACTGGACTTGATATATGAAGTAAATTGTTATATATTTCAAAATTGTACAAATATAAATACTTTTCACTTTTTTCCTTCCTCTTTTCTCCGTCTTCCCTTGCTGCCTTCTTCCTTCATTTCTTAGGGTATGACATAATGTGCCTTGCGAGTATAGGTATGTGCAATTAGACTATTTTCTGAAATTTTATATGATTTTCAAAGATTATTCCAACTCGTTTATGTAGATCAAGAAGTGATTCCTTTCGGAGAGTCTTTAGTATTATAAGCCTCTAAAATATCATTTAGTATGCGGAAGTTGAACTATACCTTGTAATGCATAATAATCAGTACTTGATATCAAAATATATAATTAAGATCAGAAAAATTATGATTTTTATTAGTCATCCATTTTATACACATCAGTGAATACATGTCAATCCCAATCTCCCAATTGATCACACCACAACCCCCAACCCCCGCCACTTACCCCCTTGGTGTCCATATGTTTTTTCTCTACTTCTGTGTCTCAATTTCTGCTTGGCAAACCGGTTCATCTGTACCATTTTCTAGGTTCCACGTCTATGCATTAATATACGATATTTGTTTTTCCCTGTCTGACATACTTCACTCTGTATGACAGTCTCTACATCCATCCACATCTCTACAAATGACCCAATTTCATTCCTTTTTATGGCTGAGTAATATTTCATTGTATATATGTACCACATTTTCTTTATCCATTCGTCTGTCGATGGGCATTTAGGTTGCTTCCATGACCTGGCTATTGTAAATAGTGCTGCAATGAACATTGGGGTGCATGTGTCTTTTTGAATTATGGTTTTCTCTGGATATATGCTCAGTAGTGGGATTGCTGGATCATATGGTAATTCTATTTCTAGTTTTTTAAGGAACTTCCATACTGTTCTCCATAGTGGTTGTATCAATTTACATTCCCACAAACAGTGCAAGAGGGTTCCCTTTTCTCCACACCCTCTCCAGCATTCGTTGTTTGTAGATATTCTGATGATGCCCATTCTAAGTGGTGTGAGGTGATACCTCACTGCAGTTTTGATTTGCATTTCTCTAATAATTAGTGATGTTAAGCAGCTTTTCACATGCTTCTTGGCCATCTGTATGTCTTCTTTGGAGAAATATCTATTTAGGTCTTCTGTGCATTTTTGGATTGGGTTGTTTGTTTTTTTAATATTGAGCTGCATGAGCTGTTTATATATTTTGGAGATTAATCCTTTGTCCGATGATTCATTTGCAAGTATTTTATCCCATTCTAAGGGTTGTCTTTTCATCTTGTTTATGGTTTCCTTTGCTGTGCAAAAGCTTTGAAGTTTCATTAGGTCCCATTTGTTCATTTTTGTTTTTATTTCCATTACTCTAGGAGGTGGATCAAAAAAGATCTTGCTGTGATTTATGTCAAAGAGTGTTCTTCCTATGTTTTCCTCTAAGAGTTTTATAGTGTCTAGACTTACATTTAGGTCTCTAATCCATTTTGAGTTTATTTTTGTGTATGGTGTTAGGGAGTGTTCTAATTTCATTCTTTTACATATAGCTGTCCAGTTTTCCCAGCACCACTTATTGAAGAGACTGTCTTTTCTCCATTGTGTACCCTTGCCTCCTTTGTCATAGATTAGTTGACCACAGGTGTGTGGGTTTATCTCTGGGCTTTCTACCCTCTTCCATTGATCTATACTTCTGTTTTTGTGCCAGTACCATATTGTCTTGATTACTGTAACTTTATAGTATAGTCTGAGGTCAGGGAGTATGATTCCTCCAGCTCCGTTTTTTTCCCTCCAGACTGCTTTGGCTGTTTGGGGTCTTTTGTGTCTCCATACAAATCCTAAGATTTTTTTGTTCTGGTTCTGTAAAAAATGCCATTGGTAATTTGATAGGGATTGCATTGAATCTGTAGGTTGCTTTGGGTAGTATAGTCATTTTCACAATATTGATTCTTCCAATCCAAGAATATGGTATATCTCTCCATATGCTTATGTCATCTTTAATATCTTTCATCAGTGTCTTATAGTTTTCTGCATACAGGTCTTTTGTCTCCCTAGGTAGGTTTATTCCTAGGTATTTTGTTCTTTATTTTTGCAATGGTAAGTGGGAGAATTTCTTTAAGTTCTCTTTCAGATTTTACATCATTAGTGTATAGGAATGCAAGAGATTTCTGTGCATTAATTTTGTATCCTGCAACATTACCAAATTCATTGATTAGCTTTGGTCGTTTTCTGGTAGCATCTTTAGGATTTTCTATGTATAGTATCATGTCATCTGCAAACAGTGACAGTTTTACTTCTTCTTTTCCAATTTGCATTCCTTTTATTGCTTTTTCTACTGTGATTGCCATGGCTAGGACTTCCAAAACTATGCTCAATAATAGGGGTGAGAGTGGACATCCTTGTCTTGTTCCTGATCTTAGTGGAAATGCTTTCAGTTTTTCACCATTGAGAATGAGGTTTGCTGTGGGTTTGTCATATATGGCCTTTATTATGTTGAAGTAGGTTCCCTCTATGCCCACTTTCTGGAGAGTTTTTTATCATAAGCGGGTGTTGAATTTTGTCAAAAGCTTTTTCTGCATCTATTGAGATGATCATATGGTTTTTATTCTTCACTTTGTTAACATGGTGTATCACATTGTTTCATTTGTGTATACTGAAGAATCCTTGCATTTCTGGGATAAATCCCACTTGCTCATGGTGTGTGATCCTTTTAATATCCTGTTGGATTCTGTTTGCTAGTATGTTGTTGAGCATTTTTGCATCTATATTCATGAGTGATATTGGTCTGTAATTTTTTGTAGTATCTTTGTCTGGTTTTGGTATCAGGGTGATGGTGGCCTCATAGAATGAGTTTGGGAGTGTTCCTTCCTCTGAAAATTTTTAGAAGAGTTTGAGAAGGGTGAGTGTTAGCTCTTCTCTAAATGTTTGATAGAATTCACCTGTGAAGCCATCTGGTCCTGGACTTTTGTTTATTGGAAGCTTTTTAATCACAGTTTCAATTTCATTACTTGTGATTGGTCTGTTCATATTTTCTGTGTCTTCTTGGTTCAGTCTTGGAAGGTCATACATTTCTAAGAATTTGTCCATTTCTTCCAGGTTGTCCATTTTATTGGCATAGTGTTGCTTGTAGTAGTCTCTTAGGATGCTTTGTACTTCTGTGGTGTCTGTTGTAATTTCTCCTTTTTCATTTCTAATTTTATTGATGTGAGTCCTCTCCCTCTTTTTCTTGATGAATCTGGCTAATGGTTTATCAATTTTGTTTATCTTGTCAAAGAACCAGCTGTTAGTTTTATTGATCTTTGCTATTGTTTTCTTTGTTTCTATTTCATTTATTTCTGCTCTGATCTTTATGATTTCTTTCCTCTACTTCGGATTTTGTTTGCTCTTCTTCTTCTAGTTCCTTTAGGTGTAAGGTTAGATTGTTTATTTGAGATTTTTCTTGTTTCTTGAAGTAGGCTTGTATAGCTATAAACTTCCCTCATAGAAATGCTTTTACTGCCTCCCATAGGTTTTGGATTGTCGTGTTTTCATTGTCATTTTTCTCTAGGTATTTTTTGATTTTCTCTTTGATTTCTTCAGTGATCTCTTGGTTATTTAATAACGTATTGTTTAGCCTCCATGTGTTTGTGTATTTTACGTTTTTTTCCCTTTAATTGATTTCTAATCTCACAGCGTTGTGGTCAGAAAAGATGCTTGATACAATTTCAGTTTTCTTATATTTACTGAGGCTTGATTTGTGACCAAGATGTGTTCTATACTGGAGAATGTGCCATGCGCACTTGAGAAGAAAGTGTAATCTGCTGTTTTGGAATGGAATGTCCTATAAGTATCAATTAAATCTATCTGGTCTATTGTGTCATTTAAAGCTTCTGTTTCCTTATTAATTTTCTGTTTGGATGATCTGTCCATTGGTGTAAGTGAGGTTTTAAAGTCCCCCACTATTATTGTATTAGTGTCGATTTCCTCTTTTAGAGCAGTTAGCAGGTGCCTTATTTATTGAGGTGCTCCTATGTTGGGTGCATATATATATATATATATTTTTTTTTTTTTTTTTTTTTTTTTTTGCGGTACGCAAGCCTCTCACTGTTGTGACCTCTCCCGTTGCGGAGCAACAGGCTCCGGACGTGCAGGCTCAGCGGCCATGGCTCACTGGCCCAGCCGCTCCGCAGCACGTGGGATCTTCCCGGACCGGGGCACGAACCCGTGTCCCCTGCATCGGCAGGCGGACTCTCAACCACTGTGCCACCAGGGAAACCCTGCATATATATTTTTAATTGTTATATCTTCTTCTTGGATTGATCCCTTGATCATTATGTAGTGTCCTTCCTTGTGTATTGTAACATTCTTTATTTTAAAATCTATTTTATCTGATATGAGTATTGCTACTCCAGCTTTCTTTTGATTTCCATTTGCATGGAATATCTTTTTCCATCCCCTCACTTTCAGTCTGTATGTGTTCCTAGGTCTGAAGTGGGTCTCTTGTAGGCAGCATATATTTGGGTCTTGTTTTTGTATCTATTCAGCAAGCCTGTGTCTTTTGGTTGGTGCATTTAATCCATTCACATTTAAGGTAATTATCGATATGTATGTTCCTATGACCATTTTCTTAATTGTTTTGGGTTTATTTTTGTAGGTCCTTTTCTTCTCTTGTGTTTCCCACCTAGAGAAGTTCCTTTGGCATTTGTTGTAGAGCTGGTTTGGTGGTGCTGAATTCTCTTAGCTTTTGCTTATCTGTAAAGCTTTTGATTTCTCCATGGAATCTGAATGAGATGCTTGCTGGGTAGAGTAATCTTGGTTTTAGTTTCTTCCCTTTCCTCTCTTTAAGTATATAATGCCACTCCCTTCTGGCTTGTAGAGTTTCTGCTGAGAAATCAGCTGTTAACCTTATGGGAGTTCCCTTATATGTTATTTGTCATTTTTCCCTTGCTGCTTTCAATGATTTTTCTTTGTTTTTAATTTTTGCCAGTTTGATTACTCTGTATCTTGGCATGTTTCTCCTTAGGTTTATCCTGTTTGGGACTTTCTGTGCTTCCTGGCCTTGGGTGCCTATTTCCTTTCCCATGTTAGGGAAATTTTCGACTATAATCTCTTCAAATATTTCCTCTGGTCCTTTCTCTCTCTCTTCTCCTTCTGGGACCCATATAATGCGAATGTTGTTGCGTTTAATGTTGTCCCAGAGGTCTCTTAGGCTGTCTTCATTTCTTTTCATTCTTTTTTCTGTAGTCTGTTCCGCAGCAGTGAATTCCACCATTCTGTCTTCCAGGTCACTTATCCGTTCTTCTGCCTCAGTTATTCTGCTATTCATTCATTCTAGTGTAGTTTTCATTTCAGTTATTGTATTGTTCATCTCTGTTTGTTTGTTCTTTAATTCTTCTAGGTCTTTGTTAAACATTTCTTGCATCTTCTCCATCTTTGCCTACATTCTGTTTCTGAGGTCCTGGATTATCTTCACTATCATTATTCTGAATTCTTCTGGAAGGTTGCCTAGCTCCACTTCATTTAGTTTTTTTTCTGGGTGTTTACCTTGTTCCTTCATCTGGTACATAGCCCTCTGCCTTTTCATCTTTCTGTGAATGTTGTTTTTGTTCCGCAGGCTGCAGGATTGTAGTACTTCTTGCTTCTGCTGTCTGCCCTGTAGTGGATGAGGCTATCACAGAAAAATTATTGAAGGAACTCTGGGAACCTAGTACTTAAAAAATTAGATATAATAAATTTCCAGTCATCATAAATATTCTGATTTTACCTTCAGTTAAATATTAGACCAAGATGAGTGTTCATTTTGTCATAATGCTATAATAATGGCTTGATCATTCAACA
The DNA here is from genome assembly GCF_059928025.1 of Delphinapterus leucas. Lineage (NCBI taxonomy): Eukaryota > Metazoa > Chordata > Mammalia > Artiodactyla > Monodontidae > Delphinapterus > Delphinapterus leucas. Next base: position 46,620,364 of record NC_143143.1, on the reverse strand, counting down.
TGAAGAATCCTTTTACTGGAACTATTTTTCAGCTCATTTCTAAAGAAAAAATAACATAAAGTGATTTCTGTGAGCTGCAGTGTTGACGTTGTATGAAGTTTGGTGGTAGTAGTGATGATGGTGGTGATGATAATAGTGATGATGATGCAGGCATCTCAACAACACAACATCTATGAGCTGAGGACATTAACATTTAAAAAATGTACAGTCCCTTGTTGATAAATCTTGTTTCATGTTTTATAATTTTTTATGACGTGTTGAGGTGTCATTAGCAAATTAGAATGCTAATCTTGGAAAGCTTGTACCTTTTGGTAAATGCAAAATAATAAAGTATTTCAAATTTTGCCAATCAGTTCTTTTCTGCCCGATCAAGGGTTAAGCTATTTTAGGAAAAGTTTAGTAAAATTTAAATTTGTAAAGTATGTTGGCTTTTATAGAGAGAAAATACTTTATAGAATTAAGAAGAGTAAACTAATATAAAACATTGTCTAATATGCAAATAAATATCATGAGAGTGGCTATTTTGTAACTGTACTTTAATAACGACTTAGGTAAAAGGGTAGCACATATTTGCTATTAAAATAGGTATACATTAATGTCAGACAAAAGGGTGGGTAGATTATTATGTAACTGGAAAATAAATCAATTTGAAAAAGTTTAATGCTCAGTAAAATTACGTATCTGTATTTGAAAGAAATGATTAGAAAATAAATGTCTTTTTGATATTAATGATAAATGGATGTTGGCCATCTCAGTGATATAAATTGGAGTAAAACTTTGATGGCTTTTCCATTATCTATTGATATAGGTAATATAGAAAATGGATTCCCTTGATTATGCCTTAAAGGGAATGTCTCTATTGGAAAAGTCATTCTTAGATTTTTAACAATTACTCATCCTATATTACAGAAAAGTGTTGAGTGTAACATGTGTTTTGATTAAAAACATTTTAAGCCAATTAGAATTAACTCAACCTGGGAAATAATTGAGTTTACCTGGACTCATTTTATCAGAGAAGTCACACTGATTTATTAGGCTGGGAAATGGCGTGGTGAATCTGTATAAGTTCTCTGCTCAGTATCAGAATTTCAGAGTGCTCATTCTATCTTCATTGCAATACTTGGTGGTTTTAAAACTGTGTTCTTCCTTACAGTGACCACTGGCCACATGTGGCTTTTGAGTACTGAAATATGGCTAGTACATATGTATTATAAGTGTAAATTACATACAAGATTTCAAAAACTTAGCAAGGAAAAAAAATTCAAAATATCTCATTAATAGCTTATTACATTGATTATATGTTATTATGTTGATAGTATGTTGAAATGATAATATTTGGGATATATTAGATTTAAATAAAAATTAAATTAGTTCCATCTGCTTCTTTTTTACCTTTTTTAATGTGACAACTAGAAAATTTAAGATTCCATATGTGGCTCACATTTATGGCTTTCATTATATTTCCTTTGGATGGCACTTTCCTAGATGGCCTCTTAGTTGCTAGGTTGCAATTTGCTCGCTGGAGCAATGGAGGAATTAAACTAAAATAATCTTTAAGACCTTTTATAGCATCAGAATTCCATTTTTCCTCCTATATAGTTAAGTTAGGTTGCTACTTCTGTTCCCCAAATATTTATATTTCATTCAGCTATGTTTTACCTTGAAAGATAAAGCAATATAGAATATCAGCATAATGCTTTGCCAAGCATTTTGGAAGATTTGGTATCTAGTATATCAGTCACTCCCATTTGGTATTTATTCTGACACAGATAAGCTAATTTTTGCTTAATGGATTTCAGTTATTGTTTGAGATGCTTAATATCAAATGTTTTGGTCTTAAAGTAAATGTATCTGTTGAACCCCGAGGGAGTTCATTTTACTGCCATTACTCATTTTTCCTGGCATACGAAGAATCTGTGATCATGGAATTTTGTATTATTGTGCCTTTGTGCTTGTAGTTTATCCTCAGCAAATTTTAGATAATTCAATGTAAACTACTTAATAAAAGACAGCAGATATAATAATCCAGTGTGTGATAGGACTTTATTTGGGTTATTTCCCTGTATTTGTAAGGTAGTAGTTTTAACTAATGTAAAAAGTTACGTCAGTGGTTTACTAACATAGCTAATGATTATAAGACTCTTAAAATACTTTTATTCTTATGGGTTAATGCAAACTCAAGGACTTATTAAAATTATGTAGTTCAGAATGTTAGCACTGGAATCTTCAAACTATATTTTAGATGGTATTTACTTATTGGTACATAGATTATTCAAAAAAATTAAGTGGACCAAGAACCTGTAATTAAAGATTCTAGACTTTATCACCACCATCACCATTTACTAAGTGAACAACTGGTGGAATTCACTTCATATCTCTAAGCTTCAATTTCTAGCCTCACTAGCCTTTCAGAGCTGTATATAAAATAAGATTATGATATGTGTGAGTGCCCTCTGAAGCTCTGCATAAATGTAAGGTATTTGAGGTGCAGGTGTAGTTCTCTCCTGAGTATTTAAATGTTTCACCCTATTCCTCCATACACCAGGCTGAAGGGAATAGAGAAATCTCGTTGTGAGCACAAACCCACTTTTTGTTTTTACCCAGACAGATTTACCCCTTGCCTGTTTGGACTGTCCATTTCTAGCTTTCATCCTCCCCAGCTCTCCAGTCAGTTTAGCTCTACTCTTTGGGTCCTGATAAATTGCCACCTTAGGTTTCTTATTTTAATGGTAGGTTGGATGCATGTCTCTTGCTCTGACCCATGTGTGGATTTGTGCCTGTCTCCAGAGCCATGCAACACAGCTCTGAGTCAGAATGACTTCCATAGCTAACCTCAGACCTGTGCTATCCAGGCTGGGTCTATGGTGTCCATGGATTTCTAGGACAGTAAAGAAGGCTCCACTGACAGGTTGAATCTAAGCTTGCTGTTGGTTAAATAGAACAAGGCTGAGATCTGGATATGTGTTTACCCCTCAAAGAGCTAGTGTTTTAGATCAGAGAAAGTGGAGAGGTAGAAGGCAGAGGTTATCATTGCAGCTTAGAGTAACTTCCAGTTTGACATTTTGTTATGAAAGCTAATTATAACCAAGATATTGTCTGAAATAGAATACATATGAAACACGTTTAGTTCAGAAGGTTAGGAAACTTGTGAATTAGCATGTTATCATGGATGTTGAAGGCGTGTCTGATATATGGGGTCCATGTATTTCAGTAAGGAATGGTGGAAAGGCAAATTGAGCTGAATATTAGAAGTGAATAACCTGGTACACAAGTCCTTTGTGATCTAACTCCATTTTATTTTATAGGTTTCTTTTCCACCTTCTCTCCTTTAGTCATGCCAAGGGTCAGAAAATTGAATATATTCTGTATTCCTTGGTATAGTTCTCCTTTTTCCTGCTTTTCACATTTTCTAACCTTATTTCCTCTGCCTGGAATCTCTTCCTCCTCCTGGGTGCAAGCCATCTCATATGTAGTCTTTAAGACTCATCCGTGCAAATCCTGGCTTCCCTCCTCCTCTTCCTTGCCCACCTTGGGGGAGAGGAGGTCCCCAACACAAAAACAATTCCTCTTTCTTCTTAACTCCTGCTGCAATTTTATCATAAGTATAATTTCTTCCAGTTTTCTATTCATATCTTAGCTTTATTATTGCTCTCTATCTATGAACGTTTGTGTCTCTCCAAAATTCATATGCTGAAGCCCTGACCATCAAGGAGGTGGGGTCTTTGGAAGTAATTAGACTTAGATGAAGTCCTGAGGGTGGAGCCCCCAGAATGGGATTAATGTCCTTATAAGTAGAGGAAGAGACATCAGAGCTTTATCTCTCCTTCCATGAGGATACAGCTAGAAGGCAGCTTTCTGCAAGCCAGGAAGAGGGCTCTCACCCCAAACCACAACTTTTGGCACCTTGATCTTGGACTACCCAGACCTCAGAACTGTGAGAGATAAAAGTCTGTTATTTAAGTCCCCTAGTCTGTGGTGGTTTGTTATAGCAGTCCAAGCTAAGATGGAAATATTATGTCTGATGCACAGCACATAATTTTAGTATAAAGCAGCTTATAAATTGGGGTTGGACTGAATTTGTAGATTAATTTGGGGAGAATTGACATTTTTACAATATTGAGTTTTCCAACCCATGAAGATCGTGTATTGACGCATGTATTTTGGTCTCCTTTAATTTCTATCAGCATTGTTTTGTAGTTTTCAGTGTATAGCTCTTACATATCTTTTGTCAAATGTATCCCTAATTATTACATATTTTTGATACTATGGTAATTTGTTTTATTCAACTGTTTCTAGAAATAAAATTTTCAAACATTGCTCTTTTATAATGCAACACACACTGCTAAACTTATTAGTTCTAGTTGACTTTTTTTTTTTTGTACAATATCTAAGATTTTCTACATACTGGATCATGTTACCTTTCATTTACTATTTACTTCTTCCTTTCCTGTATAGGTATCTTTTTTTTTGCCTTGTCTTATATTGCCTTATTACAATGGCTAGAATTATCAGTGCAATGTTGAATAGAAATTGTATAAGCAGACATCCTTGCCTCATTCCTGATCTTAGGGGGAAAGTGTTCACTCCTTCACCATAAAATATGTTAGCTGTGGGTTTTTTTGGCTGTGCCGCGCGGCCCCTGAGATCTTAGTTCCCCAACCAGGGCTCAAACCCACGCCCCCTGCATTGGAAGGATGGAGTCTTAACCACTGGACTGCCAGGGAAGTCCCCAGTTGTGGGTTTTTTAATAAATGTTGACTGTTGTTCCTAGTTGGCTGAGAAGTCCTATTTTTATTTTTTTCCTTTAATCAAGTATTGATACTGGATTTTGTCAAATTTTTTTGTTTGTTTCTATTGAGATGATTATGTGTTTTTTCTTAATCTGCTCATATGGTGAATTACGTGGGTTGAATTTCATATGTTAAACCATCATTTACTCATCACTGCATTCATGAATAAACCCCATTTGGTCATAATATATTATCTTTTTTATATATTGTTGGATCTGATTCACTGAAATTTTATTTAAGATTTTTGTATGTGTGTTGATTTGGGATATTGGCCTGAAAATTTCTTTTCCTGGAGTATCTTTTTCTGGTTTTGATATTAGGGCAGTGTCTCAAAGACTGTGCTAGGAAGGCAACTTTCTGCGAGAGTTTTGTATTGAATAGAGTTGGTATCGTTTGCTCTTTAAGTGTTTGGTGGAATTCACCAGTGAAGATATCTTGCCCTGGAGTTATTTATTTATATTAATATATAATTGGAAAGTATTCCATGTATTTAATGGAAAGGCTTTTAACTACAAATTTAATTTCTACAGTATATATATAGGGCTATTCAAATTATCTCTCTTTTTTTCTTTTGCAGAAGCTTTGATATTCTGAGTTTTTCCATTAATTTGTCCATTTCACCTACATTGTCAAATTTATTGGCATGAAGGTGTTCATAATATTTCCTTATTATATCTTTTTAATATATGTATAATCTGTAGTCATGTCACTCTGCTGAGTCCTAATTTGTTAATTTCTTTTTTTTCCTCTTCAGCTGGCTAGAGATTTATCAATCATATTGGTCTTCTTAAAGAAACAGATTTTTATTACACTGATTTTTCTCTGTGGTTTTCCTGTTTTTTATTTCATTAATCTCCACTCTGACTTTTCTTTTTTTCTGGCTTACTTTGTGTTTCATTTATTCTCATTTTTCTGTTTTCTTAAAGTGGAAGCAAAGAAACCTTAGCTTGAAACCTTTCTGCTTTCCTAGTATAGGTAATTTAGTGTTATAAATATACCTCTAAGTACTGCTTTAGCTGCAATGCACAAAATTTGGTGTACTGTGTTTTAATTTTATTCAGTTGCACATACTTCTAAATTCTCTCTTAATTTCATCTTTGACCTGTGGGTTATTTATAAGTGTATAATTTATTGGGAGTATTTGAAGAGTTTCCCAGATATCTTTCTGTCATGGATTTCTAATTTAATTCCATTGTGATATGAGAAGAAACTTAGTGTGACTTCAGCCCTTTTAAACCTGTTGACACTAGTTTTAAGGTATAAGATGTTGTGTATCTTGGTAAATGTTCCATATGCTCTGAGTATTCTGGTCTTGTTGGGTGGAATGTTTTGTAAATGTCAATTAAGTCAAATTTGCTGATAGTCTTATTCTATTTCTTTACTGATTTTCATTCTACTTGTTCTATTAATCATTGAAAGAGTGGTATTATAATCTCATTGTACTTTTGTGTATTTATCCTTGCAGTTCTGTCAGTTCTATTATGTACCTGATCTTTGTTATTAGGTGCATAAATATCTAAGATCATTATGTCCTCTGATGAATTGGTCCTTTTATCATTATGAATTGGCTCTCTTTATTTTTGGCCATACTATTTTCTCTGAAAACTGCTTTTTCTGATAATAATGTAGTCACCCTAGTTTTCTTATATTAATGTTAGCATGATTTATCTTGTGTCATACTTTTACCTTTAACTTTTTTTGTGCGTTTTATTTATTGTAGCCGGCATATAGTTTGGTATTGATTTTACGATCTGATCTGACAATTTTTGACTTTTAATTGGTATGTTTAGACGACTTACATTTAATGGAAATATTGACATACAGGCATACCACGGAATTATTGTGGGTTAGGTTCCAGACCACTGCAATAAAGCGACTATCACAGAAAAGCAAGTCGCATGACTTTTTTGTTTCTCAGTGCATATAAAAGTTATGTTTACACTATACCATAGTCTGTTAAGCATGCAATAGCGTTATGTCTAAAAAAAGTGCATGCCTTAGTTTAAAAATACTTTATTGCTAAAATATGCTATCATTTGAGCCTTCAGCAAGTCGTAATCTTTTTGCAGTAGTGACATCAAAGATCACTGATCACAGATCACCATAACAAACATAATAATAATGTAAAAGTTTGAAATATTGTGAGAATTACCAAAACGTGACACAGAGACACATAGTGAGAATATGCCATTGGAAAAATTGTGCTGATAGACTTGCTCAACACAGAGTTGCTATAAACCTTCAATTTGTAAAAAAACACAATGTCTGTGAAGCACCATAAAGTGCAATAAAAGGAGATATGCTTGTAGCTGGATTTAAATATACCATCTTCCTAGTTTTATATTGCTGGCTGTTCAGTTATAACTTTTTTTAGTTGTTTCTTTGTGGTTTATAGTGTACACATTGAATTTACCACATTGTAACCTTCAAGTAATAATGTAATGTTTTACGTATATTATAAGAATCTTAAAACAGTATATTTTCATTGTCCCCTTTTGGCCTTTGTGCTATTTTGTTTATCTATATATCTTTTATCTTTAATATTTATATATATAAATATGTATTTATATATTTATATTTTTAATCTTTTATATTTTACTATTTATCTTTAAATATATTAAAAATCCCACAATACATTGTTATAAGTTTTGCCTTCAAAAGTCAATTATATTTTAAAGACATTTCAAAATTAGGAAAAAAATCTGGTGTATTTACCCAAATATTTACCATTTCCAATGCTTTTCATTCCTTTGTGTTCATCTGTATTTTCACCTGTTAATCAATTTTTTTCTGCCTGGAAAGCCTTTCTTTAATATTTCTTACAGTGTGGCAGTAAAATCTTTTAGTATTTGTATATCTGAAAAATTCTTTATACCTGAAGAAATCCTCGTTTTGCCTTTGTTTTTAAAACATATTTTACTGAGTATAAAATTCTAGGTTGACAGTTTTTTCTTTCTTTCAGTACTTTAAAGATGTCCCTCCCTGTCTTATGGCTTATATTGTTGCCTTTGATAAGTCTGTTGTCATTCTTATCTTTATTACTCTACATAAGGTGTAATTTTTCTCTAGCTTCTCTTAAGGCTCTGTTAATCACTGTTTTAAAGTAATTTGGTTATAATTTACTTTGGCAGAGCTTTCTTCACATAGCTTGTGCTTGTTGAGTTTCTTCATTCTATGGGTCTGTAGACCTGTATATCAATATATGTTCATGGATATGGAAAATTGTCTTAATATTTTTCCAGGAGGAAAAAACAAATTGAAGAAGACTATGGGCAATATGACTTTTGGAGTGTGTACTTTATGAGAAATATGGTATTGCGAGAGAGGGCAATGTTTACTTTTTACTTTATGCCCTTCTTTACTGCTCAAAATTTTGCAGTTTGCTTGTATTATATAAAACAAATATTTAAAATAAATTCAATATTCATAATAAATAAATAAATTCAATATTTAAAATATTTAATATTTAAAATAAATAAATAGAATTAAACTATAAAATAGTCTTTTCTTCAGTTAAACTAATCAGAATCTAACTCTAGGTAAGTCACATTTATTTCCTCTTGGGTATATTCTGCCTTATTTGACAGCCAGCCATCCAATCAGTGTGTTTATCTGTATTGACTCAAAAAACTCAGCATGTTATTTCCTTTTCCTTTGTAAGTCCCCACCTGTCAGCATTGATGGCTGGCATTGTGAAAAGGCATCTCACAGTAGTTTTGTTGGTTCACAAATCTGTTTGTCTTTTTTATTTTTCTAATTCAACCTAAAGTCTGCCACCATATACTTTAGTTCCATCTTTTTTTGTAATCTCAGTCATGATTCTCTGCTAAACTATGATACTGAACATGTATGGAAGAGGGTATGTCAATACTGTTTCTTCCTGCCTTAGATCCACAAATTGAAGTGACATACATCAGCTGTTACCTTCTCTGAACAGGCAGCTTGGCAACAAACTAAAGATTTTATGGTATACTGCAAGTCTAGTCAATTCTTTTAATATTTGTAGATATATAAATATTTTCATAGCACATAGTATGCATTAGCTGTTTTCCTTGCAATAAATAGCTATTATAGTTAGATGATAATTATGTGTTTGCATGTGTATGTGTGTTTCAAGCTCAATGTCTTCTGACTTTAATTTTTGTTGCCTGGAATTAAAAATTATGAACCCTGATGGGCAGTGACTCTTAGTGTGTTTTTCTAAAACAGTTAAGTTCTGGTTGTACTCTCTGCAATTTTCAGTACTTTTGAAAATATGACCCAGAAAGTGTTTTGGAATAAAATGTGCCCAAGAGAATTGTGTTTATCCTATTCATTTGCTGTTCATGCTAAATTGTTTCCTTATCGTGATCTTTGTAAGCATACTGCTCTAACTGTTCTAGTTTGGGTTCTCTTAGATTAAGCTTTTTATGAGAATGGTAGATGAAAAGGAGGATTCACGTAATAGGGGAAGTGTGTGTGTGTGTGTGTGTGTGTGTGTGTGTCTGTATCTGTGTCTGCGTATGAGTGTGTGTATTTGCTGCAAATGTTAAATCCCGGAAATGTTCTGATAGTTCATAGGAGATCTGCCTCAGTTATGGCTGAATTGAATAAGAACTCTGATGTGATGCTCTGACAACAATGAACACATGATCCCCTTTCTTAGTGTCCCTTTAGGGTTGCCTAATAGGATCTCAGTAAGCCAACAATCATAAACAGAAAAATAAAACAAAATCCTTTTCTTTAGAAGAAAAAGAGTTGCAGAGTCTTGGGACCTTCAGTTTGATCATGTCATTAGAATATATCCTTTTGCCAACCCCAGGAGGTTGGGGCTGTGTTTTAATGTCTGAGAAAGAGGAAGAGTCCACATTCTACAGAGAGGAGGCAGCTGCTTACATGGGTATATATAGACTCAAAAGTATTTAAATGGCTTTAATAAGTCAAAATAGCATATAAATACATATATGTGTATGTATGCATATATATATAACACTTCAAAACGTGGAATTCGTATTTAATTCACAAAGGTGTCAAGTTGTCATTTCCTCTTTAAAATTTTTCTTATTTAGAAATAACAGAATGTGTAGTTTATGTTGGAATATGAAGCAAATTCTTTTATATTGGAATTTTCTCAAGATGAGAAAAATGTAAAATTATGCATTTGTTTAAATCCTTCTGGAAATCAAAATGATCACTTCTAAGGAGTCCATAAACAATGCTTATCAAGTTATTAGTTTATTGTACCCCTCAAAATTAACATTATTGTCACTGAGTGATTTTCAGTAATTGGGGAAAAAGACAAGTCCTTTACAGCTTAGTTACAAAGAATGATTTAGACATTGTCTTAATGTCTTTTACAGAAGCAAAGCATTCTCCATATCTTCCAATATTGTTAGTTGGCTTTATTTTAAATAAAAATCAAGGCATGGTATTATTTCTTGTCTAATAGCCCAAAGAATATAAATCTCAAACTCTTCATCAAATGATCAGAATTTAATACCCGATCTTTGATGGAAACATACTTCAAATCATTAACTATAGAGGTTGAAATATATCAAACATAATATTTTAATTCTACAAACTAGAAATGATGTATTTTTTTGCCTACAAAACAGTAATACATCCTTACATAGAAGAGACAAATATCCTTTTTATGAAATATTAATCTCCAAGAAAAAAATACCTGGTTGTCCAAAATGCCACAAAATGAGAATTTAGTTTAAAGTAGTTGCAGGTGTGTAGTGCTTCCAGATACCTGGGAAATACAAATCTTATTAAGAGGTAAGCATTATCAACGAGGCCTCAGAGATTCCCATAGATGAAGCTCTAACAAACATGAGCTTTAAATCAAAATTTGTAAAGCACATAAGAATACAAAGGACCCAAAAGACTTCAGATATTGAAATAATTAGATACAGAATAGAAATATATATGTTTAATGTGATCAAAAAATAATTGGAGGAATTGAAAGTAAAAGTAGGTAAATTAAAACAACCAGTTAAATTGGAGAAAACAAAGGTAAATAATTACTGTAAATTAAATGTATAGTAATTGAAACTATAAATTAGACAGTGGAATGAACACATCTAATGAGTGAATTAGTGAAATATAGATTCAAAGAAGTTACCAATAAAATAGCAGAGAGATAAAGACACAACACATGAAAGAGAGATTAAGGGACGTCATGGAAAGAATTAGAATATACATTTAATCAGAGTTCCAGGATGAGATAATAAAAGAATGGGGTTGAGGTGGCATTTGAAAATATAATAGCTAACAATCTTCCAGATGTGATTCGGGATGCACATATATACAAATCAAGACACATCAAAAAGAAATCTAAACCTAGAAACACCTTAGTGAAGCTGCAGTTCACCCAAAGTAGAAAAGATATTTTAATAACTAGAGAACAAAAACAGATTACCTAACAACAATGCGAATGACAGCTGGCTTAGCCAAAGCCACAACAGAAGCAGAAGCCAGTGTGATTGCTATCTTTAAAGTGAATAGTATTTCTAAAATTATATATAAAGTGAAATTATATACCAGTTATAAAGACAAATGAAAGAGACTTTTCAGAGAAACAGAAACTAAAGAAACTTATAGAGGGAGGACATCAGATATTTATATATTGAAAATCTAAAGTAAAAATAGAAATATTGAGTAAAAACACATGTAAAATATGTGGGAAAATCTGGTTATTGACTATATTTTAAAATAGGTGTAATTTTGTGGTCCAGAAAAGTAAAGTAAAATATTGGATAGAGGCATATGCAACCGAAGAGGGATAATTATTGATAAAGTATTCAAATGTCCTAGTATTTGAAAGGAAGATAAACATATCACTTAACTTTAGATATTAAGTTAATTATTCATGTTATAATTTAACCATTATTAACCATTGAAATAATAGAAGATATAAATTTCAAGCCAGTAAAGGAAATCAAATGACATGAAATAAGAAAATTTAATTAATACAAAAGAAAGTTTAAAAATAAGGAAGAGAAAGCAGGGCAGATAAGCACAAAATACAACTCTGGAAATAAATTCAAATATATATCAGTAAGTACAATAAATCCATACGAACTAAACTCACTAAATACATTTAAAAAGATTGTCAGGGTAGAGACATATTTAAAACACTGAAATTTAAAAGTAAAAAAATAGGAAAAGAATGATGTAACAGGCAAATATCAACCAAAGAAAGATGACATAGCTATGATTACCTCATAAAGGTAGATTTTAAAGCAGGCATATTATTAGAGATAAAGAATTCTAAACTTACATGCATGTAATATGAAGTTCAAATAGAGAAAGACAAAAATTCACAAATCCAAGACCATATTGAGACTTTTAAACACATCTCTGACAGTAATTCCCAGCTTAAAAAATTCAGTAAGAATACAGAAGATTTGAAAGAACACTAGGGTGGTCAGTTAGCCTTTGAAGTAACTTGATAGTTAATACAACAGGGATGGTTATTTAGTAGGAAGCCTTTAATCAGAAGTCCTTTTAAGAATTGGCTACTTCAAGGCTTTAAATATGTGTATGTCTGATTATCGTGGAAGGATTCATTAATCAATATTAGAAGTGATTTATTTCTTTGGTGAAATGAATTCAAAATATGCGGTTGGTTAGAAATATTGTACAGGTTTCTCTGCTTAGGAATGAAGAGGGTTTAAGAATCGAGGGAGTCCAATAGCCTTTTGGGTGACCTTGTCTTGTCCTGTGTTCAGCCATGTTCAGGGCATTCTGCCACTTGAACTCATTAGGAAGATGGCTGAGTACTGCTGCTAGGATGGAGTTGAATCTGCTTCCATTGAGCAGTTCATGCAAAGGTGCTTGTCAGAACACTTAAATGAGCAGAAAACTGGGACTTTGTGCAACTTTATATTTGTATGTATGGCTAAATCCAGTCTCAGAGCTTTTATTTGTAACGCACCGTGAACAGTTGTAGTTTTATTGGAGAGAAGACCTAATTATGAGCAGCAGATATTTACATCAAAAAGAGTAGCAACTGTGAAGAGTCTAATACATATAGGTTAGTTCACAGCACCATGGTTCCGTTCATTGACTGAAGGCCAAAATCCAAAATAACTGCAGTAATTGATGTGGAAATTTACCGATTTTATCTAATAAAAAATAATTTTATTTATCTCAAAACAGTAATAACTTGAATCCTTACTATGGATTGTAACTGGGTGATTGTGACTGATAGAAAATGAGTATATTTATGTTAAAACAGGAAAAGAACTGAGAGTATATTTTATTTTATAGAATCATGAGAACCTTTTTGACAGCAGTTTGCTCATTTCTGGCATATCATGGGGAGAGCCCCAACAATGGATAGAAGCTTTTCGTTCTTCATCTGAGATAACCTTTTATTTGCATTAAGGATAGCAGTAAAAGTTGTGTAGGACGCAAGAGGGAAGAGATATGGGAACATATGTATATGTATAACTGATTCACTTTGTTATAAAGCAGAAACTGACACACCATTGTAAAGCAATTATACTCCAATAAAGATGTAAAAAAAAAAAAAGTTGTGTAGGTCTCTTTCTGAAATATGCACTAATTAAGTTCTTTGAATATTGCTTTTTACAAATGGAAAAGTAAATGGTTTAGATCTTGGTTTAGGACCATTCTGATTTTATGTTCTTGTTAGTAAGCCGTGAGGGAGAGTTTGTGGAGAATGGGGTAACTCACTAGAAAGAATGATATAAGGGTGGTAAATGATTTTTAGAACCAGGACAATACTAGATTGTGATTGCGTCACACTGTAATTGCTTTATCTACTGAAACTGCAAAATACAGTTATTTTTTCTTCTTTTGAATTCTTACGATTTTTCCTCCCTACCATTGTGTGGTTAGCTATCTTGCCCTTATCTACCCAACTAAATAGATGCGACATTCCTCAAGGATAGTTAGACATTCCCTTTGGCTTTCTTATACGCCCAATCTTGCTAGTCCTTTGCCTTGCATGTAGTTAATATCTAGTAAATATTTGTTAACTGACTAATTCCCTCAAATCCAGCACCTAGGGTTTTGGCAGCATCTCATTGGTCACTTGGTAAATACTTGAGTGTATCAGCTATTAATCATTGACCTTTCAGAAGCAGAGAAGTTCTGATGACTTTAGCCCTAAATTACTTTTTGTTTCCTTGCAGGGAGGGCTCCAGCAGTTTTCAGTTTTGTGTCCCGCAACACCTAATAAAGAGCCTTTCTCAGGATGCGCCTTTGTATAAAGTTGAATTCAAATGTGGATTCTGCTGTCTGGGGAAACTGTAATGCAGCCTTGGAGATAGTTTTACAAAGCCTTAATGGCCTGCAGGCAGTTTTTTAGCCACCATATTTTTCACCAATCCTTTAATCAGGATCCAGTGATACTACATCTGGTGGCAGTGAAAAACCACAGTAAGAGAAGTATAGCACCATTTCTCCTGAATGTGGATTTAAGTTTCATTTAAACTGTTTCTTGCCCTGCACTTTTTGGCTCCATTCTTGCTTTCTCTTAGCATTTCATCTGTGGATCTATACTCACTTATTTGGCAGGTATAATCTGCTATTCCCTCCCATCCCCTATCCTTTTATAAACTTCTTACTTTGTGTCACTCCTCTAGCTGATGGTGAGTTTGTTTTCTGGCTTCATAGGAGGCTTTGTGCCCTTTTTTTTGAAATGAGCTGTTTTTGGTTACGGTTTGTCAGTGTGGCCTGACTGCTAACATTGATTCCAGCAGTCAACAACTTTGTCATATTGTTCAAGATTAGGTTTCGATGTGTCATTTTAATAGACTAAAAAGCCATTCTCAGTAAAATTGAATTCCTGTGGGAATCATTGTTAAGGACGCTTTCAAAATGAAGAAAAATGTTGTAATGCTTTGGAGGTTTCACTGAGAAGGCATCAGGTGACTACATTTACTGAAACTGCCCCTGTTTTAGCTGGATTTTATATTCTGAAAATGAATTTTAAAACTTGCTTGCCTTTATTTAGGCAAAACATGATTCACAATAATTAAGTTTTATGAGCTTTTTCATTTAGTCAGGTCTTAGAACATTTTTATTTTTGTTTCTGACAGAATGAAAATATTTGCTCTTTTTTCACATTTCTATGTGTGACCCTAACTAAATTCAGGGCTGGGCCAAGACATATGGATGTCCCAATCAGACTAGACATCTGGTGCTTCTACAAACTAGTATTATTTACCTTAATGGTGAAAAGAGCAGGCTTTGGAACCAGACTTTGTGAGTTCAAATCCCACCTCTGTCATTCACTGGTTGTGTGACTTTCAGTGTTAATTTCTCTGTGCCTCAGTTTTTCATCTATAATATGGGGATAGTAATAGTACCTTCTTTACGGAATTATTGAACGAGTTAATACACCTGTAATATATGTGTACACTTCATAATGTGTATACCTCATATTTAGATCTCAGTAAATATTATTTGTTGTTCTTATTATACTGTTATTGTTGATCTTTTGAAGTTGTCAGTGTCCAACATTTATTGGAAGACATTCCTCAGCCATACATGGGTAGGAATGCAGAAATAACCAAAGATTACCCTCTTTATTGACCCAGCGGTTTATCTGTGACACCAGATTTGCATTCTTTGGTTAACAAAGTCCTGCAGTGGAATACACCAGCTTCTTGGGTCGCAGGGTGGAGCCCTCCATGATTACTTAAGCAGGCTCTTAGGAGTCTGATTTTGCTTTCCCACCAATTCTTCCTTGAGAGAAGTTCTAAGTAATGTTTTCCACATTTAAAAAATTTCTAGAGGTGGTGTTTTGTTTATCTTGACAGCCATCTAGATAGTCCATCCTTAATCTCCCCTGCTATATATATTGCCTGAGGCTCAACTAACAAGATCTCAGTCTCTGCTTCAGAGGGATTTAGGACCTGGAAGGGCTCCAAAGGAAGCAGAGTGGACAGACCCTACTAAGCATTCGGGCATCTGTACGGACCCATTAGCCGCAGACATGGCAATAGAGAGCTCTTAGTTGAATAAGGTCTTAATCTCTGTGTGGACTTGTTTAACAGGGACAGATAAAGTAAGGTTTGCCTCTAGAGAGAAACTTGGTTGATTCCAGAGAAAGTCTTTATTTGCCACAGAGTCTAGCCCTAGCAATGAACTCATCTTAGGGCTGTTTGTAGTATGTGCCTCACATTTAGGCCTGGTTGAGTCAAAGTAACCCAGTGTATCCTACTTCTGTGTCTTGGCTAAACTACTACACACGGAACCCTCATCCCTGCTGCATTTGCTGCCCAGGTCATGATGTCTAGAGCTTGGTCTCGCTGGTATATGATATGAATTTTGAAACTGTTTTGTCACTTTGACTGAGTCTTACTTTGCCATATCCTGTCTGCCAGTCTTGCTCTGGCCCTCTAGGCCCTGTTTGTTTGTGTTTTTCCCCCAGCCTTGAGTGCTATGCCAGGCAAATGGTAGGCCCTCAGTAAATGCTTGTAGAACATAACTCTTGGATCTCCTAGCAGTGGGAGCCTGTTTAATTTGCCATGTCCACGCATTTGGCTTTGACCTGGGTGTCCCTGTAACTGTACTTTCTCAGTGTTCAGTGAGCCCCCTGGCACAGTGCTATCACCTTATATTCAGAACCTCATTTTATCCACGCAGAAACCCTAAATTACAAGTATTTTTATTATTATACCCATTTTATAGATGAGGTAACTGAGACCCAGAGAGTGTAAGCAACTTACCTATAGTCATCCAGGTCAAGTACCCGTTGAAGATGGAATTCAAATCCAGGTCTGTCTGACTGTAGAGCCAGAGATCATAATCTCTACTGTTTTCTGTTTTCCACATCAGTTGAAGAGAGGATGTTACTAGGAGTCAGCTAACCCATAGATGAAGTCCATATTTCATCCAGCTGGGCTAAGTTCTCACCACACGTGACCCCCTGCCCATGGTTGGTGGTTTGCCTGAGCTGCTCTTGCTGAGATTCTCGTGAACTTGAGGCTAGTGTTCTTACCCACTGCTTGGGTTGAGGAAAGCTTTGTTCTCGGAAAGTTCAAGGACTACATAAGTGAGTGGGATGGAAACTCCAACTGCTGAGTTGCATCAGACCTGCCGGTTTCTTTAGAAGAGACTTGGACATGGAGCGAGCTGTAGCCCTTCTCCTACCCACAAGGCGTTCACCATTCCTGTGGTAGGTAGGCACCAGGATTTTCAATTGCAAGCACCTACCACTGCTTGTCTGAGAGCTGGCTCTGGCTCCTGAAGCCAGCTCAGCTCTGAGGGAGTGGGGAGGCATACCAGGAGTGCTAGGGAGCTCGTGGCTGGGATCCCTCAATCAGTGACTTTCAAGAGTTGGTGGACAAGGAATTAGTTTCTTTTAAACTTTTGTGTGCTTAAGCATCTTGGAGAGTTGTTTTAAAATTATTAAGTCAGAAATGAGGTCCATAATTTGCATTTCTAACAAGCTTCCAGATGATGCTGACCCTTGAATCACACTTTGAGTAGCAAGGCTCTAGCTCCTTGTCTCTCATTTGGGAAAAATAGGAGGTTTATTGTATACTATCTTCTAAGTGTCTTAGCAGAATTAAGCTATAATTGCCCGTAAAGGTAACCTGCTAAGTAGTGAAAATTTAATTATTTTTTTCCCTTTCCTTTCTGACTTCCGCATTTTTCTACCCATGCTCCCTGGTGTCAGCATCCTGGTGAACTACTGGAACTCTCACCCTTATCTCAGTGTCTGTTTCTGGTAGAACCCAATTTAAGCAGGTGACTCCACCAGCTTCTAGAATGAACAGCTCACCAAGATAGTGTGACTGTCCCAGTGCTCAAGATTTCAGCTGCCATGATGTCATCCTCATGGACCTGTTCCAGGGAAGTCTCGTCTCATTGGGCATGAAGTAGCCCAGGTTGGGGTGGTCAGAACTTGGCCTGTATTGATCTTAGAGTGTTTACAGATGAAGGCATAGCTGGCATTCTTCCCTTGGGGATTTGCCAGGACCGTTATTTGAGAGAAAGATACTGTGTTCCTGCTGTAGAAACTCTAGCGTGTGTAAACTCAGTATGAACCAAGATTCCCAAGTACTCTGGGGTAACTTTTTCTCTTAAGGGTGAAAAAACAACACAGATGGAAATCCCCAAATCTAAGAAGTTAATCACAATCTTGAAGATTTGTCAGGGATAGGGAACACTTAAAATTCAGCATCACTAAGATGCCACATCACTAAGAGTCACTATTGTTTTCTATCACTAAGAATCAGTATCTCAGTTAGTAAGGTTTGGCGTGTATTTCTGCTACCAGGCTTCCCATCCTGGTGGCTAGTTCTTCTGTTGGCCCCTAGGTCCCACTTTATTTCTCATCTGCTCTGAATCCAAGCCCTTCTCTATTAGAGCCTCCCCATATGGTTATTCAGGATGTAGACTGTACAACTCCATGGGGTACAAGTCACATAGACTGCAAAAGGAGTGACATCCCCTGGAGTTTGTGCAACTTGACAGCTCTGCTTTCTCTCAACCCCAAAAGACTCAGACCCCACTTCTAGAAAGCCGGGGGAATTGAAACTTTCTGTTATTTTATTATACTTCTGTTGCAACCTCTATTTTCCAGAAGTACCCCAGCATCCTACCTTAGCATAACCAAAAGTCTCATTAAAGTATTTTTTCCCCAACACAAAAGAATGGTTCTCTTTCTATGAGGAATTCTATCTTCCTTCTAAGCTCAAATTGTGTCCAGCTTCTAAAATTGCAGCTTCTCTGACTTCTCCTTCTATTTAGTTGAGTGAAGGATGACACAAGTCCTATGTATAGGCCTTAATCAAACATACCACTGTGAGGTCCACCATCTCAGCTGTGGCCTTGGCCCTTGGGGAAGTTCCCTCCAGGCCCTGCTAGAACTAGCTTTTCATCTTGATGTTGCCCTGCTTCCAAGGCAACCTTAGAAAACCTTTCAATTGATTATGTCACCTTGGCCTTAATGCAAGCAGTTCTTCCATCCCCCGAAAAAGACGGAACACACAGAAACGTTTGAGATCTAAGCCATTCTCAACCACTAGGAGTGGTTGCAGATCAAGGAAAAGATCGAATTCCAGAATCCATATCCTATATTCATGCTAGTCATGATGGGGGAGGGGCGTGGTGGAAACACAGGGATAGACCTAAGACAAAGCTCTCAAAGGGGCCTAAATAGAGTTATCAGCTCTGTAACCCTTGGGAATTTACATAATATTTCAATCTGCTCAGCTGTAAAATGGAGATGATAATCTCTACCTTACAAGGCTGTTATGAGGATTAAAAAAGCTAATGTTTGTAAGGTTCTTAGCATTGGGTCTGACAAGTAATAAGTTCTCAAAAAAAAATTCTGTTGCCATAGAACCTCTAAATCTGTGCTTCTGGGGGGTGTGGTGTCATGATTTAGCCTGCTAGCTTTCCTTAAATAACTTGAATCCACCCAGCAAAGGGAAAAGTCCAATGGAGGAGAACTCAAATCCTAAGTGGCATGTTTAGCACACCTCTCGTGGTAGAACAATGACCCCAGATTGTAATTAACCTCGACATCTTCCTATGGAACTCCTGGGAGACATGGAATCAATGGTAGAGACTCAGGCCCTGTAGGATGTGACATTATCCACAGATGCAGTCATAGTCTGTTGTTACCATTTTTGGCAGTAGCCAGCTATATCTGCTTTAGCCGCCCTGCATTATCTCAATAAAATAAAACAGCAGTTATTTAGTCCTCATCAACAAGTCACCCACTGTTGTAGCTTAAGATTGTATTTGGAATCGTTTACTCTCTAGGTAAAAATTAACACTGAAAGTATCTTGGAAAACATTTACCCATATTGAAACCTGAGTCATTCTTTTATCTACCTGGTCTTTGTAGCTATGTTACTCTTTTGAATCCAAGAATGTACTCTTATCTTTGTTTTCCCCCTGTGGCTTTCTCTCAATTTTTCTTTCACCTTTAATATTCTTTTGGTAGTGTCATGTTTGGCAGGTCCATGTCTTCCACTCTCAAAGGACAAACTAATGATAGAAATACTGTGTTTGTCTTTTGTGTGTGTGTGAGTGCATGTTCTCGACTTGGTGTGACCAATCATTTACTTAGCCATCACTAGGCTTTTGGTGTGTCAGATATAAACTACAGAACTCAGGTAGAAACTCCTGTAAACAGACTTTCAACCACTCAGTATGCTGAGTATACGCTGTATGCTATACATTTTATCAGAAAATAATCTTTTAAGTTTTCACTATCACAGAGTTCAAAACAATACCAAGAAATCCAGTAGATCTTAATGGAAACATATCACACCAATTTTATTAGACTGATCTATAGGGAGTTTGTAGGTAAGGAAGGGAAAGTTATTCAGGAAGAGGGAAAATAATTCAGGAAGATTATTCAAGAATGCATATGTATATGCATTCATATATAGTATATATTATGATATAAAATATTACATATAAAGTTTCAAATTACCTTAAACATATTTTCCTGTAAAATTAATATTTATAAGTTTAGGACGTATTTTTTTTCCTTTATATTTAAACTATGCCCATGTTTATTTTGGTCTCATGAATGAACTCTTGTCACTGGTGATTCCTAAACTTGAATATTCTATGGATTCTTTTAAACGGAATTCTCAAGAACCTTAGCATTTACATAAATAATTTTCTACTGTAATGTTACTGTTAAATGTACAAACATATAATCAGGTATTCATTCCTTATACTTTTAGGTCCGAAAATTATTTTAAGATAAATACATTTTGAGACCACAGAGGAATGAAATTCAGATTAACAGCACAAGTTTCATGTGACAGATAACGATGTTCTACTGAAATGTTGCCATTTGAGAAACCAGTATGGTGTAGGCTTATGCAAAATAGGCTCTTTAGAGCTTAGCATGGCGCCACTACCATGCTTCATGTGATGAAAAGTTCTCTTACTACTTTTTTTTTCTGTTGAAATGACTATGAAACCTTCATTCACCCAGTGGGCAGAGGCAGCCTTTGGTCTTGGTGTGAACGCAGCTTCTGTTATTCAGTGTCTGCCTTTGTTTGTTCCTTTAAAATAATGTTACCTGGTGTAAATTGATTGTAAATACAAACACAAATGGGAACCTGCAGCGACTTGTCAGTACTTGGTCCAAGGGGATGATAAAGGGGGTCATGCAGATGACACTAATGAGCTTCTCTTCTACTGTCTACACCCTCTCCTTCTGATCTGCTTTTAAATACCATCCAGTCACTGATAACTCCCAATTTTTATCTATAGCCTAGACTGCTCCTATAAACTCCGGACTTGTATATCTAACTGCCTGGTAGAGATCTCCACTTAAGATTTCTAAATGGCATCTTAGAGTTAACAAGTTAATGGTAACTTGTTTGGGTTTCTCCTGATTTCCCTGACCTGCTCCAAACCTGCTCATCTAGTATTCTTCTCCATCCCCTGAGACAGCAACAATTCCACTCTTCCTGTTTTTCAAGTGTCAAACCTTCATCATCCTTTACTTTTCTCTTTTTGTCACATCTTAAATCCAATCAGCCTGAAAATCCTGCTGGCTTCAAAATATATCCAGAATCTGAACTCTTCTCACCACTTTCATTGCTGCTTCCCAGGTCCAAAACACTGTCACTTCTTGCCTGGATGATTGCAGTAACCTCCTAATTGGTCTCTATGCTTTCCCCCTGGCCTTTTCCACTAGGCAAGGCAATACAGTATATATTCTGCACAGCAATCAGAGTGATGCTTTAAAAGTAAACCCCCTAGCAGATTACTAGACCATTCCTGTTCTCCAAACCCACCAAAGTCTCCTGTCTCAGAATGAAAACCAAAACCCTGACAGTGCCCTGCAAGGCCTGCCCCTACCCAGGTCCTTTACTCAGTCTATTCCAGCCTCACTTTTCTTCAAACCGGCAACAGACAGCTTCTCAGAGCCCTTGCACTGCTGTTCTCTCTGCTGAGCATCCTGTTTCCTCAGATGGCCAGCCGGTTTGCACCGTCACATTCTTCTGGCCTCAGTTTAGTTGTCACTTTAACAGTGAGGCCTTCCCTGACCATCCAATAAAACATCTTGACCCAGCCTGCCACCTCCTCTTCACTCCCTCACCTGCTTTGATTTTTTTCTACTGCACTTATCGTTACGTATTACATTATATATATTATATATTATACTCTGTGTGTGTGTGTGTGTGTGTGTATGTGTGTGTAAATTGCTTATTGCCTATCTCTATGCGAATATAAGTTTCATGAAGGCAGGAACTTAGTTTTTCCTTAGTACCTAAAATACTGCTTGGAACTTAGTATGTGTGTAACAAACATTTGTTGAATGAATCAATGAATACTTAGTTTTTTACAATTATCACCAGAGCAAAAGCAGAAGGAAATATTATTAGAGAGAGGTTGCAGATCAGAGGATGAAAAAATGTATATCAGGCTATGAAACAAAGCATCAAACTATTAAGTGCAACTTAGATTTTGTAGAATATTAGAAATCTTTACATCGCCAGTTTTCATTTTTATCAACCATAACATCTTTTTCAGTTGAATATGAACTTCTAACTTCCCCCAAGTATTTGCATGTTATACTCTGTGTAGATATTTACAGCTTATTTGAAAGGCAGCATTGGTCAACTGTGTGACCATCAATACCATGCTGGGCTGTTAATACGGTTAAGATTTTCTGAGAAAAAGGCCACTTTGTAAATCAGCCAGTCCCCTGACTTTTCACTTGGAACTCATCCAAATATTGACACTGCTTAGTTGGTAAAATTTCCTGGACTGAGAGGAGAATCAGTAGCTGGCAGAACCAAAGCCCTGATATGCAGAGGAGATTAACATTTAGAGGGAAGCGTGTCTGTTGAACTGTGTAACAACTATCCATGTAGGAAACCAGAACAGAGTCCAAAGAGCAAATAATTGTGGTGATTAAACTGATAAGCTGGTGACACAGAGGAAGAAAGTAAAAATTGAAGTTTCAGCAACAGGTGTAAGGCACATCATCTTTCCTTTCCTGGTATTCTTAGGAAAGAAATAAGATAGCTTAATTACATGATTAAAATAGTCAAAGTCCAGCTGGAATCCCAGTTGCTGCGTGTTGCTTGCTTGCTCTCTTTTCTCTTATCAGAGGTGTCAAGATCTTTAGATTGTTACAGTTTACCTTTTTGTTTTCCTATATCTTTTAGCTTTTATAGCAGAGTACTGTTAATATAGAATTAAACCAAGGCTATTTTCACATTCTGCTGTTTTTTCCTTGATATAAGTTGATGACTTACTCAAAATAATTTTAAAGTCCTTATAAGCTAAAATGTGTATACATTTTAATTATATACACTATAAAAATAGTGCATTCATAAATATACAACGTGTTGTTATATAATTTATTAACACATGTTTTACATATTTGGTTGTACTGCAAGAATGTTATGAAAATAAGGGATGAGACCATAATTTGATTTTCAAGCATAAGAAAAAGTCTTCTTTTAAACAGAAAATTGAGTCATATAAAACTTTACTTCACTGTTGTAGGAAACATCCTATTATAAGCAAATCTTAACTTTCTTTCCTTCCTCCCTTTCTTCTTTTCTGTTTGAATAGGTATTGATTGAATACCCACATATGCCAGGCAATAAAGATACAGACTCCGTTCTGGGGATGGTGTGAAGGTCAATTTAGCAATCCTAGGCTATCCTGGAGTAGCTTCTTGAAAGTACGTTAGAAATTAATTGGGGTCCACCTGCATCTGGCTTTTTAGTTGGACATGGGGAAGAAGAGGTCCATTTTCATTAATTCTGGATCCTGGTAGTCTATTTTTTTCCAGCTCAAGGTGCTGCATTCATTCCCCAAGGTAATCTTATCACTTGTTAGTTTGGCTTCAGAGACTTTCAGGAACCTGAACTTTCATTGTCTGTTATTTTAACAAATGCACACACATTCTCTGTCTCTACCTCTATATCTATCTTCCACTTCTTACAGCTTCTTTTTCTTCTCAGGTTCTAGACTTGTTTTATACTGTTGCAAATTGTTTTGAAGGGAATGTTGTACATTGATTCAATATGAAAATAAATGCCTTTGTGTCTAGAGATCTGAAAAGATAGATAGGTTGAAAACTGCCCTAAGGTTGGATGCAATAGAAAATGAAATGTTTTTAAATGAAATTAAATAGGCTTATTAACTTATTTCCCACAGACCATTAGCTAGACAGAAAATGAAAGGAAACTTCACCACTTACCTGATCATCTATTCCAAAATCTAAATGGAGTCCAAGGTCGCACATCCTATCGCCAGCCCTCCCTAGTATTATACCTTCACATCAGTTACTTTTTCATTGGTTTACATAGGGGAGGTACTACCCGAGAGAGCTCTCTGTTTGAAAATGTGTTCATTTCAACAAGAAAAAAAGTATCTTTACATTTTAATGTACTGTGTTGGACAAAAGTGTTTTATTGAAGACCTAAAAGTCTGAACCTTGTATGGGTTTCCCACAGTACCAAAAGAAGAAAGAGTTTTTGACTGAACCTGACCTGTATTTAAGTTGAGATTGAGTGACATATTAGTTTTGTTTGGTATCCTTCCTGAAGACTTGTCCATCATAGTCAAGACCAGGGCTCAGGGTTTCTGAAAAAGATTTTAGACTGTTAAAAAATACATTCTGTGGTAGCACTTAACAGTCCTTGAGAAAAATAATACATATGAGATATGATGGATTTTAGAAATTATACCAGCACCCTCTAGTTAGTGTTCTTTTACTTATTCTGTTATAAATCAGGAGTTTGCAATTTTGACAGCTAAATTTTTTTTCTGTCCTTTGAAACTTGACTTAGCCTCTTCACTGTGAGCAAACTAGAAATGAAGACTCTTTCTTAAGATACAGATATATATTTCCCTTGGAATTATAATTTGAACTGTTGAATCTGTGTGTCTTTTAGGCTAATGTGCCTTGTGGTAAACAGAAATAGACCGACCTTCCTTCCCATTTGGAATAAATTTATTTAAAAATAAAATTTAGTTCCATAATAAGCAAAATAGCATAGGCATTATTTTAAAACAAACTAATGGTAAAAACTAAGAATTTTTAACAGACTTGCAGTACAGGGTTTATTCTACCGTCTTCTTTCTTGCTGAAGAGGCTGTGAGGTGGGGCTGGACCAATTTCAGTGTGTGTTAGAATTATCCCTTTGTCTATTTGAGATCATAAAATCTTCTAGTTGAGAAGATCTTTGGGGACCATCTAGTTCAACTCTCCTAATTTACAGTTGAAGGGATCTTTGGGGAAAGTTACTCCCAAAACTATTTTGTAAAAAGTCCAACATTGTTATTACTCAGTTCATTGCCAGGCAAATCTTTGTAAGGAATTTAACAGTTCCACAAATAGTTGGCAAAATTCATCTTCTTATTTGTAGGCAGGTCATCATATTCAGGAAATCATTTTCCCTGGGAGTGTTCAGACTGTAACTCATGGAAGAGTTTGACTCACTAAAACAACTGGAATTCTTTCAGAAGAGGAGACCTTTTGGAATCTGTTGTAATAAAGCACAGTGTAATGTTACATGCACTGGAATGTAACATTACATTACAAATGGAAGGTCCAACTTCCGTTTCATCTCCACCATTTGAGCCTCACCTTCCTTTCCTTCTTCTCTTCCTTTCTTTCTTGCTCACTTTGGTCCCCAAAGGTATTATTATCTTGGACAACATATTTCATCTCTTTGGGCAACTTCTGCTCACTTGTTCTTTCTGCCTCTATTGTGCAACCTTTCCGTCCCTGACTAAGCCCATTCAGTCCCAATGTACACACACATATATACATACGTACCTATGACACATGCCAAGTTATTCTGTCATCTAGTTTGGTTGTAAGTTTTGGAAAAGTTGCCCTATAATGGATGATTTCTCTTTTTTACTCTGTCTAGGTCTAGAAAACACACCTAGAAAGATGGCTGGCATTTATTTGATTTCACCCATGTTAAATGGTAATGCTAGAAGTGCTCAGTTAAGCCTTGACTCCTTGTAGCTTTTTAAAAATTGGCTTAATTCTTTAGTCCCAGTTTGAGTAATGAAATACCAAATGGCTGAATTAGCAGATGTTGGCAGATTGTGTAATATTCTCTTTGTAGGTGGAAATGGTTAATAGTTTAGTGTAAATGTCCTATAAAATTTGGAAAAAGGTAATAATTCTGTTTTCTTGTTTGTAGCCTTATCATAATTTCTGCCATAGTGATGAGCAGACTTTTAGACTGGTAATTTAATGAAAATGTTAAGAAAATAATAATAGCATGTGAGGCAGTTTTGTATGTAATCTCAAATATGATTTAGTAGAAAATATTAAACAGCCATTTTGTAAATGGACAGAATTCAATTTTTAATGGGTTAGAATGCAGATGGAAAGAAATGTCAAAATGGGTTAATAGTGTTATAATAGCTGATCCTTTCAGAGCAGACTGCACTGTCATCAAGACATATGCCTATTAAATCTTAGCATTCTAATTTTATATATGGCAGTAATGCTATTAACATGAAAACATATGACTGTTGATTAATAATGTTCAGCCTATGGCTATTTAACACTTTTTCACAGATAGGAAGAAACCCTGTCTAGTGTTTATGTGAATTACCTTAATTTTTAGATTTTAGAATAGTAAGTAGAAGATTATATCAATGTTTGCCTGTTGTTTTATAAAATTAAAAGGATGCCTGTTGTTGCCTTTTCAGATTAGGCATATTGGTGCAGAATTTCATCTTCCCAATATTAATTTTATACTACTCCTGTATTTTTGCTAAGATAAACTTGTTTTTAAAAGTGAAAGTAAATTATTTAAAAGAAGGTAAATCTTTCGCAATTAAACATCGATAATAGAGTTGAGTTGCAGCAGTGATATACTCTTTGAAATGAAGTGACAGTGCCAGTAAGAGTCGTTGATTAGAATCTTCTTATAGGTACTTATATTAAATTAATGAAATGTGTATGTATATTAACAGTGAAGATAAATATGGTCATTGAAATAGCATGTCATCTAATTCTTAAATTAACTAGAATGAGTAAGAACTTTCAATAAGTGAATTTTCTTTGTATAACCTAATACAACCCTGAGTCTAGTCCATACGGAGCTTTGCTTTGGAGTTGACTCATAAATATTGTGCTGTTGGATAAGGTAATTTTGGTCCTCCAGTAACTAAACTCCTGAAGGGAAGTCTAATATCTTGCTGGTTACTGAACTTGACTCCTGAATATAGAATGATGCAGTAAGGACTTACCTTTTAATATACAATATTTATTGCTTTAAAAACCAAAGTAAGTACTCTTCTTAGCCTGTTATTAATGAATCGAGAGTTCAGCCTAACCTTCACGAACTGTTTAAACCAAGCATCTAGTGATATTTAAACTCACTGTAATATTTCACTTAAAATGAATACCAGAGGTGGAGGTTCTAAATTTGTAAGAAATCCACAGTTTCCTATGCACATGTCCTTATTTTTTTACACTATGCCAGACCTTTATAATTTACAATAAAAATGATTTCTCTGGCCTTTAAATGCCCATGGTGCCTGATTATTTTCTCCTTGTTTACGGTACTGTGAGGTAAAAATTTTATAGTTACCAAATTGGATACAAAGCTTATTCTCAAAAATGATGCAGTCTGATAATGTATTTATTATTTCCACAAGAATAAAAAAGTGATCTAATGGAGAGAGATGAAGTAAATGATCAGATACTACAAGTTTGAGAGATCAGAGAAAGCTTCATGGAAGAGTTGCCTGGAACTAGTCCTTGAAATTAATATAGATGGAGTTTGCTTCTAGTAGTGGACTTTACGATGCTCTGCCCACCTGAGGACCATTGCCGCTCAGACAGTTCCTGGTGTGCTGATAGTTTGCCACCTCAGATAGCAGAACCTTTGGGCTTCTCTGCCTTAGGGCTTTCTCTGGCGCCTGAGGAGCTTGCCCGCCTATACTGCAGGCCCTCAGGGGACTGGAGAGGAGTTAACACCCCCATGGTCAAACCTCAGTTGAGAGCTGAAAAATCTCAGTGGGAGGTGATAAAGAATCAGTGGATAAATGCCCAGCTCAGATTCCCCCAGGAGTTCAGTTTGGTCGTACGACCTCCAGGTCTTCTAGAGGGTCCCTAACAGGACTGTGTTGCAGTAGCTCACAATAGTAACCTGATCATAAATGCTGCCATTGTTGCATTTTCTTTCTTTTCTTCTTTCTTGTTTTTTTACTCGTACTTCTTGATATCACTTCCCAAATAAACCGTCTACTCCGAAATTCTTATCCCAGCATCTACTTTTGATGGTACCCAGACTAAAACAGTTTGGTAGAGGTGGAGGAAGAACAGGGTGAGTAAAGTTGTAAAGATTAAGTACAGTATCAGTGAGTGACTCAGTCTACCTGGAATATCAGATTTATGGTTCCAGAGCTATAAAATTGGTTAGGTCACAAGGAAAGACTAAGGATTTGCAGCTTTCTACAGGTATTGCAGGTTTTCTAAAGGCTTAGCAACGGGAGGTGACATGATCAGAGCTCTGCTTCCAAATAGTAATCTGGTGGTAGTCTTTAAAGGAGATTAGAGATAGGAGAGACAGAGTGTATGGAGAGCATCTGTGAGACCATTCTGTAGTCTAGCTGAGGTAGTAATACTAGTGAAAATGGAGAGGAAGGATGGTAAATGCTACATATTGCAATTGGTTTGATGTGGGTGTCAGGGGAGTGAAAGACATTGGAAATAATGCAGATGTTTCTAGCATCTGTTGCTGACTGGGAGGATGACGATACTTTGTTTGAAATAGAAAAACCTAGAGGAGGAATATGTTTAAGTGAGATTTAAAAGCCTTCAATTTGCTTCTTTAGAAAAATCTGTCAGTTGCCTGTACAATATCCATTCCCCCTTTCTTTTTTAGTGTCAGAATCCTCATTTTATTCAGGTCCGTAATATGCCCAGCTCAGAGATCTTTCCCAGCTTCTCTTTACAGCTGGTTGCAGTCATGTGACTAAGTTCTGGGTAATATGATGTAAGTGGAGATGTGTTAGATTTCAAGGAAAACTGCATACAAGAAGCAGACTCATCTAGAGATGTGCCCCTTGCTCTTGGTGTCATTCTTCCTGCCTATTTTATGGAGACATAGACGTCCAGTGGCATTCTTGGACTATGAGGTACCTTTGAGGATGAAAGCCATGTGACAGGAATTTCTGATGCCCAGGGAGATCATACCAGCCCCAGACTGCCCACATCCGGAGTTTATTTATATAAGAGGGAAATAAACTCCATCTTCTCCATCTGAGCCACTGGCGTTTTGGGTTTTCTTTTATGGCAGTTGTACCTGACGCTAAATGATGACACAGAGCATACTGAGTCTGAATTAAGAGCAGGTTATCCAGGTGAAGATGTTCCATAGGCAGTGGAAATACAAACCAACCAACCAACAAACAAATAAATAAATACATGCAACTATCTTTTATGTGATATCTAGCATATGTCAAGTCCTTATTTTATATGCAAGGACACGTAGAGTAGATAAACAGTTTGTACATTATATACAACTAAGTGGCATAGCTGGGATTGAAACCCAGATCTGTCTGATGCCACAGTGTAAACTATTGTCCTGTAATGTGGGACAGAGCTCAGAAGAAAGGTCACAAGTATTTACTTT
Organism: Delphinapterus leucas; assembly: GCF_059928025.1. NCBI lineage: Eukaryota > Metazoa > Chordata > Mammalia > Artiodactyla > Monodontidae > Delphinapterus > Delphinapterus leucas. The sequence continues at coordinate 46,590,987 of NC_143143.1, read as the reverse complement.
TAAGGGAGGATGATTTGAGAGAAGAATCTTTAAAACTGCTGAAAGTACAGAACTATTCATTTGCATATATCTATTTTGCGGAATAAAGTGTCATTACTTACAAATCCTCTGCATAATATACATGGATGTACAGGACTCATAAGTAACATTATGTCAATAAGGAAATTCAGTTATCAATCTGAATTGTAGTAAATAGTGAATTAAAGAAGTTTATTAATATTTCTCTTTTCTCTTTAGAGATGTTTTATTAGGAATTTACCAAGCCCAAACAAATGGAGAGGTCTATAATAATTTTAAAGTTGGAAAATAATTTTGATGTTATCCAGTTCAGTGCCCTGGTTTTGCAGATGAGAAACTGAGACCTGAAGCAGTTGAAGGCTGACCTCCTTTGCTGTTCCTAGAAAATGTTGAACATGCTCCTACCTCAGGGTTATCTAACTTACAATCCGTTCTGCTTCAGATATCTACTGTCATTAGCTGCAGAGCTTAATTCCTAACTCCCTTTACATGTAGCTCATATGTCAGTTCATAGGATGTATTACTGTTGATTCGTTTAAACAGGATCATTTATTTATTTGTATATCTATCTATTTATCTGCCGCCCGTGCTAGCTCCATGAGGGTAGGTACTTTGTTTTGTTCATTGCTACGTGTCCAATGCCTAGAGCAGTATCTGTCAACACGTAGTAGTTACTCAGTAAAAGACATATTGAATGAAGAGGACAGTATGTGAGAGCCATCTTGTAAAAGTAATGTTCTGTAATATTGGATGCAACTTAGAGCCCACTCAATAGCCTTAGTTTCTCTTTTCTTAAAAACCACTGTGGAAGTAACTATAAATCAGGAGGGTTTAACATATTGAAAGCTAGATGTTCAGAATCATTCATTTGGAGCACTTTGTGTATGGAGCTATTTCTGAGTCTTCTATCAGTAGCCGACATGAGCTCTCTTGTTCTTTAGCTACTCCAAATTTCTGGAATATTTCTGCAGTTTGGAGCTAGGTCTGGACACTCTGCCATCATTACCTTTTGGTAGTAAATGACCTTGTAGTGGCCAGAGCAAGTAGATATATTTTACTTACTATTAGTAAGGTGTGACTTGGAACAATTTACTTCGGAGTCCAAGTCTTCTTTTTTCATCATAGAGACTGAAAATTTTATACACACAAATTCGTAGTCATAGAAATGCATTTCCTAATAATATGGCTGTGAAGTAAAGATGGTGATGGTGATAGTGACAGCCCATCTTCGAATCTTTGTTGACCTCTCACTGTGTGCTTGCACTGTTCTAAGCACTTCACACATGTCAAATTTCTAACATGTGTGTTGCCATCAGTGGGTAGGGAAGCCTTTCTGGTTGTAGAGTAGCAGAGCCCGTTTCTGTCCTTAAACCGAAGAGATAGTGGACAGCTCTACTTACCTTCAAGGAAATTATAATTTAATTTACAAAATTAAATTAGTGAGGGAGATGAAATAAGCATAATAAACAGTGGTAAGTGCAGAAACACAGAGAGAGACGTTTAAAACACATTCATAACAAAGCCTTATATGACTGACACATAATCAGTGCATAACCAGAATCTGTACTAAGCAATGACTTCAGATAATTTCTTTCAAGACACTTAAAAAAATGTTTTTTTATATATATTTTTTATTGCTTGACAATGTTGTGTTAGTTTCTGCTGTACAATGAAGTGAATCAGCTATATGTATACGTATATCCCCTCCCTCTTGGACCTCCGCCCCCCCATCCCACCCATCTAGGTCATCACAGAGCACCGAGCTGAGCTCACTGTACTATAGAGCAGGTTCCCACTAGCTATGGTAGTGTATTTGTGTCTAACCTAATCTCCCAATTCATCCCAGCCTCTCCTTCCCCCTCTGTGTCCACGCGTCTGTCCTCTACATCTGCGTTTCTATTCCTGCCCTGCAAATAGGTTCATCTGTACCATTTTTCTAGATTCCACATATATGCATTAATATATAATATTTGTTTTTCTCTTCCTGACTTACTTCACTCTGTATGACAGACTCCATGCCCATCCACATCTCTACAAATGACCCAATTTCATTTCTTTTTATGGCTGAGTAATATACCATATATGTACCACATCTTCCTTATCGATTCATCTGTCAACGGACATTTAGGTTGTTTCCATGTCCTGGCTATCGTAAATAGTGCTGCAGTGAACATTGGGGTACATGTGACTTTTTGAATTATGGTTTTCTCAGGGTATATGCCCAGTAGTGGGATTGCTGGGTTGTATGGTAGTTCTATTTGTAGTTTTTTACGGAACCTCCTTACTGTTCTCCATAGTGGCTGTTATCGATTTACATTCCCCACCAATAGTATAGGAGTGTTCCCTTTTCTCCACACCCTCTCCAGCATTTATTGTTTGTAGATATTTTTGAGGATGGCCATTCTGACCAGTGTGAGGTGATACCTCATTGTAGTTTTGATTTGCATTTCTCTGATAATTAGTGATGTTGAGCATCTTTTCATGTGCCTCTTGGCCGTCTGTATGTCTTCTTTGGTGAAATGTCTCTTTAGGTCTTCCACCCATTTTTTGATTGGGTTGTTTGTTTTTTTGATGTTGAGCTGCATGAGCTATTTGTATATTTTGGAGATTAATCCTTTGTCTGTTGCTTCGTTTGCAAATATTTTCTCCCAGTCTGAAGATTGTCTTTTTGCCTCATTTATAGTTCCCTTTGCTGTGCAAAAGCTTTTAAGTTTAATTAGGTCCCATTTGCTTATTTTTGTTTTTATTTATTACTCTTGGAGGTGGGTCATAAAAGATCTTGCTGTGATTTATGTTCCAGAGTGTTTTTCCCATGTTTTCCTCTAAGAGTTTTATAGTGTCCGGTCTTATGTTTAGGTCTTTAATCCATTTTGAATTTATTTTTGTGTATGGTTTTAGGTAAGAGAATAAACACAAGTCTTTTAATTTTGCCCAGTAAGTACGTAATGTTCTAGTGTAACCAATAATATCGAAAATCAAGAGAAAAATTGACTTTCTTAAATTAAGAAAATGACAAAATATGTAAAACAAAACAAACAACAAATAAATGATTTTGGAAAGGAACCTGAATACCTTAAAATTGTGAGAGTTGCAGAGTAATCAGAATGATAAAATTCATTCTTCATCAGATAGAAAGTGGGTTATTCCTAGGTAAGCAAAGCAGCCATCTTCTTTTGTTAAGTTTCCTGAAGAGGTTAGATGACCCGCAAAATGGAAAATTTTAGCAACTAGCATATGGCAGCAATGCAATGAAATGGAAAGAAAAATGGCTAGTTTACCTGAATATTCTGTCATCAAGGCATTTTGTTAGTATTCTGCAGGGGTGTCTGGAGAATTGATTTGGTTGTATGTGATTTGACAGAGCAACATTTTTTGCAGCCTGGGAAAGCAGTTCCCAGAGGATTTAAAATAGAGAAATCCATCAGGTGATTTTCCTGTTTCCAGTGTAGCTTCATCTATGAAAATGGCTTGCATACATAGTTAACATTGTAATACTATGGCAGAAAATACACAATTCTTTTAACCATTGTCATATATAACTGAAGACATATACGTCTAGAAGTTATAGGCAATTTATGGATTTTCTAAATATTTAAAGTGTTGTGAATGGCTGATCTTAGTTTTATTCATTATGTTTTTATTACCAGTAAGTTACAAATACATCAGATAAATAGGCACAAAATTAATCTTGTGATTGACTTAGCTGAAAGATATGGAACTTCTAATTTAAGCTCTCAAATTCCGTAATGCTATTCTGTATCTGTTTGACATTACTAGCAAAGCAAAGAGAAAAAAATTATCAACATGTACCTTGTGAAATAAATGCAAAGGATTATCAAATCAAATGAGGCAAACTGAAATTACTTTGAACCTTCTATATATTTGAGTTTTTATATTTAAGGCTTTCTATCATTTTCTAACTCAGCTTAGATATTGGTTCTTTAGAAAAAACTCCACTGATCCCTGCATTTACCATCATCCCCTTTCACAGGATTAGGTCCTTTTATTATACATTCTACTAGCACTTTCACCTCTCCTTTCTGGCACTCAATCCCCATGCAGTGATTGGTTTAAAGTCTCTCATCCCATGTTCACTGTAGCATTATTCATACTATTTAAGATATGGAAACAATCTAAGTGTCCATTGGTGGTTGAATGGATAAAGAAAATGTTCTTTTTTATGGCTGAAAAATATTCCATTGTTATATATTATTCAGCCATAAAAAGAAGGAAATCTTGTCATTTGTGACAACATGGATGAATCTGGAGGACATTATGCTAAGTAAAATAAGCCAGATCAGGGCTTCCCTGGTGGCGCAGGGGTTGAGAGTCTGCCTGCTAATGCAGGGGACACGGGTTCGAGCTCTGGTCTGGGGGGGATTCCGCACGCCGCGGAGCAACTGGGCTCGTGAGCCACAGCTGCTGAGCCTGGGCGTCTGGAGCCTGTGCTCCGCAACGGGAGGGGCCGCGATGGTGAGAGGCCCGCGCACCGCAATGAGTGGCCCCCGCTTGCCGCAACTGGAGAGGGCCCTTGCACAGAAACGAAAAACCCAACACAGCAAAAATAAATAAATTAATTAATAAGCCAGATCAAATACTATATGATCTCATTTATATGTAGAATCTAAAAAAATGAACTCCTAGAACAAGAGAGTAGAACAGTGGTCACCAGGGGCTGGGGATTGGGGAAATTGGAGAGATGTTGGTCAGAGGGTATAAAATTTCACTTATAAGGTGAATAAGTTCTAAGGATCTAATAATGTACAGTATGGTAAGTACAGTTAATAATACTGTATTGTATACTTAAAATTTGCTAAGAGAGTAGATATTGTGTTCTCACCTTCTCACCCCCCCCCACACACACAAAGTGAAACTATGTGAAATGATGGATATGTTAATTAGCTTGATTGTGGTAATCATTTAGCAATGTATATGTAATCAAACCATTACACTGTACGCCTTAAATATATAGAATCTTTATTTGTCAATTATACCTCAGTATAGCTGGGGGAAAAATAAAGCCTCTCATCTTGACTTTATTGTAAACTCACCGAAGGCAGGGGTGATGTCAGTGTTACTAACGACCTAAAGTGAACCAGGGACATGACTCCATCTGTCCTTCCTTCTCTGCTGAATCATCATTTTTCCCTTCTCTGTTGGCTTGTTCTATCAGCATACAAATATGCTATTCGTTTTTCTTTTTTCAAAATCTTGCTTTTGACTCCATTTCCCCCATTTCTATATTCCTTACAACTTTTTAGGAAAACTTGAAATGTTTGTCCATACTTACCTATCTTCAATGTCTCTCCTTCCGTTCCGACCCACTGTAATTAACCTTTCACCCCCATCACTGTACTGAGACTGCTCTTACCAAGACCACCATTGAGTGCTGCTGGTCATTTCCCATTCGCTTATTATACATCAGGGGCTGTTAGTGTAGGGTCCCAATCCTCTTTCAGTTAAATCAGCTATAAGATAACTACATATTGCAGACTTCTTCCACAGATGACCTGCTGATAACTGTTTTTCTCTAGGGCAGCCATGACAAAGTACCACAGACTTGATACCTGAAAACAACAGAAATTGACTCCCTCAAAGTTCTGACTTCATAGTCAGACTCATAGTTCAGACTTCTAGTCTGAACTTAAGATGTCAGCAGGGCTGCACTGCCTCCACAGGCTCTAGGGAAGAATCCTTTCTTTCTTCTTCCAGCTGCTGTTGGCTGTAGGTGTTCCTTGGCTTGTGGCTACATAACTCCAACCTCTGCCTCCATCTTCACCTGGTCTTCTTTTCTTTGTCTGTGTGTCTTTCCTCTGTATGTCTCGTATGAGGACAGTTGTCATTAGATTTAGGGCCCGCCCAGATAATCCAGAATGATGTCATCTCAAGGTCTTAACTAAATTACATCTTCAAAGACCGTTTTTACAGTTAGGCTCACGTTCAAGCCTCCAGGATTAGGGTATATATGTCTTTTCTGGGGGGAGTCACCCTTCAGGCCACTATAATAATGATCCTGTTGTTCAGTGTGATCATTCATATGATCGTATGATATACTATTCTAATCAGGATGGCAGTTTAACAACTCATTAATTTTTTCATTCAGCAAATAGTTAATGAGTACTTCCTGTGTGTCAGGCACTGTTCTAGGTCCTAGAGAGAGAGTAGTTAGCAAAGCTCTACTCTCTTGGAGTTCCATTCTAGTCAGAGGAGAAACAGAATTCTCCTTTGATCTATGTGTGTTACTTAAAGTACATCAGTATATTTCCTAAGGTTATAGAAAACATTTTAAACTTGTAATTTAAACTCACAAACGTCATAGTTTTATAAAATCCAGAACATACAGAATAAAAAACAATAATTTTCTAGTTCATTCGTTGCCAGACTACATATCAGATGTTTCACCAATGTGCTAGCATAAAAGAAGAAAAAAATGCCAAAAGTATGGTTACATTTATCTGTTGATAAGTGACACAAAGCCATGATAGTGTGATTATAAACCTCCAGAGTAAGTAGAAAGTGATAGCATGATGACCCTGATTTCCTTCATTAATGTTTTATTTGTACCACATTATTAGTCTAATTAAAATAAATGTAAACATCCTACTATCTATATCATGAAGCCAATTTCAAACGAACTTCTGTTTCTTCTGAAAATCTTCCCTGCTTTCTCCTTTTCTAAAGGACTTGATTATGCTTTCTTCTCTGATGGTTTTAAACTGTGTATATGTGATTATTCTTATTAACACTGATTGCGCACCTACTGTAAGCCTAGGCATTGGTGCTTTACCAAATGTACCCACTACTGGACAGTGAGCTCCTTAAGAGGAGGGGCAACGTTTTTTCAGTTTCTGTTTGCCCAGCACTTAATACAATACTTGACACATAGTGGATACTTACAGATGAATTAAATTTAGTCGGATGTAGGCTTGGCAGCTACCAGGAGCAAGACTTCTAGGATGGTGGGTGACCTTGCTGAGTCAACTGACTGTCTGGGATTGAATCCTTCTTTGCCAGTTTAACTAACGTGGTGTCCTCATCTGTGAAAAACAGAAAAATAATAATGAAAGGACTTATGAAGCTGTATTACTTGCAGGACCCAATTCTTGTAAAGCACTTAGAGTGTACCTAACTCATAGTCGGCACTCAATAAATCTTAGTCATTAACATTGCTCCGTTTTTATTTTTAGTATTATTGCTTTAAACACATATCCTGGGACTTCCCTTTAGATCCAGTGGTTAAGACTCTGTGCTTCCACTGCAGGGGGCATGGGTTCGATCACTGGCTGTGGAACTAAGATCCCACATGCCACGTGGTCAAAAAAAAAAAAAAAAAGTATCCTGAAATTACAATGGATTTTCATATCATGCAAATAACTTTTAACTGCAACACATGGAAGTTTCAATCTGGCAGGGCCTAAGGTTTAAAATTGTAGCCACGTAATAAATAGAAAGCATAATTAATGGCTCAAAATTTAAAATCCATTAAGTGGGATGTTTTGGTGACATGATTTGCAAGAATTATCTACATAAAGCACATATTTTTATAAAAAGAAAAATAAGTGGTGATATTTTCTAAGCTTTCTACTGTTTCTTCAAGCTACTCTCTTTGACTGGATGTCATCCTTTTCCCATTCTTTTATATTTCCTATCTGACCTTTCACTGTTTTTTTTTTTTTTTTGCAGAGTTCCCTGTGCTATACAGTAGGTCCTTGTTGGTTATCTGTTTTAAATATAGCAGTGTGTACATGTCAATCCCACACTCCCAGTCTCCCCACCTTCCCCCTGGTAACCATAAGTTCATTCCCTAAGTCTAAAAAGTTTTACCATTAAATATTTCTTCTATGCATTTCTTCTCTCTTAGTCCATTTGTCAATTCTCTCTTCACTTGATTGCTTTGAAATCTGAACTCGTGGAATTTAAGCAATGAGTAATAATGGTACTTATAGAAATGAATTTTGCATTTATGTTGTAATACTCAAAATATATTATTTTTTAAAACTGTGAAGTATAGTTGATTTACAATATTGTGTTAGTTTCAGCTGTACTGCAAAGTGATCAGTTATTTTTTTTAGATTATATTCTATTATAGGTTATTATAATATATTGAATATAATTCCCTGTGGTATATAATAAATCCTTGCTGCTTATCTATTTTATGTCTAGTAATTTGTATCTGTTAATCCCATACTCCTAATTTGTCAATTCTCCCCTCTTCCCTTTGGTAACATTGTTTGTTTTCTGTCCGTGAGTCTGTTTCTGTTTTGTATGTAGATTCATTTGTATTAATTTTGGATTCAACATATAAGTACAAATACTATCACATAGTATTTGTCTTTCTCTGACTGACTTACTTCACTAAGCATAATATTCTCTAGGTCCATCTATGTTGCTGCAAATGGCCATATTTCATTCTTTTTTATGGCCAAATAATATTCTACTGTATATACATGTATGTATATACTATATCTTCTTAAGCCAATTGTCTGTTGATAGGCAGAACATTCTCTAGCATATATCATAGCAGTATTTCCCTAGATCAGTCTTTGAAGGCCAAGGAACTAAAAGCAAAAATAAATGAGACCTAATCAAACTGAAAAGCCTTTGCACAACAAAGGAAGCATGACAAAATGAAGAGACAACCTAAACAATGTGACAGACAAGGGGTTAATATCCAAAATATACAAACAGCTCATATAACTCAATATCAGAAAAACAAATAACCCAATCAAAAAATGGGCAGAAGACCTCAGTAGCTATTTTTCCAAAGAAGACATACAGATGGCCAGCAGGCACATGAAAAGATGCTTAACATTGCTAATTATTAGAGAAATGCAAATCAAGACCACAATGAGGTATCACCTTATACTGGTCAGAATGGCCATCATCAAAAAAATCTAGAAACAAAATATGCTAAAGATGGTGTGGAGAAAAGGGAACCCTTCTACACCGTTGGTGGGAATGTAAATTGGTGCAGCCACTATGGAAAACAGTATAGAGGTCCCTTAAAAAACTAAAAATAGAGCTACTATATGATCCAGCAATCCTACTCCTGGATATATATCTGGAAAAAATGAAAACTCTAATTCAAAAAAGATACATGCACCCCAGTGTTCATAGTAGCACTATTTACTCAAATACATTTTAAGGAAATATTTTTAGAAGTTTTGCACATTTAAAAATATCTATAATTTTTCATTTCCCAAAATTGTATTGTCTTTGAAAAATGACTCCAGTAGTATTATTTGAAAGTACATACTTCTAGGATCTACACACAGGTATACCTTGTATTATTGCACTTTGCTTTATTCTATTGCATTTTTTACAAATCGAAGGTGTGTAGCAACCATGTGTCATGCAAATCTGTCAGCGCCATTTTTCCAACAGCGTTTTCTCACTTAGTGTCTCTGTGTCACATTTTGGTAATTCTCGCAATATTCAAACTTTTCCATTATTATTATATTTGTTTTGGTGTTCTGTGATCAGAGATCTTTGATGTTACTATTGCAAAAAGATTGTGGCTTGCTGAAGGCTCAGATGATAGCACTTTTTAGCAATAAAGTATTTTTAAATTAAGGTATGTACTCTTCTTATACATAATGCTGTTACACAGTTAGTAGTCTACAGTATACTATAAACATAACTTTCATATGTACTGGGAAACCAAAAAATTCATGTGACTATCTTTAATTGTGGTGGTCTAGAATGGAACCACAGTCTCTCTGAGTTATGCCTGTATACAAACTGTTGAGAGAACTCATTGAGTGTGGGTTAAGGTCACAGGCTCCAAACCAATCTGCCAGGGCCTGAATATGGGTTCTGCTACTTATAGCTGTGTGACTTTTGGTGGAATACTTGATCTCTCTGTGTGTCAGTTTTTTCATCTGTAAAATGAAGATAATATTATTTACTGATAGAGTTGTTCTGAGGACTGAATTAGTTAAATTGTTTAAAGCAGTGCGTGACACATAGAAATAACTGAATAAAAACTAGTCCTTAAAATTACTAAGTGAAAACGGGTGAAGAGGTTTTTTTGAGAGGGCAGCATGGACAACTCACAGAGGTAGGAATTCATGGGATTTTTCCATGGGTAAGGATACTGATAAGGAGAGCTGAGACAATGATTCTGGAGCCGGGTCTTAGAGGTCCTGCCCTCAGCATCCCAGAGGAGAAGCCAGAACAATTCCGCATTCCACAGGCCATCTCTGAGAATATTGACAGACTTGCCACACTAGGGGATTTGAATTTTATTCTGTAGACAAAGGGAAATGGTGAAGATAGTAGAGTCTACATGGGCTTTAGCACCAAACTTCCTGAAACTGGTTTCTAGTTCTTTTTTGTACCTGCGTTTCATCATTGATAATAATGATTCCTGTATCATAGGGTGTTATGAGGATTAAATGAGGTAATGCAGGTAATATACTTAGAACACTGTCTGGCCAATAATAATACCCAATAGAAATTAGCCATTATAAATTGTGAGCAGAAGAGTGATGTGATCAGATCTGTGGAGCTTCACGTAATTCTAGGCAAAGGAAAGTACCTGAGCTTCCGTATGAGAGCAGAGAGAGAATGAGGGGTTTGCATAAGACTGATGATTAATGAGTGTCTTGCACTTGAGCTACTTTTTCAAAACGTTAGCCTGGGAAAGGTCATTGCTGAAGTTATGCAGCTATTTCTGAGCCTCCAGGAGACACTGGTACCCTGGAACTCCTGGCCTCTCAGGGCAGCTGGGAGGGCTGGAGCACGAATAGAGGACCACACTATATTCCATAGCATACCTTCGTGCAGATTGGAAAAAGGTATCCCTTTCTCTGGGGATATATAGCCCAATAGCAGGGCTCATGGCTTGGTAAGAAGAGCCAAGGACCTACCCCTCTGACCAGACACCTTTGGGCAGGACGCACCCTGCGCAACCAAACACTTCTGCCCAAAAAGCATTTGACATTAGGAAAATTCTGCCTAGCTAGAGAACACGTGCATTATTTGTGTTTGTTTGTCCATCCCCAGAATTTGAGGTGGTCTTGTGATTTACTTTGATTACTAGAATGTGATAGAAGTAACTTTATGTGACTACTAAGGCTAAACCTTAAGAGGCTTTGAAGCTTCCATTTTTCCCCTCTTGGAATTCTGCTCTGAGATCACTATGTAAAGAAGCTCAGTCTGACCTACTAGAGGATGGGAGGTCATGTGGAGGAGAACAGAAGTGCCCTAGCTGACAGCCAGCACTTCCTGGTAGCTGCATCTTCATGAGTGGTCCCAGGCAGCACCAGAGGAATCAATTCCCAGGCACAGAATTGCTGATCTGTAGGATCTTGAGCAAGAATAAATGGGTTTTGTTTTCAACCTAGGTTTCGAGGTGGTTTGTTATATAGCAGTAGGTAACTGATACGTCTGTGCAGCTTGACAGGGAAAAAAGAGAGGTAATTTGTCAAACTAAAACTCATCTCTGGGACTTCCCTGGCAGTCCAGTGGTTAAGACTCCGCACTTCCACTGCAGGGAGCACAGGTTCAATCCCTGGTTGGGGAACTAAGATCCTGCAGGCCTTGTGGTGTGGCCTAAATAAATAAATAAATAAATAAAACTAATCTCTAATTCCTATATTCTCTCACATTCCAGTAAGGACATTTGCAATGATGAGACACTGAGTCAGAACATCTTCCTGTCATGGACAGAAATATTACTGTGTTATACAGATCAGTTTGGTCTGTAGGAGCAGAAAAAATGTCTATGGAGATGTCCAGGATAGTTTCTGATACTCATATGGCCTGGAAATGTCTGCTGGCTGATTGCCAGCCTGGAAATTGTCTGTATGCCTTATGAAGACTTAATAAAAGACTCAGACATATTAAAAATGAAGAATTTCTGAGTCCCTGCTTAGTTCCAGTCATCATCATGACTGAGATACATTGTCGAAAGCAATGGTCCATACTTGAAAAAGAATATTCTACATGGACTAGAAACTCCCATGTAATGAGCTAGTAAAAGTGCAGCAGGGATCTGAAGAATTACGAGAAATTAGAAAGAAGTGAAATGCTTTGTAAAATTGAAAATATAAATAAATTATGTTTAGTTAATAGGGAAAATTAAATGAGCAGTTGAATGTTTATATTTTGATCAATTGTACTATCTTATGATTTTATAGAAACATTATTTTCTTTGATTTTTACAGTGAGTTTTTATCTTTTCTCTTTTTTAGTTTTAAGACACAGAGCCAGCAGTTTTGATGCCAAATTGAAAAATATGCAGACATTTATTAGAATCCCACACGTTTCTTTCACTTTCCTCCTTCTCTCCCTCCTCCCTCTCTTTCTTTTAACCTAAAGTCATCCCTGAAAAGGGAGTGAACAGTGAAAGCCAATCTCAGTTAATGACAACTTGATATAATCCTTGATTCTCCTCTTTCACTCACATGTAACATCTTGTAGTTTATCAGCAAGCCTTGTCAATTCTACCATCAGTGTATGTCTGTGTGTGTGTGTGTGTGTATGTGTGTGTGTGTGTGTGTGTGTGTGTGTGTGTCTGTGGGGTGCGGGTGGAGGAGAGAGAGAGAGGGAATACGAGAATTCACCATCACTTCTCACCACCCTCACAACCACCACCCTGGGCCAAGCCATCATCATCTCTCTTCTGGATTATTGATATAGTCTCCTAAATATCTCCTTGTTTCTACTCTTGCCTCCTACAGTTTGCTCTCAAGACAGCAGCCAAAGGGGACTGGTTAAAATTTAAGTCAGATCATGTCACTTCTCTGTTCAAAACCCATCAATGGCTTCCATGTTGATCGAAGTCTAAATCCTTTTGAGGACCTGAGTCATCTGGCTCCCCATTGCCTTTCTGACTTCATCTCCTACCACTGTCTCTCTGGCTCATTCTGCTCTAGCCACACTAGTGTCCTTTCTGTCTCTTGTACTATAATGTCAGCTCCATGAGGGCAGGGTTTTTGTCTGTTTCGTTCTCTCTCTCTATCCAGCATCTAGAGCAGAACCTGGCCTACAATGAGCACTTGTTAAATATTTCTTGAACGTATGATAATTTCTGAATTTATCTCTTTTAATACACTTTCCCCACAAAGGCTATTGTATAAGGCATTAATGTTTACATCAGTCTTTATTAGGAATCCGGGGTAATGATGAGTTTTTTTTATCATAATATTATTCTGTTTCTTTTCCCCTCAGGATTATTAACACGTCTTACTGATTCCCCATTTTCCCGAGTGCTCTCGTCCTCAGACTTTCATTCCCCTTCCCAGAACTTGATTCTCCTCAATTATCATGCAGCATTTTTTCCCTAACCTGGACTACGTCTGTCAAAATTTGTTACGTGGCTTGGGAAGAAGAATGGAAAATCCAAATTTTCCTATTTCCTTTTCTTTATTATAGTGCTTTTATATTTGATGTTTAAAATCATCTTTAGGAAAATGCTAGGGGTAAAAGTTAAAGTACGTTTTGTGTAAAATAACACCAGTTGCTGTACCAGATAATTCTCCAAATCTTAGTGGCTTAACACAGTGGATTTTCCCCCTCACTCGCATAAGTTCCAAAATGAGTGTTTCTAATCACTGGGCTTCTATGTGGCTCTTTTTATCCTACAACCTACTGTCATGCAATTTTACTGTAGAAAAGGCAAAGAATATAGAGGATTATTGCAGGATGTTTTTAATGGGACAGACCTGTGTATATACATCACTCCTACTCATATTCCACTGCCTAGAACTCACTCAATAGTCATGCCAAGTTCTGGCAAGGCTGGCAGTGTGATTCATCTGTGTGCCCAGGAAGAAGAAGAAACAAGTTTGATGATGACCAGTCTAGAGCCTCTGCCATACTTTGTATTGCCTTCCTTTCTTTTTCTCACTACTTTTTCATACATCTCTAATGTGAGGATCCTCTTTTTTGCTTAGTGCTAGACATAAGAATAATAACAGTAATAATAATGATAATAAAAACTACAACTCTCTGCTTTTCACTGATTATACTTTTAAATCCTTACAAACCTGTAAGGTAGGACTGTTATGATCATCATTTTATAGATGAGGAAATTGAGGCCTGAAAAAGTTAATGTGTTTAAAGTCACCAATTGTTAAGTGCTGAAGCCAGCATTTAACCAGGCTGTCTGATCTCAGAGCTCACCTACCTAACGAGCATACTGTATTGCCTCCCAAGTTTTGAAGGGAATTTAACACATTTTTCCCACATCATATCGCTTCTCAAGGAGCCAGAATAAACCCATTCATTTGCTAATTTGATCCCAACATTTATGTCTCCAACTCCTAAACAGAATTACTCAAGGCCTCCCAGTTCTAGACCAATGCACCCAAACAGAGTAATAAGTTGGGGCTAAAGGATGGAGTAAAGGAGCAGAGCCCTGTTTGTGTAAAAATTCTCTCAAAGCATTTCATTGTAGCACTTTTCACAGTTCTTAACTCTGCTAATTAAAAAACATTTCACCAAACAATGCTACAAGTGATACAGTACTTATGATGAACTCCCTTGCAAAAAGAGGCACCGCTACTAGCTATCAACAATCTATATACTGTACAGTACCACCTGTTAATGGTATTAAGTGTGAAAAAAACTAAGCCCATAAATTATATATTGATACAACAGAATGTTATTTTTTTAGTTTTATCTGGGCCACCAAGATATACCAGACACCAAAATGAGTTCTAAGATATCAAGATGCAGATTTTCAAAGGAAATATTCGACTACTGGATCCTTATCTCCCACCAAAGGTAATAAAAAGGATCAAGTTGTCAGAGGCTAGAGAGGATTATGTGAGGATGATTTCTTTGGAAAATAGCATGTGCTGTTATTTGCCACCTATCATAATTATCTCCTGGTGAAGGGTGTGTGTGTGTGTGTGTCTGTGTGTGTGTGTAGTGACTCCCTTCACACCCAGTCCATAGAGAGGGACTTCAAAGGAGGCCAGTCTGAGAGTTTGTTGACTCCCCTGTACTTTGGAGAGCACATATAGCTGGTGTCTGATGCCCACCTGAGGTATCCAAAAGGGCAAGGATGGCTGAATGGCCTTTGGAACCTAAGTAGAGGGTTATGTTCAGACAGTAACTGAATTCCACTCTGAATGAGCCAGAGGTATATGAATCCTGAGGACCAGATATAGGACCTAGGGAGGGAGAGAGGATTGTCCTCAGTAATTCTGACTCCTGCTTGAAAGGACCGCTGCTAGAGAAGGCAAAGGATTGCCAGCAGAGTCTCAAAGCCATGGACCACCAGGAAACCAGGGGCTGAGGGGGATCAACTGCTGGAGGAATAGAATGGATCACTCATATCACTGGAGTTACAATCAAAGAAGACCAGAGGGCTTCTGGTGGTGCAGTGGTTGAGAGTCCGCCTGCCGATGCAGGGGACGCGTGTTCGTGCCCCGGTCCGGGAAGATCCCACGTGCCGCGGAGCGACTGGGCCTGTGAGCCATGGCCGCTGAGCCTGCGCATCCGGAGCCTGTGCTCCGCAATGGGAGAGGCCACAACAGTGAGAGGCCTGCGTACCACAAAAAAAAAAAAAAAAAAAAAAAAAGAGACCAGAAAGGGAGCATCTGAGAACTCATGAAAATGTTAGAGAAAGAGGAAGATGTTGATTTACATATCTGCAAAGCTGAGAGAGTTTGAAGCTGTTTCACAAGAGTACCAGTCAAATGAGAACCTTGCATCCCCCTTTCTCTATCTCCCTTCTTTTGTCCAGGCTGTAGAGAGGGACTGGTCCCTAGCTAGGGGAGGAGGGGGGTAGTCTAACCTTTGAATGAAGATAAAAGTGCTGCTTAATATATTACATTGAAACTTTTGTTTGATAAATTGAGGCTCCATTCTGCAACTAAGCACTTTTCTGTTACCTAACAGTGTTCAGAAATATCATAGGGCTGTTACCTAACAGTGTTCAGAAATATCATAGGGCTTGCTAGAGTTTTCATTCACTGGTAAGGGAAAAACCTGCCCCAGTGAAGTTATTTTAAAAAAGTCAGCGGGAGACAAATATGGATTGCTTTTGAATTACATCCCATGACTTACATTCCATGATTATATTCCACTGTGTAACACATTGATTGTGCTAATAAGCAAAATGTTGCTCTTCAGTAAATACGGATTTTCTATAATATCACTAATTTTTAATCCAGTATGGGTATTTGGATGTATCACTTTTCTGCCTTTTAGAGGGTACTGAAGTTATTACTTAATTCATTGATTGATGGTTGATTGGTATGTACCTTAAATCTCAAATAATTTGAGAATTATTATAAATCTATAAATTAAACCCACCACTTAGAGAATCTTCTCTCTGGCATTATGAAAGTTGAGATTCTAGTTGAGGAGGCTGAAGAAAGTATAGGCAGTTTCTGAGTCTTTGTGTGGCCAAGAGTTGCCTTAATTGAGGAGGTTATTTTCCTGTGCTGTTTTCTTCCCTCATCTAAGTCCTTGGAAAAAGAAGGCATATCTTCAGTGTATGTTAAAAGCTTGACAGATTGATTTCTTTCTGCCTCTCAGTTGAAAGAGTTGCTCTAAACCAGAGAAACGAATAGATGGTTTTTTTGCAGACTGGCTTGACATTTGTTTTTATGGACTTTGTTTGGTCGTGTCATGTAATGGATCAATCAACAGACATCTTTTTGAGCATCCACTAAGTTCTTAGCACCATGCTTGGCACCATAAGGATTTGGAATTCAGTCCAAGTAAATTCAGTGGATTTTTACTGAGTACTATTCCATGTCAGCAACTGTGCTAAGCCCTGAGAAAAGTAACCTGAACGTTTAAACCCACGGCAGGTAGTCTACTTGTGAAATATGTATACAGTCTAACACTGTGTCTAATGATATGAATGTCAAATGTGGAGAATAAACAAAGCTGAGTGCTAATAATGATGAGGAAATGATTAATTCTAACTGAGAGGATTAAGGAATAAAAAAATAATAGCTATTATTTATTGATAACCCAAGATAGTTCAAGTACTCATTAAGCCTTTTCTGAATTTGTATTTAAAAGGCTTCTCGGGGTAGTTATTATATCCCCATTTTTCTGATTGGAGGTTCAGAGAGATTAAGCAGCTTGTCCAAATCACATAGCTAGTAGGTGTCAAAACCAGCAACTAGAATCCAAGTCTGTTCAATTTCAAAGCCTATATTCTTTCTAGCTACACTGTAATATCTGAGTTTGTGGAGGATCATTCCAGATTAAAAGGAGCTGTAAAAGTAGAAGTACAGACTCAAGAAGGAAGCTTTCACAGATAGATTATCTATTGTGGTTGGACATGGCTTAGGAGGCTTGGAAAGACTGGAGGTATATTGTGGAAAATCTTGAATTCCACGCTAAGAGATTGGGCTTCATTCTAGGTACATAATGAGAAGCCATTGAAAAATTTTATAAAAAAGGACAAATAAGCAATGGCAATATTTAATAGGTGCTAATTGTCAGTGTTTCTAAATGTAATTTTATTTTTTAATAAATTTATTTATTTTTGGCTGCATTGGGTCTTCATTGCTGCCCTCAGGCTTTCTCTAATTGCAACAAGCGGGGGCTACTCTTCATTGCGGGTAAGCAGGCTTCTCATTGCGGTGGCTTCTCTTGTTGCGGAGCATGGGCTCTTCAGTAGTTGTGGCATGTGGGCTCAGTAGTTGTGCCTCGCAGGTTCTAGAGCGCAGGCTCAGTAGTCATGGCGCACGGGCTTTGTTACTCTGCGGCATCTGGGATATTCTCAGACCACGGCTCAAGCCCATGACCCCTGCGTTGGCAGGTGGATTCTTAACCACTGCACCATCAGGGAAGTCCCCTAAAAGTAATATTAAAAAATTGTGCTCTTATTTTTATGACATTATTAAGAGGTATAGTCCAAATCGTCTTATAATTGAGTCCAACACACTGACTGTGTTTGTTTTTGTATTTATAAGCCTGTTGGTGCTTAGAAGTACACACTGGGCTAATGAGAATAGAACAGAAGCAAATTTCATTTGCAAATTAGATTGTTTTAGGAAGTGCATGTCAGGGATGGCAGAGCGCACACACTGAACAAATGAAGCATTCATATTAATTAGGATGAAGCAAAGCGTGAGTAACACTTATCATCTCACAGCACACAGTAGGACAGGCACAGCAGACTTCTAGGGACTTGCACCAGAGCCACATCTTCAGTGACAGTAATTAACTGAAGCAAAAACTACATGGAATTAATATTAATTGGAATTTCAATGATTTTATAATGTTGGTATCTATAACTTTGTACTTTGAACAAAATTTGTAACTTTCCTTTGATTTCATACTTGCCTAAGTGTTATGAACCAAAGTAGTTTATACCATTTTAAGTTAGTATGTATTTAAATAAGAATCTGTACTATATAATTATACTTAAGGCTAACATTGAGGACCCAGGGATTTAAGTTTGAGAAATATTTGAAGAATAATTACTATTGAGAATGTTATAAAAGTGTATGAAGAAAAAGGATATAGAGGGTGGAATGGAATGCCAAATGGATTAAGAGTATAATCAGAGATGCAGAAATAGGAGTAAAGAGGTGGCTTGACTAGAGCATGAAGTACTTCTCGTGGTAAGTGGACAGGGAGGCTGGAAAAGTCAGAAACTCTCACGTGATAGAAGTTTCATGTCCCCAAAGAGAAGAGTCGACATGGACTTTTCAGGAGGAAAATTGGATAATGTAAATATGACTTAATTTGGGCTAGTTCCAAAGCATACCCTGAGGAAAGGATTTGAGTGAAGTTGATCCTGGGACATACTGGTAGAGACATGGTGAAGTGAGGCAGGGGAGGGAAGGAAGGTGACAAAGAGTGTGTATATGAAGGAAGTTACTACTGTGGTTACTTGAGCTTAATTCCACTGGAGAACTCTGGGAGCAAATGCAGAACCTGTGCCTTTGGGTTATCACATCAATGGACAGAGAAACCAGGGTATTTAGACACCCACTTCCACTAGTATTTGCTTGAGAGATTTTCAAGGGCACGTTGATTCTGCTTGGGCAGCAAAGCAGGGTCTGAGGCCAAACAAAGCCCGCAGGCAAAGCAATGCAGGTACTGGCTGGGGAAATAGGGCCATGTGCAATGAAGGGATAAGGCCAAGGGGTTATGGGGGGAACATCCACAGCATCTGCTACATGGTCTTTTAAAAGGTTGCCAGTTTTGTATATGAAGGAGACCACAACAGTGAGAGGCCCGCATATCGCAAAAAAAAAAAAAAAAAGAAAGAAAAAAAGAGTAAATTTTTAGTACAGGAAAACTTGTTATTCAACGCAATCTTTTTTGGCCTCTCCCATTGCGGAGCACAGGCTCCGGACACACAGGCTCAGCAGCCATGGCTCACGGGCCCAGCCGCTCCGTGGCATGTGGGATCTTCCTGGACCGGGGCATGAACCTGTGTCCCCTGCATTGGCAGGCGGACTCTCAACCACTGCGCCACCAGGGAAGCCCTCAAAGCAATCTTATTGTGACTCCTTCAGTAAACTGAACTGTCTTATCTTTGATCCTAATAAGGATTTTTCACATTTGGTTTTCTTGAAAGTGATAAGTTCTTCTGCCATTTTTGCCTTGTAAATGACTATGTTTATCTCTTAGTGTGCCTCTTGCATACTGACATTTTTTTCTCATAGTTGTTGGGGCAGGTCATCAAGAGGATGTGATCACTGTTTGACCCAAGAGCTGGACCTATGCAATCCAAGGCTCCTCACCCCCTCCCCTTTCCTTGGAATGTGTGATGTGCACACTGTTCCCATAGCTAGAGACATTTGAAGGACACAGACCTGAGAGTAAGGTGTTTTTGAGACCATCTGGATTGAATACATGACTGAACCCAGTTAAGGCCTCTATATAAACTTTTAAGAGCCTGGTGGGCAGGTGCAGAGATCTCCTCATCTTGCAGCCACCCCAGACAAGGTTCGTATGTAAGTTCCCTTTCTTTTTAAAACTGCCACCTACCAATCTGGAATGCTCTGCCTCTTTATTTCGTTTCTCCTTGCCCTCTGTGTTTGGGGGCCAGTTTTTGAACCAGCAATGTTTAGACTTTCCTGAGATGGCATCTCCCCACCTTTGGTTGCTGCAGTCTACTGCAGAGTGTATACTTGTTGATATCATTTCTCAACTATTGATTTGCAATTACCTTATGTAGCTCCTCAGGGTAAGAAGTGAGAAATACAATACCTAACTCTGAAAAAAAGAGTTTTTTAAAGGAAAGATAAGCTCAAGTTCAGGTGGAGGTTTTTCTGTTCTAACATGAAAATCATGTCCATCTACATGCATTGATGTTGGTGCTCATGGTGTTTTTTGCATTTCTGTGGACATTAGATCAACAAGGCTTTCGTGTGACTTGAAATTCAGCCCAGAGGATGCTTGTAGTTTGTCAGTGGTTTAGGGGCTAGAGTTCCTCTCTGATGCTCGTGACTGCTTAGCCCCACGGGCTTAGGGTCCTTGTCTTGAGATGGTGCCATCTATCTTTGACCACTGCTGTCATTTCCTAATAACCTGCAGCTTCAGGCTGTTTGGCTGAGTTGCTTTAGAGTGTTTTTCTTTCCTGCTTACCTTGCATGTCATTGTTCCAGTTCATCTTGTCTCACCGTATAAGCAGTTGCTTAGGAATTCTGTTGTTATCTATCTATCTTCACATTCCTAGCCCCGTGAAACTGAGGCATAAGCAAATGCTTCAGTGATAGGAAGTTGATCAAATGCTTTGAGTACGTGGATCTGTTGATGTTTTGTATGTCAGGGATGTTAGCAACCTGCATTCTCCCCTTCATCTTATTTTATATTACCTTAAAAACTAGAGTGTAAAGTGTTCCTCATATAAATGTAAAGTTTGAGTGGCTAAGATGGTGGAATAGGAAGACCCTGAGCTCCCCTCCTCTCACAGGCACATCAAAGTTACAAGTTACAGAGCAACTATGATGAGAAGGATCTAAAGACTAGCAGAAAAGATCTTCCAGAGCTAAAGATATAAAGAAGAAACTACAGTGAGACGGGTAGGAGGGGCAGAGACACAGTACAGTCAAAACCCATATCCCGGGGTGGATGACCCACAAATGGGAGGATAATTACAATTGCAGACCTTCTCTCCGAGTAGCGAAGGGTGTGAGCCCCACATTGGGTCCCCAGCCCAGGGGTCCGGCACCAGGAAGATAAACTGCCAGAACGTTTGGCTTTGAAGATCAGCAGGGCTCACTTCCGGGAGAGCCAGATAGCTGCAGGAAATAGCAACTCTATTTTAAAGCGTGTACACAAAATCTCACGTGGGCCAAGACCCACGGCAGAAGCAGTAATTTGAAAGGAGCTTAAGTCAGACCCATGTGCTGATCTTGAGAGACTCTCAGAGAGGCAGGAGGCAACTGGAGCTCACCCTGAGGTTGTGGACACTGGCAGCAGCCATGTTGGGGAGTTCGTTCTACCACATGGATACTGTGCTGGCAAGTGTTATTTTGGAATCTTCCCTCTATCTTGTTAGCACTGGGACCTGACCCTGCCCACCAGCCTGTCAGCACCAGTACTGGGATGCCTCAGGCCAAGCAGCTAGCCGGGTGGTGGGGACACAGTCCCACCCAACAGCAGGCTGGCTGCCTTAGGACTCCTTGAGCTCCTAACTGCCCCAGGACCTGGCCCCATCCACCAGTGAACTGGCACTAACCCTGGGGCCAGTCTCACAACCAGTCGGCGGACACCAGCCCCAGGAAAACCAGAGATCCATAGCCTGGCTTGTCAGGACCCAGCCCACACATCAGCAGGTCAGCACCAGTCCTTGGACCCTCTGGGCCCCAGCCCCACCCACCAGCAGGTCAACACCAACTCTGGGACACCTTAGGACCCTCAGCCAGCCACCTTGGGATCTGGCCTTACCAATTAGCAGACCAGCACCAGCTTTAGGACACCCCACACTCTGTAGCTAGCCTTGTCAGAAACTGACCCTGCCTACCAGTGGGCCAACACCTGCTCTGGAACCCCCAGCATCCTGCAGCCAGAGACCCCAGGACCTGGCTCCTCCCACTAGTGAGCCATCACTAGCCAGGCCCATCAGCAGGCTGACCCCACTCCAAGACATATTTCAGCCAGCTACATGGGATCCAGCTTCACTCATTAGTGGGCTGACACCTGCTTTGGGACACCCTGGACTCTACATTCAGCTGTGTCGGGAGCTGGCCCCACCCACCAGTAGGCTGACACTACATCTGGGATCCCCAGCTCTGCAACTAGCCTTCTGGGACCTGGCCCTGCTCACCAGTGGTCAGCAGCCTCTGCACAAGCCAGATCCTGGCAACCAGCTGGACTGGGGTCAGCCATGCCTAGCAGACTGCTCATAGTAGCCAGCCTGCTGTAACAGAACAGCCCAGGCAGCCCACATAGGGGACACTCCTAGAGAATAGAGCTCTGGTGATCAGAGGGGAGTATGCTGCTGGAACGCATAGGACATCTCTTACAAAAGGCCACTTTTCCAAGATTGGGAAACATAATCAACCTACCAAATATTAGTACGTTGAAATTAAAACAGAAAATTAGACAAAGTGAGGTGACAGAGGAATATGTTCCAAATGAAAGTACAGGATAAAATCCCAGAAGAAGAACTAAGTGAAGTAGAGATAGGCAATCTACCCTATAAAGAGTTCAAGGTAATAATCACAAAGGGGCTCAAAGAACTTGGGAGAAGAATGGAGGAACAGAGTGAGAGGTTAGAAGTTTTTAACAAAGAGAAAATATAAAAAAGAACCAAACAGAGATGAAGAATACAGTAACTGAAATAAAAAATACACTATATGAAATCAATAGTAGATTACATGATACAGAGGAATGGGCCAGTGAACTGGAAGATAGAGAGGTGGAAACTACTGAAATTGAACAGAAGAAAGAAAAACACATATACAAAATTGAGGACAATTTGAGACCTCTGGGACAACATCAAGCATACTAACATCAGCATCATAGGGGTCCCAGAAGGAGAAGAAAGAGGGGAAAGGCAGAGAATATATTTGAAGACATAAAAGCTGAAACTTTCCTAACCTGGGAAAGAAAACAGATATCCAGGTCCAGGAAGCACAGAGTCCCAAACACCAGCAACCCAAAGAGGACCAAGGCACATTGTAATTAAAGTGGCAAAAATTAAAGATAAAGAGAATGTTAAAAGCAGCAAGGCACAGGCAACAAGTCACATACAAGAGAATTCCCATAAGCCTGTTGGCTGAATTTTCATCAGAAATTCTGCAGGCCAAAAGGAAATGACATGATATCTTTAAAGTGGCAAAAGGGAAAAAAACTATAACCAAGAATACTCTATCCAGCAAGGCTTTAATTCAGATTTGGGGGAGACATCAAAGGTTTTCCAGACAAGCAAAAGCTAAAAGAGTTCAGCACCACAAACCAACTTTACAAGAAATGTTAAAGGGACTTCTTTAAGCAGAAAAGAAAAGGCCACAGCTAGAAATATGAAAATCACCAAAGGAAAAAAAATCTCATTGGTAAAGACAAATATATAGTAAAGGTAGTAAATCAATCACATGTAAAGCTAGTAGGAAGGTTAAAAGAAAAAAGGAGTAAGATCATCTATGTCTACAATAAGCAGTTAAAGGGTATGCAAAACAAAAAGTTACAAAATATATGTCAAAAACAGTAAGTGTGTGTGTGGGGGGGAGCAGTAAAAATGCAGAGTTGTTAAAAATGCCAATAATTACTTAAAATGTAAATAGACTAAATGGTCCAATCAAAATATGTAGAGTGGCTGAATAGATACAAAAACAAGACCTATATATGCTACCTACAAAAGATTCACTTCAGATCTAAAGATACACACAGACTGAAACTGAGGGGATGGAAAAAGGAATTCCATGCAATTGGAAATAAAAAGAAAGCTTGAGTATCAGTACTTATATCAGACAAAATAGGCTTTAAAACAAAGACTGTAACAAGAGACAAAGAAGGACATCATATAATGATCAAGGGATCAATCCAGTTTGAAAATATAACAATTGTAGATTTATATGCACCCAACATAGGAGCACCTAAATACATAAAGCAAATACTAACAGACATAAAGGGAGAAATTGACACATAATAATAGGGGACTTTAACACTCCATTTATGTTAATGCACAGATCATCCAGACAGAAAATCAATAAGGAAACATTGGCATTAAAAGACACAGTAGGTCAGATGGACTTAATAGATATATAGAGAACATTCCATCCCAAAGGAGCAGGTACACATTCTTTTTAGGTGCACATGGGACATTCTCCAGAATATATCACATGCTAGGCAACAAAATAAGCCTCAGTAAATTGAAGAAGATTGAAATCATATTAAGCATCTTTTCTGACCATGCTTTGAGACCAGAAATCAACTACAAGAAAAAAACTTCAAATTACCCAAACACATGGAGGCTAAACAATATGGTACTAAACAACCAGTGGATCACTGTAGAAATCAAAGAAGAAATAAAAAAAAAAACCCTCAAATGAAATGAAAACAAGAACACAATGAACCAAAATCTATTGGACACAGCAAACGCAGTTCTAAGAGGGAAGTTTGTAGTGATACAAGCCTATGTAAGGCCAACAAGAAAAACCTCAAACAACCTAAACTTACACCTAAAAGGGCTAGAAAAAGAAGAGCAAACGGAACCCAAAGTTAGGCAGAAATAAATTAGAGACTAAAGAACAATAGAAAAGATTGATGTAACTAAGAGCTGATTCTTTGAAAAGATAAATAAAATTGATAAGCCTTTAGCCAGACTCAGGAGAAAAAGAGAGAGGGCCCAAATCAGTAAAATCAGAAATGAAAGAGAAGTTACAACTGACATCACAGAAATACAAAGATTCATAAGTGATTACTGTGAACAATTATATCAAAATAAAATGGACAATCTAGAAGAAATGGACAAATTCCTAGATATGTGCAATCTCCCAAGACTGAACTGGGATGAAATAAAAAATATGATCAGACCAATTAGCAGTAATGGAATTGAATTATTATTAAAAAAAAGATACTCCCAACAAACAAAAGTGCAGGACAAGACAACTTTACAGGTGAATTCTACCAAACAGAGAAGAATTAACACCTATTCTTTTCAAACTATTCCAAAAAATTGCAGAGGAAGGAATGTTTTGGAACTCTTTCCATGATGCCATCATCACTCTGATACAAAAACCAGACAAAGGTATCAAAGTTTGTGTAAATTCATAGTTATAGTTGTATTTGGGTTTATCTTAGAGAAAGCTGTGATGCTTCCTTTCTCAAAGTTGATCATTAAGGATTCAGGATCTAATGTTGGATGTAAGTTCTTTATGATATTAAAAAATCTAGTGTAAGTCCCTTTATATTTTACTGGAAGTAAAATGAACAGGCAAGGGGCGCTGCTATTTCTTATGAATATCAAAAACATATAATTGGTAGTATGTATCCGGAACACATTTAAGTGTTCCATCACATGCCTACTAGTCCTTGTATTTCGCCAAATTGTCTAAGCCAGATTCTGTGTCAAATACCAACATTTTGTCTACATTATGTTCTCTAGTATCAAATAGCAAAAAAATGTCACCAATTTCAAGAAACTTATAGTCATCAGGAATCACCTAACCATTTCTTTTTGGGGGGATAGGAAGAGCTTGATTCTTCTTATGCCTCCCACTTCTAATATAGTGTGATAAATTTGGTAAAGATGGCAAGAGAGAGCAAGCTGTTGTATCTAAATTAGTTACAGGATCAATAATGAATGCTCTCAGAGACTGCTGTGAATTAACAGCCATCTCTTTCTACATTTGCCATAACTTGTAATGTTTTGGTTTTTACTTGTGGGTGGGATGACTGTGTTAACCAAATGATTTGCAAACTGATATGCTGTCTTTCTAGAGTAGTATGAAATCTGGCTTTACACTCTCTTATTTCACACTTTGAGTAAGTTTTCTTATCACTGTATTTTCTATCAAGTTGATATACATATACATAGTTATTATAATCATTGTTTTAAGAGTGCCATGTCTACTCATCACTATATAGAACATTATGAGGCTTAAGATTTATATAATATGAAAGTGGGGGTACTACATCGATGGAGATATAAAGCCAAACAAGTGTCAACCAGTTGAAACCAAACTGTCAAACCAAATCGTCAACCAGTTATTTTATCTGTAACAACACAATTGCCTTATGGCCAATTAGTTGTGTGATGCAACTGCTTGTGGCAAAGATATTTAGGGCAAAAATACTGGACACAATGAAGACTGTAGCTGTGCAAAGCACTCAACCTGACCTGTTTTCACTGACCTTATAAATTAGGTGGGAGAAAAGAGCAATAGATAATATTTTAAATAAAACATGTAAATAGTAGTTGAAAGCAAGTATAAATTAAATGCCACACAGTAGGGCATGTCTACTTTCTAAGTGAACAGAATGTATCCTGTTTTCTTAACTTCACTCGTTTCTGAACCAATATCATGATTTTTGTTTTAAACTATTTAATATTATTTTATTTAATATTATGTTAAATATTTATTTAATATTATTATTAATATTATTTTAAATAAATATGCATGTAATATTTTTCTGTAAAATAACTTTAAGTTGATTTACATTTTAAAAGTTAACTTCTTTTAAAGTAATAATGCCCATGAACTCATGAGTTTCATCTTCTAGGTATCCTTTTTTTTTAAGCTATACTTCTTTTTAATACCTAATAATAAATATAAATCTATTGAAATTAAAAAAATGATCTCCATGTACCATGTAAAATCATCATATGTCTCAATCTTTGAGAAACACTGGCTTACACAATCAATTACTGTGGAGCTTAGATGAGAAACATCAGAACAAATTTGTAGTGACTCTTAAAATATATGAATTAAAGAATTCTCTTGCTTTCCTAGGGTCGTAATCAAAATTATGGCTCAGATATATTGTCTGTCAGGTAATAGCACATTAATAAAGATTTCTGTGATGTTAGTATATATTTTATACAATTTAGCTTTTAAAAATAGCCTTCAAATAACGGCCTTTCACGAATGTTGAAAAGACTTCAGTTTCATTCTTAATCTTTCAATAATAGATCCCAGGAGTGAATAAGGTTACACATTTCACTTTTATAATCATCTTCGCTTAATCTACTGAAGTTAGAAATGCATTAATATAGCATAGCACATTATTTCTTCTAGGCTGCTTTATAATTTGTTCAGAGTGATTGCAAATCTTACTAAAAGCAATTCAGATACTTCAAAAGGAGCTCATCATTCATGATTGAAGACACATAAGCCTAGAGAAGTATCATCAGCTAATTTTGAAGAATCATTGAAAGATTTTGGGAAGCAGCCTTCTTAACCAAATATAACAAAATTTAGAATTCAGTTTACAATTAGAGATATCTAGGTTTATATTCATTAGCTCATAATACCCTGACTGTATATTGAAGGGAAACATTTGAAAATGTTAACTATTTTGAATAGAAATCTTTCTAAAATGTATCATCCCCTTCCTTCTTAAACAAATAATACTGAACATAATATATATTTTCTTTATGATTTGGGGTCATAATTTATGAGCTTCCATTATACCACCCTATCATCAGGTTCTGTGGTTTTCAGTTTTTCTGTCTCTTCTGTTTGCTTTATTTTGCAACTGTTATGCTTGTCTCCCTAATAAGCCTTTACTTTAACTTTCCAGTTTGCTGCTCCCAGTTTTCTGTGGCCCCAGTGTTAGGTAAGGTAGTTTATTTAATACTATCTGTCAAATAAGAGTGATTATGAGGAGTTTGTTAAATATGTCGTTATAGCATCAGATGGTGGAGATTTCAGGGTTTTTTCTTCCTATTTCTAATTAAGGAGACTGTTGTGAACAGTTGCAGTTGTGAGAGGATTAAAGTTTAAGTAAGTGAGTTTTTTAGTGAACTATTTTCTGGGTTTTTTTGTTAGTTTTGGTCCTGAATGATGATAACTTTAACAGTGTTACATTAGCACAGTGGGCTTTAGAGTTTTAGGGCACTTTCATATACTAGATTGAATTTTGTCCGAGCTGTCTAGGTTTACCCAGTGTTTTCCATCTTTGGGACTGGTGCAGTGGGGACATTCTGTTAAATGTCTAGAAAATTTTAAAGACATACCTTTGGACTTGCTAGAACATAGCAAAGAAGTATTCCCTTTTTTCCCCTGACTCTGCTAATTGGAGAACCTCTGTCTTTGTCAGTGAGTTCTCTAGTCATTTATATTCCTCATCCTAGTTGTGTATGTATATTCATACATGTGCATATACTTATCCCCCACATACAGAGTAATCACATTTGTCATAATTTCCACCATTCCCTTCGGGATCAAAAATGAATCCAATGAGGAGATCCAGGGATTTCTGTTACTATGCACCAAGGAAACCTTCTGAGATATCTTTGTTGAAGATACAAGTAAGGAAATGGTGATTGTTCAGTGGGTGTTTGTAGCAAATCTCATTGACAAGAGAGGAGAAAAATACTGGAATCACTATTCCTATTTATATCACTTTAAAAGCCAAGGATAAATAAAGTTTTACTAATATTCCATATCCAGAGCTTATCTGAAATGGTGAGGTATCCTAGAGGAAGAGCAGGAATTCCAGAATCTAAAGGGGTTTCTCTCTTATTTATTAACCTTCCAATTATTACAACATGTTATGATTTATATGCTGCAGGATTCCATTAATGTGGTTAATTTTATCCAATAAAGATTTTAAAATATTTGGATCCTTAGAATATTTTTTAATGGGGTGAGGAATGACCAAAAAAATATTTTGAATTACATTGAGGTCTGTGGGTTTCCTGGTGACAAAGTACTTAAAAATGTTATTGTTTATGATGAATTATATAAATTTACATAAAAGCAAGGGTTCCAACTTGGTTGACCTTTTCTGTGACAGTCACTGGTTGTCAGAAACCAGTTATTTTGAAAAATCAGCAATATACTTAACTGCCCCAAACACAGTAAAGTCAATATTGTAATGGGTGAAAATGTAAGTGCTTTTCAAAAGGAATTAATGGAGAGCATGAAATGCGCTCATCATTTTGTAATCTTGTTATTAGAAATTACATATGTAATTCAAGAGTATTAGCATACTTACAAATCATGGAAATAAAATTTTTAACTTTTTTGAATATCTTCTACATAATAGATATGTGGGTAGTGGGCATATGTTAATTGCTTTTATTTCTCTGAACCCAATCAGAAAATATGCTTTTATATTTTCAACAACTGAGGTCAAAACCCATTGAAACTATTCATTTAGCAGATTTTATTTTAAAACTTTTTTCCAATATTTTATGAAAAGTTTCAAATATACAGAAAATTTGAGAGAATTTTATAGTGAACATACATACGAATGAGGTACCCTCTGAAATAGTTAGGGCAGGTATTATTATACTAATTTTATAGAGGAAGAAATTGAGACTCAGAGAGATTGGGAAATACTCTCTGGTCACACAGCTGGTAGGGCAGAGAAGTAGAACTCACATTCATTTATAACTGAGTCCAGTGTCCTTCGGCTCTACCACACTGCTACTACACATAGTTAGTTGAGGCCTTGAGAAAACTGTATAGGAGTGGTTTGCAGTTCTGGATTCTGAGTACTAGGCATTTGTTAGAGTCGCCATTTCTTCATTCATCCATTCATCCTTTCATTTATTCTTTTAGTCATCAATCAATATTTATTATCTCTTGTATGATAAGCTTTGTAAATTAGACGTGACTTCACTAGAAATAAGAACCAGCCCTTTCTTTACTTTAAGGCATAATGAATGCCTAAGCAAATGAATTAAATTCATTTATTACTTTAATTATTATTTAGAAATACTACTGTAATAATTCCAGTATTCTTCCGAGGGAAGAATAGCCATATTTTGAGTTTCTTTACATTTATTTGAGTTTATTTGAGCCATATTTTCAGTTAATTTAAGAATATAGCATGTAGCAAAACCAGAGATAAATTTTTGGTTTTGCTATATGTTCTTTTCGTAAGAATCTTTGAATCTTAGGTCATTTTACATACTTTATAAATTATCTAGATTAATTAATCTAGATTAATAATGATAAGAAATGTTACAAATATACTATAAGACTATTTAAAAGATTTATATATGTGTGTGTGTATGTATGTGTGTATATATATATCTTTAATTCATCCCCCAGCACCTATTTTAATAATTATTGACTTATTATCAAAAGAAGAAGATATCTAACCCAAGAGCTCTGAGTATCATGCCAGGTAAGACATTTGTAAGGGCTATCTTTTAATAAAATTTCCCATTTTCTTTAGACATTTCTGAAATTAAGGCTTTTTCTGTATATTAATCTGAAATGATTGTTTAGGGGCTCAGGCAGAGAATTTACATTGATTGGCCTTGCAGCAAAACGGATTTTTTGAAAATTGTATCATTCAAAAGAAGGCAAATGATAGGATCGTTATAGGTCATAGGAATGACAATTCTGACATATACACACACACACACACACACACACACACAAATATACAAAAGAACTGACTTGTGAAGGAAAAAATACCTATATTTGTATATTAGAAATCTAAGTAAATTGTATATGTATATATATGGCTATATCTGAAATGTGTTTATATATAAATTGTATATGTAAATATTATGACATATTTATATAACCAGATTTATATATGTGTTTGTGTGTATTGTGGATCTATCTATGAAATATATGTTTAGTTCAGAAATTAGTTGCTTGGCTTAAAAGTTTTCCCCTTTAAAAAAAGCTTTTGAGTGTCACACAATTTTACCAATTTGCATTTTTTACTTTAGGTTTTTGTTTATCTATGAAAATTATAAATACTAAGCTCAAAGCTATAGGGAATTACTTCATAGAGCTGATGGATTTTGACATACTGAATGACAGCATTATGGGCTGTTTCTTGTTTGAATACTTACAGTATGGCTCATAAGTGAGATTTAATGGGCTTCAGTTTTGTTAGAGGGTTTCTGGGACATTATTGACATTTGGAATGATGTCTCTAAGAAATATCTATGCTGCTTCTATTAATTGATGGTGCTGTTACCACGACTTGTGACAGAGAATTCTAGGTGCAAAGTAAAAGTTTATGCTGATTTTTGCTAATTTTTGTTTCATTACATTATGAATTCAAGTATTAGAACATTAAAAAAAATATTAAAAAGCCATAAATCACTAACTGACCTCAGGAGTACCTCTGAGATTCCCATATAGTTGTCTGAGACAGGAAACTACCTTAGGGTGGAATGTTATTGGGGGAAAACCATGAAAGACCTTTTCTAAAAATGATTAACTTATTACAATAATCTTGAAAATATGTACAAAGTGGACATCAGGGCTTTAAGAATAATCAACTGTGTTTGCTTAGGAAAAACTCAGGAAATAAAGGAAATAAAATTAACATTCTTTTCTTTTTGTTTGCTATGATGTTCAGCATCATTTAAATGATTTAGAGTTTGCAGGACAGGCAACTATTGGTCTATGTTTACTTATTAAAAGTATTCCCTTAAGCACCAGGTGAGGAAATCTTAACATTTAGGAGGGTTTCAACAAATCTTAAGTTTCTGTTTAATAAGTTTCTTTATAATTCTCATTTTAATATTTCAGTTTTTCTCTGTGTGTAATAATTTAGTAACTGATTGCTGTTTGGAGTAAGCATTCCTTTCAGTCCTTATAAGGATCATTTAATTTCGTAATGGGCAGGATTATCACATTCATATTTTTTGCCTGATTTTTATTAAGGTCTGTTTGAAATGCATTTTAAAAAGAATCATTTGTTTGTTCCTATTTTATTCATTTCCTGAGCATTTATAGAACGCTTGCTACAGCATTGTTTTTGATACTTAAAAAAAAAAAATTCTGACATATGCTGAGCACTTTATATGTGCTGCTTAGTGCTTTAGTTAATTTTCTTTTTTAACCCTCACAACCTATAATGAGAGATAACCTATTTTACTGATGGGGGCACTGAGTAAAAAGTGGTGAATAAGTCATAATCCTTGCCCTTGGCAACTTCATAGTCTAATGGAGTAGGACCCAGAAAAATGACTAATTACGATTTAATGGTAGAAATGTTATAGAAAAGCTTGTATCCATGTCATGGACCTTCAGAAGTTGAATAGCTGATTGTGTGTGAAGGAGTCAGGGAAGGTGTCACAAAGGAAATGACGTTTGAAGTGGGTCCAAATGTTAAATAGAAGTTTGCCCAGGGAATGAAGATAGAAGGACGGGTTATACGAAGTCGTGAGGTGATGAAGGGGCCTTGTAATCGGTGGTTCTGGTGGATTAACTCTGCCTTACAGGAGACTCAGTTGTTTGTGTGTATATGTGTATATGTGTGAGTGTGAGTGAGCAAGAATATGCGTGTGTATGAGCGCGTGCACGTGCACAGCCTGGGTCTGGAAGGTACGAGGGGCTAGGAGGGTGGGATAATGAGGCTGGAGAGGTAGGTCGGGACCTACGGTAAAAAGCCTCCCCCCAAAGTTTGGAATTTGATCATCAATTTGAATGAAAGAAGAGCCATGTCACTATTGAAGCCAAAGTTAAAAAAAATGTTTTAAAAGTTACGAGTAGCAACTTTAGAATAGATAAATTGAACCAGTCGCTGAACGTGTCTGTCATATATCCTTTTGGAGTTTACTTCTCGATTTAAAAAATGATCAGTTAGAAATACCTTCTACTTTATAAAAACAAATTATTGAAGTTATGTTTATTACAGTTAATGTCTAGAAATTGAAAGAAAACATATTGCTGTTTCAAGTCCTTTTAACACTAAATATGGGTGTTTCCCCAATATTATGCAATCTCATGCTATCTAGACTTGCTTCCTGACCAATGAATCAGTCTGTAGATCGTATAGGAACCTTCATTCATTACCTTTTCTCTTCCATGACCCAGTTTTTCAGCTGTTTCTTGGTCATACTGTGATTCTGCCAAAGATGAGTCAGGTATGGATAAGAAGAAAGTTGAATATTTTTTTAATAAAAGAAACATTTCTTAGTAAGAAGAATGAGTGGATTAGACTATATTAGACTGTCTGTTCCTCTCTGTTTAGCTAATCCACTTTGCTTTTGTTCTTCATTAACGTATTAAATCAGATGTCACTGGCTGTGTCTGTCCATTGGGTCAGTGGCAGAATCATTACCAGTTGACTGTGGGTTGAGTCACTTTGCTCAGGCTGAACAATTTTTGAGGCCATCAGTCTTCCAAGTACCATGGAGGAGGTAGAGATGTTCGATAAGCAGTGAGAGTTAAGGTCAGAATAATCCTTCTTTAATGGCTCATCATGTCCAAGGGAAGGGGATTATTAGGGCTGGACAGAGTTTTGCTGCTGGAAGGACCTGGCAGGTAGCGTTCATTAAGTGACCAGGAGTTCAGACACACAGCGGAGAGAGAGCTATATTTTGATATATTTTGTATCAAAATATACAGAAGTTGGGATCAATTGAGTGGATTGTGATGACTCTGTACACAGAGCACTGAGTTCTATAAGAAAGCAAGTGATCTGTGAGATGATTTTGGAAGTTCTCTGGCCAGCACAACACTGTTGATGAGTAAAAGGTAAACTGTTAGTAGACTTTGAAATTTTAAAGTTATAATGTAAGGATTTACATAGGAAATATCAGGCTCTTGATATTTACATCATTCAGAACTATAAGAAGAGTTCTGGGTCCAAGAATTTGCTTCTTTGCTTCCTCCTCACAAATTTGTATAGGTCTAATTCTTTCCAGGGTATTAAAAAAATTTTTTTAATAAAAGTTTTCAGGATGCTTTACACTGTCTCTCCTTTTGCTCCAACATTGACTTCATAACCTGGCATCATTATCATTAATGGTAAATGTATTTATTTGAATCATATTTGTGGAGGCTTGATGTCTAATTTAAAAATTGAATTTTAATTTAAAATTGCATTTAATATTTGTTATTGAAGTTTCAAACTAGACTAACATAATAAGATATTGGGGGATACTTTTCTTGTTGCCCTGGAGTTGAACACTAAGACCTAAAGCTAAGGGCCAAGAGACATCAGGTGCCCACATTCTAAAGAGAGCTTCTAATAGTTGGTGGTCAAAGAGTCACTCCATTTAACCATAAATGCCTCCTGCACAGGCCTTGCTCTGTCTTGCTATCACATGCCTCCATGACTGCTGTCACAACTTGGGTTCCCCAGGAAGTAGACACTGAGATTGAGATTAGCAAGCAGGATATTTATTAAGAAGCATTCTTGGGATAAAAAAAAAAAAAAATCTGTGGAAGAAAGCGGGAGGAAGCAAAACTGAACAGGGGAGAAGTTGAACTGTGTTACATTTTCAAAAAGAGCCTGAGTTGAACAACTAGGAAGCTGAGATGGCCTTTCAGAATTGTCTTGAGTTGGGACGAGGACTGGACCTTTGTATTCCCATATACATCAGTCATTGGACAGGGAACCAGGCTTTTATATCCCAAGTTAGGCGATGTGAGCCGCCCAAGAAGGGGGCATGACCTAGGTGAGGCAGCTCTTTTCAGCTGAGATAGTCCCTGGGGAGGCCACCAGCTAACCTGTCATTTGAACTGGCATCCCACTAAATGTTATAGTTTATGTTCTTTTTATTTCTTTCTGACTTCTTTCAAGATTCTTTTTCGTCTTTAGTTCTCAGAAGTTTAATTATCCTGTGTCTTTGCATGGATTTCTTTCTTTCTTTCTTTGGCTGCTTCAGGTCTTAGTTGTGACGTGGGCTGTTTGTTGTGGCACGCGGGCTTCTCTCTAGTTGTGGTGTGTCGGTTTTCTCTTCTCTAGTTGTGGCGCATGGGCTCCAGAGCACATGGGCTCTGTAGTTTGAGGCACATGGGCTCTCTAGTTGAGGCGCACAAGCTCAGTAGTTGTGGCGCCTGGGCTTAGTTGCCCCGCGGCATGTGGGATCTTAGTTCCCTGACCAGGGATCGAACTGAGTCACCTGCATTGGAAGACGGATTCTTTACCACTGCACCACCAGGGAAATTCCTGCATGGATTTCTTTGGGTTTATCTTATGTGGGATTCATCTCATGAATCTATTGGTTTATATTTTTCATTAAATCTGTGAAGTTTTCAGTCATTCTTTCTTCAGATAATCCATTGACCCTACTTTCTTCCTTTCCAACCTCTCGGATCTATTGCTTTTGTCCCACGGGTCCGTGAGGCTCTGTTCATTTTAGGAGCCTCAAGCTCCTATTTAAATCTTTAATTTTAGTAGGAATTGACTCTGTTTGGGTTTAGTTCACAGGTCTTGGACTACCTTAGTGGGCTCTAGTTCCAATGACATTTGAATTTTCATAGCCTTTTTGATGTTGTGCTTTTGGTTTAATGTAACTTGAATGGGGGGACAGTCCCTACTGTTTCTGCCTGAGGGGCAGAAGGAATTTCCTGGTGTTTCTAGGTGGGGACAAGGAAGTCTCTGACCTGACAGAGTGAAGAGTGCTTCTGGGCCTGGTTGATTATCTTGGTGGGGATCCCTCCTCTGGCCAGCTTTCCTCTGCCCACCTTCTCCCTGGATGTTTCGTGGAGGGAGAAAGATTCTCAGGCCTAGCGGGGAAGAACAGCACTTCCTAAGCCAGAGCTTGTCGTGGCCTGTGGCCCCTGCCCGTGGGAGATGGGAGATGGGAAGACCTTCCTGGTCTGGGTGCTTGTGTCAGGATCCCCTTTTCTGGTGCCCCCCAACCATCCAGTGTCTCTTGGTGTAGGAGGGGAGTCTCAGGCCCTGAGGAAGAGAGCACTTTTATTGAAGGGCTTATTGTCAGTGGGGCTCCTATTGATCCAGGGAAGAAGGAACCTACCTGCACCGCCTTCTGTTTCTAGGTTGTATGTCAAGAGATACTGAGCCTGGTTGCGTTCTTCCTTTGGGTGGGAGGATGTAAGATGTCTTGCACCTAGATTGTTCCTCCTATCCTGGGGTCTCTAACCAGTTCACTTTTCAGAGTTTTTCTTTGGTTGCCTTACACTTTTCAGAGTTTTTCTTTGGTTGCCTCTTGCATTATTTTCAGCATTTATAGTTGTACTTAGGGAGGGAGAGGGGAGGAGGAATGGCACAGGAAGAAGCAAATCTATGCCATCTTGTCTGAACTGGAGGTCTGAGAAGACAACATTTTGGAAAATATAATATCATAAAGTACCATCAACTTGTAAAACAACATTTTTTCTTACTTCAACATCATGATTCAAATGTTTAAATATTAAATGCATTAAGTATACTACAATATTTATAATTTATAGACTTATTTATTATAATTATCTAATTTAGTGTGTCTATTTTACTTTCTATTTATTCTCAGCACTTATCCCAGAGCACCCACGCATAGTGTCTGCTTAACAAATGGTTGTTAAATAATTAAATTATAATGTACATTTTTATAAGTGTTAAATGGAGGCACAGAGATCTAGGTGACCTGCCCAAAATTATATAACTAATTACTGGTGCAATTTGGATTAACATTAAATACTTTTTTTGGTAGACCCCAAATCCATTGCATGGGGAATACCATATACAAATTCTTTGATTAACTATTGCTGCTTCTATATTATTTCTGATATTTGGATATCTCAGAGTGGCATTAGAAGTGTAACTATTTTCAATAAGTAATTTTTGGTTATCCTGTGAGATTTGTTAAATAATAATAATTTTTAAAAGCCTCTGTAGTCAGTAATCAGCATCTCACCAATGATAATACTTTTGTCTGAGATTAATATCAGTGCTTTTCAATGCACTAGAATAAAACTAATCTCTATTATAGAATCCACAGCTGGCCTGATGGAACTGTAATAACAAAAGTAGTTGGTATTTTTTGATATTCACAGAACGCAAATTATAACTTGTCTCTTGTGTACAGAAAAAAGTGGGTCTTTTTGTACATGATTAAAGTTGATGTTGATAAAGTTACATTTTTCCGTGTTTCAGAGGAGAGTTTTTTGATGCTTGCAGTTTATATAGACATAATGATATATTGAATATTTATTGTATCCTTGAGCAGTGTAAAATTTTATTGCACATTAATAGAAGGCACCCATAATTTGAAAGAGTTATTAGAGCCATGTAATTTAATTTAGGAAGGAGAAAAATCATTATGATTTTTATTTGTTACCTCAGGTTATCAAAATGATTCTTTAATTGATAATCCTAAATTCAAGGATGAGGAGTTGCTAATGATAGAAAATTCAGGACGAATGAAAGTATATATTTATTTTCATTTTGTGTATTTCATTATAAGTATATAAAATCTTAGATTAGCCAGTTTGCATTTACTTGGTGAAAGCCAAACCTTAATGTATTATTATTGTTTTGCTAAATTTAACTGACCTCAAGTCAAAAGCCCTGTTAATTAAGAAATATATATCCTCATCGATAGCAGTGTGTGCATACTTGTTCATGTTACCTAAAATCATACTGAGAATTTTCATCTTTTTTGAAGGCCACTTTTTAATGTTATCAGAATATTAAATATAATGTTTTAAAGGAGTTTTCCTTTATAGAAAATTTCAGGTTTTAAGAGATCTAAATTGCTGATTATTGTACAATAATAGTGTTAGTAAGTGACATGGGGAAAGTATAGCTAAAGATATTTAAATTTTTATGACTTTAAGTTGTATGATATATGTAAATGCTGTCCATTCTGGTCACTAGTTAGATTAAAAAACTGGTGATACTACCTTGACATTGGTGTTATTTGAATTCATTGTCTATCATGGGTATTGGATATCCATGTATTTTGAAATGATATGGGGGAAATGAAATAATTCCTTAAGAGATAGTCTGGCATACTGTAAAGATAATTGGTTAGATATTTGATTAAAGGGCTCAAATATTGGGTTGAATACTGACTTACCAGCTCACAACTTTGGGGCAAGCAATTTAGTGTCACTGTAGCCTTCATTTCCTCATATGTTATAGGAAAAGTAAAATTCACACTTTGCAAGGCTGTTTAAAGGATGACAGATACCATACAGGTCTTAACATTGCCTAGTAAATAATAGATGCTTAGAAAATTGTTATCATGATCTATTTTTATATTACTTAATTTGGTTGTGATAATAGGCATATTTTCTACCTTGTTCAGCTTACTATAAAATATGTGTCAGCTTGTCCACTAGCTTGGTGATTCAGAGCATGACTTTCTGATAGAAATGAATCATACAAGAGCTCATTTTAAAACTTTCGTAAGTTGGTCATGTCACAGGGTCAAATTTGGTGCAGGTAGTTAGATAAGAGCTGCTTGATGATGTTAAGTATTGCGTGAGG
This sequence comes from Delphinapterus leucas, assembly GCF_059928025.1. Taxonomy (NCBI): domain Eukaryota; kingdom Metazoa; phylum Chordata; class Mammalia; order Artiodactyla; family Monodontidae; genus Delphinapterus; species Delphinapterus leucas. The sequence continues at coordinate 46,552,767 of NC_143143.1, read as the reverse complement.
ATGAATGGAAAGCTGGGTCAGCTCCTCTGTCAACTGCACACTTTAGCTGTGTAACAAGACTTCAGTGAACTGGGGGAAGAATGTTACTTTAAAATGATGTGTTTAGATTGGAAAAAGAAAAATGAAAATATAGCTCTATTGAATTTTCTTTAATTTAACATAAGTAGAATTGGTCATGCGAGAGAAAGTCTTCATATACTAAAACAGTTTAGAAAAGAAATAGTTGTACTTAGCCTTGAAATCCATACTGAACTGAAGCATTCTTACATCTCTTTGTGTTTTTGATCAATTTCCCTTCCATATCTTTCTAATGAGTTAATATCTACTGAGCTTCTTTATCTTTAAAATTCTGAAGTATACTTTAAATTTGCAAGGAATTTAATTAGAAAATAGGGGAAACTTTCTCTAATCTTTTTTAGAGAAGTTTTTAGTTTGCTTTGAAGTTCAAGACCTGTCATGATTTGTGTCTAGTAAACTTGAAAAGAAAGTGGTTAAAGAGGCTCACCATCAGTTGAGATGGATTTATTATTTTTACATTAAATACAGACCATTTTGAAATTTATATATTTGAAATCAATCAGAAATTCAGACTGAATATATAAGTGAGAACTTTTCACTGATGTATTTTACATTTAAATCAGAAGCAGTCCAGTGAACCTCATCTACCTGTCAAGAGATTTTGCTTCAGATTATTTATTGACAGACATCAGATGATACTGATGTTTTATGTGCTTCCCAGGGTATACTTATGAATGTTAGATTTTTGCTGTTTTTGACATTTTAATATGCAAATTTTAATAATTATTAAACTCTTAAGTTTGAAAAATGCATATGCTCTGTTATCCATAAATACTTTGGAGGATTTGCTCTATAGGATAGAAGCATCAGTATGTAGTAAAACACACACACACACACACACACACACAATGATTTTTACTAGAGCTTTTTCTATAATGGCAGAACTGGAAAAAACCTAAGTGTCCGTCAATAATGGGAGTGGTTTCACTCAAACTTGTGAAAATTATAGTATGTCATATATTATTTTATTAGTTCGAGCCCTTGATGTATTGATAAATTAGAAAATTTGGTTGCACAGTAATTTTTATAGTAGAATCCATTGTTTTTTAAACATTAATCCCAGGTAGACTCAATTATGTGTATATATTTATATGAACATGGAGAAAAGTATGGAAAGGAATAGAAGATAAGAGGAGTTGAGTTTGTTTAATAAAATTATTGATTCACATGTTCAAATGAATACATATTATTTTATGCTTTTGTAAAATATATTTTATATTTTAATTAATAAGGACAACTTTAGTCTACTATATTGATTATTCCCCAAATGGTAACCTAAGAACATGAGTCATCCTCATAACAGTTATTAATTAAGAGTGTTAGTTTGGGAAGGGATGTGTGATTTAGGCTAGCCACCAGTTGTGACCAGTCTGTAAAACGGTATCTGTTCAATCAAAGTCCCAACAGGAACCTTGGCACAATCAAATTAGGATACTTCAAGGACAGCTTATTTATAAAGGGAATAAGTACGAGGGTTGGAGATAGATATGGTGTAAATGAACCTCAAGGGATTGTTCAGGAACCAGAGGGTACCAACCGCACAGCTGTCACAACTCTAAGCTCAAAGAGGTGAGTAGAGGGAGACATATCAGAAACTAGAAGGAGACGAAGTCATGTTATAAACTAAATGACCTTGATTAGAGTAGTGACCTTTATTCAAAGGACATAGTCAGGTCAAGGTAAACTTACAGGAAGAGAAACAGGGGAATAAATGCCCTCAACTCATTCTCAACTCAACTTTCCCACCAGCTACTGCCAGGGCTCCCTATTGACTGAACTCAACCAGAGTCAGAGGGTAAGAGGACCCATTGATGTCATTTATATAGTTAAATCACTTTGGGCAGAGAACAGGGGCAACTGTAGAGAGTGGGGCTTGAGGAGTAAACAGAAATTATCTGGCATAAAATAACCAACATTATTTTTAAACTAAATCATCAAAAGAATCCAGAAGGGGAAAGTGTTATAATATGTAAAATAATGACATCCATTTTCTTTACGGGCTTATAGAATTATTTTTAAATTGACCTAAAACCAAAGACAGAATTAAAATAATAATTTGAAGATGACCTTCTTCTTCACTTTCCTGTGTGCAGAGGTTCTAGTTTCTTCCCAAAACTCTGATGAGGGCATAGCCCAGGACACCTCAGATTGAGGGTAGAGGACTGTAGTTCTCTAAGATGAATATGGTCGCGGTCTCCACAAAGTGAAGATTGATCTGCATGCTTTTAGCATACTCCCACAATTAGTGGAGGTTTTCTGTTAACCTCTATTGTGTCTTCCAGAAGTAGCACTGTAATCAAGGTCATGGGTAGGGAACTGACATCTGAGCCTCAACATATTCCAGGCGCCAATTGTGCGTTCACATAAGTTATCACCCTTACTCCTCTCAGCTAACCTGTACCATGACTATTATTTTACCAAATGGCTGATTAATACAAGAGATTAGATTATCAATTGGAGTTTAAAGAACTTTCTCAAGGACGATGATAGAGTCTGGAATTGGACCGCAATCTGTCTGGCTCCCTCCTGGCGTAGCCTCACTTGGCTGTGAAATTGTGAAGGAGTCATTATCTGTTACTGTAGCTCTCTCACTTGTCCCAGAAATATGACTTTCCCTTTCCCCTCTCTCTTTCCCCTGTCTTACATTCATTCCCTTAGTTCTGTTTTTAACAAATATTTATTCAGCCCCTACTCTGTGCCAGGAACTGTGCATGGTCCTGTCGATACCAACAAACATGGCCTTCACCTTTGTGGATTTTAAATTTTGATAAGTGTTCTCAGGGTAGCAATCCTATTCATTTCCTTTAACCCAAGTCCTTTACCTTTGAGGTTCTTTGTCTCAGTCTTCCCATTTATTTACTGTGACTGAGAATTACTCTTTTGTCTTACTCGTTTAAAGTGTAACCTAAAATAAACCTTTTGTAAAAACTTATTTGCTGTTTCATTATTGTAGAGACATAAAGATTCCATAATATTATAAGAAAGATGAAATAAGGAAACTAAGACAGTTTTTCTTTTAAAGATACTGTCTGGTTTTATTAAAAAAAATCTGTCTCTCCAAGAAGTGTATAAATGAGGGTGCATGTTCAGGCTTATGTTTTCATCGGGCTAAAGTGTGTCATATTCCCTCAAATAAGTGCATCTTCTATTTTTTAAATTGAGACTTGGTTTGCATTCAAAATTTTCCTTGTGAAAGACAAGTTAAAATTTCTGTTCAAGTGTCTTGTATTATTACAACTACAACGCTAATGTACATTTGAACTCATTCCCCACCCCACCCCCCACCCCCACCGATTTAGACACGCTTGTTCACTCTTTGGAAAGCCCCAGATTGGGTGACTTAAGTAATCCCATTTTTGTAACTGAGCCAGTGTTATCATTATCAAAATTACAACTGATTCAGAGCACAGTTTCAAGAAGGATGACTGGTACATAGAAACATGTGCTGATCCTCTCATTTTGCTTGAGTTGCACTGCATTGTGAAGCTGTAGGCACTGGCAGTGCTTTAGTTCACCCTTTAATAATTAAATCAGGTGATCTTCAGTAGGATAACATTTAGTAGACCCCATGCGCATTGTGTTTTGTTACCATCTTTGGATGTGATTTCAGAAGAACAAACAACAACAGTCATATACACATACATACATATATATGTGTGTGTGTGTGTGTGTGTGTGTGTATTTCCAATTTGAATTTGGCATTATTGTATGGTAGGTCCTAGGTTCTTCTCCTAGGCCTGATGCCAGAGAAGTTACCTAACATCTTTGATCCTCTTTAACTTTCCATTTTTGTAAAATGAAGGAGTTGGACAAAACAAGTATTTTTTTCCCATTTTGTAAAATGAAGGAGTTGGACAAAACAAGTGTTGCAGTATTCCAAGAAGTCCCGAGCACCCAGGGTAATAGCTGGTGACACCAGATTGACAAAAAGGGGCAGCTGTAGCTCCTCCCTTGCAGTTCAACCAGAGTAATTCCATTTTGTTTCATTGTTAATACTCCCAAGTAAGTTTTCCAATTCCTGATGCCTTTTCACCTATTTATCAATAGTAGGATTCATTGTATTCTGTTTTTGGCTTCGTGGTGGGTTACAGCTTATACAACCACACAGATCCTGGAATAATCAATAGTTCCTTTGAATTCTGCAGTGTATGAAATGTGAATTATTCATCATGTGTTTATGCCTGGTTTCTACATGTGAAATAGTTAAGCCTATTCTTATTTTTTTTAACATCTTTACTGGAGTATAATTGCTTGACAATGGTGTGTTCATTTCTGCTGTATAGCAAAGTGAATGAGCTATACGTATACATATATCCCCATATCTCCTTAAACCTATTCTTAATTTTCTCTCTTTGTAATCTTCAAAGCAGGAAATTATACCATTGCCCAAAACTTCTGGCATTGTTGATTTTGATCAGGAGGTGTAAATCTGGTAAATCATGAACAGAGAGCTGTTGCCAAATTGATGGCTGTATTTGTCTGTGTAGATTGTACTTCCACAGCTATCAGTTGAGATGGTTGCTCCCTGTTAAAAGTGGTTCTAGAGTCATGCACGTGCTTGGGATTTTAATCTTAACAGATTTTTTTTTTAGCCCTTCCTACTTTGAGTTTCAAAGTCTAGGGAATATAATGTGTGCCATTCTAAAGGGTGATATTTTGGCTTTTGTAGTTTTTAGGATAACATGTTGTGAATGAAGTGGTGTTTTAAGTAGAGCCTCTGGGAAAGTTTTTTGCCAACAATCATTTTGACATCCCGTGTGCTCTATTGTAATAAGGAAGCAGAATAAATAAGCTAAACTAGGTGGTCAGTATGCTTTTAAGATGAAAGCAACTATAATCCCCTTTATAATTATGAAAAGCAAACAAAAATCCTGCACAAATAGATTTAATCAATGTTTAAAGACTAGTCTCCCAGGCAGTTGCTTGTTTGACAGATAGTCCTGGGTGAAGGTAGAAATGGAGTGGGAAAATAAATAGTTACTAAGTACAGATAATAGAAATTACTGGGCAAGTGGAATAAAAAGTTGTTCCAAACAGGCCAGTTTGACTCACAAAGGACATGGGTTACCTCTCCCAGCTCTGGACTATTTCACAGACTGAATTATTTCAGACTCAGAAACTGCAGGAGCTATTAGCCATGCTAAAGTACAATGCTGGCACATGTTAGGTTAGTAGGTTTGTTTTTCAAAATTATTGAATCGAATTTCATTACACCAAAAGCTGTCCAATGTAAGAGAAGACCTCTGATCCAGCGATCCCCAGTATATAGCATGTGTGCTGCCATTTTAATTCTTCCTTTCCCCGTCTGACCGTGACCAACATTATTAATTGATCATGGTTCTCTATTCCACTGAGCCTAGATTTAGCCTCAGAAACCTCTCAAACCAGAGGTACAGACAGTCTCTTGTAATTAATGAATCTGAATTGTTTGAAACCTGTTTGACATCCCCGATTGGTTCTAAATTTCCTGATGGAAGAAGGTAGGTAAGATAGTTGACTATGACTTGCCAAAATCATCTGCTATTTAGTAACTGAAGCCGAATTAAAATGAGGTTACCTGGCTCTCAGTTCAGTATTCTTTGAATTACCCTATATAGACTGAAAAGGATTTTGAGATCTTAGGAGGAAAAGTGCTTTAGGTAATAATGTAATGGTGTATATTCCATCTAGGAACTTCTACTGTTACAAGATTACTTATATAGTAATTGTATTTTCATTATTTGATCCACAATTTAATTATAGTTATATTCTTAAAAAGACACACACACACACACGTAGAAGAGGGTCATTTAAGAATTATGTTTTTCAGGAAGAAAGTAAGGTAATATTCCATTTGTATCTTGAGAAAAACATAAAATAATGACACTACTGTCAAACACCAGGATTATTTCTCATTTAGGCTAATTATCCCATGAAAAAGAATCCTACTTATATCTGATTTTTTTTTTTGGTTTTGATAATTTTATAATGAATATTTATACCTATGTATAATTTGATAATTTGAATTAAAAAATTCAAAACTGAGTTTAATTAGAAAAAAATAATTTCTCTAAATGTCAAAAAACAATCATTTGCTTAGGGTATGATAAGTAAATTCTTCAAATTTGCCACTTTGAAATTAGATTTTGGTCACCCTTACCCCCATTTTATATTCCGTGTTGTTTTTGCTTTTTAAACAGTGAGACTGTTCATTTCATTGAGTTGTTATTTTGGGGAGGAAAAAGTGCAATACACAGATACATTAATTTGTAATGGCTCATTTTAGTTGCTCATTGAATCAGTCTTTGAGACAATTACTGAAGCTTGCTTTTTTCCTCGACCTCCTCTGGTAATAGAAGTGACATTTTACTTAGGAAAATATGAAAAAAAAATAGTGTTGATTGAGATTCGTTCAAGATGGCAGAGTAGAAGGACATGTGCTCACTCCCTCTTGCAAGAGCACCAGAATCACAACTAACTGCTGAACAATCATTGACAGGAAGACACTGGAACTCACCAAAAAAGATACCCCAATTCCAAAGACAAAGGAGAAGCCACAATGAGATGGTATGAGGAGCGCAATCACAATAAAATCAAATCCCATAACTGCTGGGTGGGTGACTGACAAACTGGAGAACACTTATACCACAGAAGTCCACCCACTGGAGTGAAGGTTCTGAGCCCCACGTCAGGTTTCCCAACCTGGGGGTCTGGCAACGGGAGGAGGAATTCCTAGAAATCAGACTTTGAAGACTAGCAGGATTTGATTGTAGGACTTTGACAGGACTGGGGGAAATGATGACTCCACTCTTGGAGGGCACACACAAAGTAGTGTGAGTATTGGGAACCAGGGAAAGGAGCAGTGACCCCATAGGAGACTGAACCAGACCTACCTGCTAGTGTTGGAGGGCCTCATGCAGAGGTGGTGGGTGGCTGTGGCTCACTGTGAGGACAAGTACACTGACGGCAGAAGTTCTGGGAAGTACTTCTTGGAGTGAGCCCTCCCAGAGTCTGCCATTAGCCCCACCAAAGAGCCAGGTAGGCTCCAGGTGTTGGGTCGCCTCAGGCCAAACAACCAGCAGGGCAGGAAGCCAGCCCCACCCATCAGCAGACAGGCAGATTAAAGTTTTACTGAGCTCTGCCCACCAGAGCAACACCCAGCTCTATGCACCACCAGTCCCTCCCATCAGGATACTCACACAAGCCTCTTAGATAGCCTCATACACCAGAGGCAGACAGCAGAAGTAAGAAGAACTACAATCCTGCAGCCTGTGGAAGAAAAACTACATTCACAGAAAGAGAGACAAGACGAAAAGGCAGAGAGCTATGTACCAGATGAAGGAACAAGATAAAACCCAAGAAAAACAACTAAATGAAGTGGAGATAGGCAACCTTCCAGAAAAAGGATTCAGAATAATGATAGTGAAGATGATCCAGGACATCAGAAAAAGAATGGAGGCAAAGATGAAGAAGATGCAAGAAATGTTTAACAAACACCTAGAAGAATTAAAGAACAAACACCTAGAAGAATTAAAGAACAAACAAACAGAGATGAACAATACAATAACTGAAATGAAAAATATACCAGAAAGAATCAATAGCAGAATAACTGAGGCAGAACAAAGGATAAGTGACCTGGAAGACAGAATGGTGGAATTCACTGCCATGGAACAGAATAAAGAAAAAAGAATAAAAAGAAATGAAGACAACCTAAGAGACCTCTGGGACAACATTAAATGCAACAACATTCACATTATACGGGTCCCAGAAGGAGGAGAGAGAGAAAGGACCCGAGAAAATATTTGAAGAGATTATAATTGAAAACTTCCCTAACATGGGAAAGGAAATAGCCACCCAAGTCCAGGAAGTGCAGAATCCCAGGCAGGATAAACCCAAGGAGAAACACACCGAAATACATACAAAATCAAATTGACAAAAATTAAAGACAAAGAAAAATTATTGAAAGCAACAAGGGAAAATGACAAATAACATACAAGGCAACTCCCATGAGGTTAACAGCTGATTTCTCAGTAGAAACTCTACAAGCCAGAAGGGAGTAGCATTATATATTTAAAGTGATGAAAGGGAAGAACTTACAACCAAGATTACTCTACCTGGTAGGGAGCTCATTCAGATTCTACAGAGAAATCAAAAGCTTTACAGACAAGCAAAAGCTAAGACAATTCAGCACCACCAAACCAGCTCTACAACAAATGCTAAAGGAAGTTCTCTGAGTGGGAAACACAAAAGAAGAAAAGGACCTACATAAACAAACCCAGGGGCTTCACTGGTGGCCCAGTGGTTGAGAGTCTGCCTGCTGATGCAGGGGACATGGATTCGCGCCCCGGTCTGGGAAGATCCCACATGCCGTGGAGCAGCTGGGCCCGTGAGCCATGGCCGCTGAGCCAGTGCGTCCGGAGCCTGTGCTCTGCAATGGGAGAGGCCACAACAGTGAGAGGCCCACGTACTGCAAAAAAAAAAAAAAAAAAAAAAAACGAAAAACGAACCCATAACAATTAAGAAAATGGTAATAGGAACATACAAATCGATGATTACCTTAAACGTAAATGGATTAAATGCTCCAACCAAAAGACACAGGCTCGCTGATTGGATACAAAAACAAGACCCATATGTGTGCTGTCTACAAGAGACCCACTTCAGACCTAGGGACACATACAGACTGCAAGTGAGGGGATGGAAAAAGATATTCCATGCAAATGGAAATCAAAAGAAAACTGGAGTAGCAATACTTATATCAGATAAAATAGACTTTAAAATAAAGAATGTTACAAGAGACAAGAAAGGACATCACATAACGATCAAGGGATCAATCTGAGAAGAAGATATAACAATTATAAATATATATGCACCCAACATAGGAGCACCTCAATACGTAAGGCAACTGTTAACAGCTATAAAAGAGGAAATCGACATTAACACAATTACAATGGGGGACATTAGCACCTCACTTACACCAATAGACAGGTCATCCAAACAGAAAATTAATAAGGAAACATAAGCGTTAAATGACACAACAGATGATAGCTTTAATTGATATTTATAGGACATCCCATCGAAAAACAACAGAATACACTTTCTTCTCAAGTGCACACGGAACATTCTCCAGGATAGATCACATCTTGGGTCACAAATCAAGCCTCAGTAAATTTAAGAAAATTGAAATCATATCAAGCATCTCTTCTGACCACAATGCTATGAGATTAGAAATCAATTACAGGGAAACAAACATTAAAAACACAAACACATGGAGGCTAAACAATACGTTACTAAATAACCAAGAGATAACTGAAGAAATCAAAGAGGAAATCAAAAAATACCTAGAGAAAAATGACAATGAAAACACGACGATCCAAAACCTATGGAATGCTGCAAAAGCAGTTCTAAGAGGGAAGTTTATAGCAATACAAGCCTACCTCAAGAAACAAGAAAAATCTCAAATAAACAATCTAACCTTACACCTAAAGGAACTAGAGAAAGAAGAACAAACAAAACCCAAAGTTAGTAGAAGGAAAGAAATCGTAAAGATCAGAGCAGAAATAAATGAAATAGAAACAAAGAAAACAAAGCAAAGATCAATAAAGCTAACAGCTGGTTCTTTGAGAAGATAAACAAAATTGATAATCCATTAGCCAGACTCATGAAGAAAAAGAGGGAGAGGACTCAAATCAATAAAATTAGAAATGAAAAAGGAGAAGTTACAACAGACAGCGCAGAAATACAAAGTATCCTAAGAGACCACTGCAAGCAAGTCTATGCCAATAAAATGGACAACTGGGAAGAAATGGACAAATTTTTAGAAAGGTATAACCTTCCAAGACTGAACCAGGAAGAAATAGAAAATGTGAACAGACCAATCACAATTAATGAAATTGAAACTGATTAAAAATCTTCCAACAAACAAAAGTCCAGGACCAGATGGTTTCACAGGTGATTTCTATCAAACATTTATAGAAGAGCTAACACCCTTCCTTCTCAAACTCTTCCCAAAAATTACAGAGAAAGGAACACTCCCAAACTCATTCTATGAGGCCACCATCACCCTGATACCAAAACCAGACAAAGGTACTTCAAAAAAAGAAAATTACAGACCAGTATCACTGATGAATATAGATGCAAAAATCCTCAACAAAATACTAGCAAACAGAATCCAACAACACAGTAAAAGGATCACACACCATGACTAAGTGAGATTTATCCCAGGGATGCAAGGATTCTTCAATATACGCAAATCAATCAATGTGATACACCATATTAACAAAGTGAAGAATAAAAACCATACGATCATCTCAATAGATGCAGAAAAGTATTCTGAGAAAATTCAACACCCTTTATGATAAAACCTCTCCAGAAAGGGGGTATTGAGGGAACCTACCTCAACATAATAAAGGCCATATATGACAAACCCATAGCAAACCTCATTCTCAATGGTGAAAAACTGAAAGCATTTCCTCTAAGATCAGGAAGAAGACAATGATGTCCACTCTCACCACTATTATTCAATATAATTTTGGAAGTCCTAACCATGGCAATCAGAGGAGAAAAAGAAATAAAAGGAATCCAAATTGGAAAAGAAGAAGTAAAACTGTCACTGTTTGCAGATGACATGATACTGTACACTGAGAATCCTAAAGATGCTACCAGAAAACTACTAGAGCTGATCAATGAATTTGGTAAAGTTGCAGACTATAAAGTTAATGTACAGAAATCTCTTGCATTCCTATACACTAATGATGAAAAATCTGAAAGAGAAATTAAGGAAACGCTCTCATTTACCATGGCAACGAAAAGAATAAAATACGTAGGAATAAACCTACCTGGGGAAACAAAAGACCTGTATGCAGAAAACTGTAAGACACTGATGAAAGAAATTAAAGATGATAAAAACAGATGGAGAGATATATCATGTTCTCATATTGAAAGAAACAATATTGCGAAAATGATTATACTACCCAAAGCAATCTATAGACTCAGTGCAATCCTTATCAAATTACCAATGGCATTTTTTACAGAACAAGATCAAGAAAATCTTAAAATTTATATGGAGACACAAAAGGCCCTGAAGAGCCAAAGCAGTCTTGAGGGGAAAAAAAGGAGCTGGAGGAAGCAGACTCCCTGAGTTCAGAATATACTACAAAGCTACAGTAATCAAGACAGTATGGTACTGGCACAAAAACAGAAATATAGCTCAGTGGAACAGGATATAGAAAGCTCAGAGATAAACCCACGCACCTATGGTCAAGTAATCTTTGACAAAGGAGGCAAGAATATACAATGGAGAAAAGGCAGTCTCTTCAATAAGTGGTGCTGGGAAAACTGGAGAGCTACATGTAAAAGAAGAAAATTAGAACACTCCCTAACACCATACAAAAAAATAAACTCAGGATGGATTAGAGACCTAAATGTAAGACTGCACACTATAAAACTCTTAGAGGAAAACATAGGCAGAATACTCTTTTGACATAAATCACAGCAAGATCTTTTTTGATCCACCTCCTAGAGTAATGGAAATAAAACCAAAAATCAACAAATGGGACCTAATGAAACTTAAAAGCTTTTGCAAAGCAAAGGAAACTACAAACAAGAGAAGAAGACAACCCTCAGAATGGGAAAATAATTGCAAACAAATCAATGGACAAAGGATTAATCTCCAAAATTTATAAACAGCTCATGCAGCTCAATATTTAAAAAGCAATCAACCCAATCGAAAAATGGGCAGAAGACCTAAATAAACATTTCTCCAAAGTAGACATACAGATGGCCAAGAAGCACATGAAAAGCTGCTCAACATCACAAATTTTTAGAGAAATACAAATCAAAACTACAATGAGGTATCACCTCACAACAGTTAGAATGGGCATCATCAGAAAATCTACAAACAACAAATGCTAGAGAGGGTATGGAGAAAAGGGAGCCCTCTTGCACTGTTGGTGGGAGTGTAAATTCATACAGCCACTATGGAGAACAGTATGGAGGTTCTTTAAAAAACTAAAAATAGAATTTCCATATGACCCAGCAATCCCACTACTGGGCATATACCCAGAGAAAAACATAATTCAAAAAGACACATGCACCCCAATGTTCATTGCAGCACTATTTTTTTTTTTAACTGGTTGGACTACATGAATTTTTTTTAATAGGATTTACTCTTTTTTTTCCTTAATTAATTAATTTATTTATTTAGGGCGGTGTTGGGTCTTCGTTTCTGTGCGAGGGTTTTCTCTAGTTGTGGCAAGTGGAGGCCGCTCTTCATCGCGGTGCGCGGGCCTCTCACTCTCGCGGCCTCTCTTGTTGCGGAGCACAGGCTCCAGACGCGCAGGCTCAGTAGTTGTGGCTCACGCTTCTAGTTGCCCCGCGGCATGTGGGATCTTCTCAGACCAGGGCTCGAACCCGTGTCCCCTGCCTTAGCAGGCAGATTCTCAACCACTGCACCACCAGGGAAGCCCCATTGCAGCACTGTTTTCAATAGCCAGGTCATGGAAGCAACCTAAATGTCCATCGACAGATGAATGGATAAAGAAGATGTGGTACATATATACAATGGAATATTAGCCATAAAAAGGAATGAAATTGAGTCATTTGTAGAGATGTGCATGGATCTAGAGACTGTCATACAGAGTGAAGTAAGTCAGAAAGAAAAAAACATTTTTCGTATATTAACGCATATATGTGGAACCTAGAAAAATGCTACAGATGAACCGGTTTGCAGGGCAGAAATAGAGACACAGATGTAGAGAAGAAACGTATGGACACCAATGGGGGAAAGTGGAGGGGTCAGGTGTGGTGGTGTGATGAATTGAGAGATTGGGGTTGACATATATACACTAATATGTATAAAGTGGATAACTAATAACAAGCTGCTGTATAAGAAAAAAAAATAGTAGCAATTAGCCATGCTACTACAAAAATATATATATATGTATATGGCACTGTCTATGAAGTATTCTTGACAGGGAGTAGAAAAGTGAGCCTAAATCTAATAAAAAAATAAAAATAAAAAAAAAAAAGGAAAATAGTGTTGATTAGTAAGCATGCTCAGAGAAGAGATTTTTAAATCTCAATCTAGAAGCAGTAGCATCATGCTTATCAACTTTAAGTTTTCTTTGTTCCTTTCTCCTTTACCTTCCATATGTAACTCTAGGAATAACAAGAGGCATATCCAAAATTCCCTGTAGCAGCGGACCTAGGGAGGGACAATAACTATATAAATGTATTTCATACAATTTTAATCACTATTTCCAAATAAACTTTTAAGAGTTACTTTAACAGACCTTGATCTTACAGGAAGAAAAGGACCAAAGTTTGCTCTTTCCACACACTTCAGTAAACAAAAACCTCTTCTACGTCAATAAAGAAATGGGATTAATCCTGCCAGTTATCTCACTGTTGGAAAACATGTATTGAGAACTTATTAAATGCAGGCCAAATTATTAAACTCAGACTTTATCTTTAGGGGCTTCCTCTCTAATTAGGATATACCTCGATTTATTAGAAATAATTAAGTAAAAATTAAATGACTACTAATTTTAGAAACACAAAAGTCATTTTCACTTTTGTAAAATGGAAGAAATAATATTAATCCACCTGACCAATAAATGTTGACAATCAGTTATATTATGCATAAGGTGCTTTGTGAAGGTAGAATAATATTAGAAATCATAATAAAGTTTCACTTTTATTTGCCAATATTTTTGTCACTTTTACTGAAGAAAATTGTCTTGATATTTTTCCTAATAATGTAAACATTTTATTTTTTAATTTTTAGAGAACAGAAATTGATAAAATAGACTTAAATTTGATGGGTTCTTTAGAAAAATCATTATCAGGATTACAGTTATTAGAATTGCTTTGAATATATTTAAGCAGCTTAGATTAAGATTCTATTACATGACTGGTAATGCACATGAAATTATCTTAAAAGTGATTGTGCCCTATGTAAATGCCACAATTTTATAAAATACTTCTATGTAGATGTTAAAATGTGGCCAGACATGCTCACCTAGACGCGAGCACACATCTGACATAAACTGACTTGACGGTTCTCCAGGACTGGAGTTCCAGTTCCTACACCTGCTCCCACACATCCACCCACCTCTATTGGACGAGGGCCTGGTTAAACAGATGGGTCTTGTGCTGTGCTCTCAAAAGAGGCAGCCTCCACCTTTACTGAGCAAAGCATTGGGTGAAAATAGGTTATATTGTGTTATTGTGATTCTGGGCATGATAATTTGCATGTAAAGCTACTATTCATTGCTGTTGTTGTTTGTTGTTGGAAATACATTTTTCTTTATGAATGAATATGTATAAATTGGAGGACAACAGATGGAGTTTCTGGGATCTGGAAAACCTATAGACAGGGAAGGAGTTCTCAGTCAAATATAAAAATAAAAAATCGGCAGGAGTGTGAAATGCCATGCAGTTTTATAAATGCATGTAGCTAAGATTTTTAAGAAAATGTTTGGGTTTGCCAAGAGACATCATGAAATTTCTCCCATCCACTAAAGGGTATGGAACCAAGATAGAATTCATAACATCTTTCCTCATTTCCCTTCAGCAAGTTACCACTTCAGCAGTTACAAAGTTTGATTTGGGGCAGGGCATTAAGTCCTGGATACGATCTATGTAAATACTACACATTTTCACTGTGAAGTCAGAAGGATTTGGGGGACCTGAGGTGACAGGGTGGCAGATGACTTTATAATATCTGAAGTGGGACTTCCCTTGCGGTCTAGTGGTTAACACCGCGCGCTTCCACTGCAGGAGGCACAGGTTTTATCCATGGTCAGGGAACTAAAATCCCACATGCCACGTGGCGCGACCCAAATAAAGAAAAAAAAGAAAGTTAAAAAAGTAAATAAAATGTAATATCTGAAGCGAATTTTGTTTATGGTTGACTAATGATTGCTACGCAGTCCATATTTGTGATGAAAGCACTGCGGGGAAGGCGTGAACAGCAATTAGATGGCCCTGTACTTGAAAGATCATATGAGACAAGATTTGATGCTCTAAGATTGACATATTGAGAAAACCTTCAAAGGCATTTGTTCTCCATGCATTTTCATGATGTTCTCTTTAGTGTTTCAATAATTAGCAAACCATCACATATGAATATAGGCATTTATTCTTAAAATGCTCCATTATTTATTGATAGAATCATTAACACTCTGATATTTGCTTCTCTTATTATGGCAGTGCGTGGTTTGTGGACATCACAGGAAAATTCAAGTGAAAGATTCCTACTCCTCTTTCTTAAGTGATTTCTTTAATCTTTTGGTAGCTCAGGTTTCTCCACAAAGAAAGAGACTTTGATTACCACATACTTTTTTTATGTTGCTGCAGGACTTCTGTTTTCTGGCTTTTGTAGAGACTAGATAAACATAGGCGTAAAGTTGCTTAATGCTTCAGCAGAAAACTGCAGTGGAACCTTCTGAAAATCTGACCTCTTAAAAAAATTTAAATGGAATAGTCTTATATTTTGCTTATTATTTGACTTCATAATTATATGTGCTAGGTTAATGGATAAATGGGTAAGAAATGACACATCATTGTTTTACAAAAATATTTAAAATTTATTTCTTTCCCTCAAACAAAAAATTAATGTAAAAACGAATAAATCTGTCACTATTTGAGTTCATTCTTATTGCAGAGTGTCTTGAGATAGCTTTATCTGATGGTGTTTAATTTAATTAAAATTATCATTATACTTTCTTGTTACATTGTTCTTTGAAATTGTTGAAATTGCCTAAATAACATTGTTCTATCTCTAGTTGATAAAATGGAGAAACCAAAAGATTAATTTAGATACAGAATGGAAAAAAAAGGATCACATATGTACTTCATTTTATTAGAAGGAAGCACATTGTAAAAATATTCATTTGAAGAGAAAAAAGAGAAAAATAGTGAAATATTTCAATTTTCATACCATAATAAAACAGTAATAAAGTCTGTCTTTATATGCAAGTACATATTGTAATATATATATGTGTGTGTGTGTGTGTGAGTGTGTGTGTGTATGTACAGCATGATCATTACCAACTTTTCCTGAACTACTCTGGCATATTATATTTTTATATATTATTTAATGTCTTTTATTTTGTTTTCTTTTGAACAGCAAATACCAGTCTTCTTGGAGGTGGAGGTGGTAAGTCCTGAACATCACTTAAAATATATTTTATTACTACACCAACCATAAGATGTTTAGTAAGTTCTGTGATACTTTAAACAAAATTAATTTTGCTGTAGTCATCAACCACGCAAATTATAATCTTAGAAAATTTATAATAGAAGTATCTTGGGTTTGCCTAAACGTTATTTTAACTGACTTCAGAATATGCAGAATACTGTTGTTGTTCTCATCAAGCTTTATATTTCTATCTTTGGCATGAACTATAGCAGCAATAAGCTATTGAGATGAACACACATATAGTAGATGATAGTCACTTTTTAAGTATAGTTGATTTGCAATGTTGTGTTAATTTCTGCTGTGCAGCAAAGTGATTCAGTTATACACATATATAAATATATATACATTCTTCTTCATATTCTTTTCCATTTTAGATTATCACAGGATATCAAATATAGTTCCCTGTGCTACACAGTAGGACCTTGTTGTTTATCAATTCTATATATACTAGTTTGCATCTGCTAAGCCCAAACTCCCAATCCATCCCTCCCTCACACCCCTTCCACCTTGGCAACCACAAGGCTGTTCTCTATATCTTTGAGTGTGTTTCTGTTTTATAGATAAGTTTATTTGTGTCATATTTTAGATTCCACATATAAGTGATATCATATGGTATTTGTCTTTCTCTTTCTGACTTACTTCACTTAGTATGCTTATCTCTGGGTCCATCCATGTTGCTGTGAATGGCATTATTTCATTCTTTTTTATGGCTGAGTAATATTCCATTGTGTATATATACCACATCTTCTTTATCCATTCATCTGTTAATGGACATTTAGGTTGTATCCATGTCTTGGCTATTGTGAATAGTGCTGCTATGAACATAGGGGTGCATGTATCTTTTTGAATTATAGTTTTGTCCAGATATATGCCCAGGAGTTGAATTGCTGGATCATATGGCAACTCTAGTTTTTTGAGGAACCTCCATACTGTTTTCAATAGTGGCTGCATGATAGAGTCACTTTTAATATGAATTTTAAAACAATACATCTGGAGACTTGTGGTTTTTATCTTTTTTTTTTCATAATAATGACTAAAATCATTATGACTTTGTAGCCTGAGAGCTTAATATATCAGTGACTTACTGTGAAAAATAAAAAAAGAAATTGGTAATGGCATTTTGCTTTTTCTTTCTTCCTTTTCAGAGGAGAGAGAGAAAGAGATCAAAGTGAGATGAGGAAGAGAGAGATTTCTGTACTAGGAATTCTTTTTTGATACTAAATTCTTGGAACTATTTATTATTTTTATTTCTAGGTTGAAAGGTGAAAGCTTACCTAGCCCCAGTCTATACTACATGGTAGGGGAGGAAAAAAGTATACAGTAGAATGGGGTCCTTTTCATTTAGGACCCAGATGGACATAAATAGGTTTGTTTTCTCTCTCCCTCTTCCTCTTGCTTCCTCTTTTCATGTATGTGGTTGAAATAGATATGATTGTATATACAGAGCTTTAGGTTTTCAACAAACAAGTTAGAACTTGTTTACTTGATCCCCAACTTTTAAGAAATGTTATCCTTTATAAATCATCATCAGGAGGTTTCAGCTTAAATTTTATTTGAAAATTACAATTTTAACCATTGTTCCCATATAAGAATCAATAGATTTTTAAAAACAAAATGTTGGAAATAGAAATGATAGAAAATAGTTTAAACTAGAAAGTGCTCTTCATATTACCACATGTCAATGCATATTCTATAGCAGAGTATTTTTCTTCTTCCCCAAATTACTTTAGAAAATATAAATATACAGGGTTTCTCATTGTTCTTCTTCTTCTTCTTCTTCTTTTTGGTATTCTTTGGGAACTAGAAGAGAAATATTCCTTAGGAATGTACTGGATTCCCAATAAATTTTTATCTCTAGGTTTCTTATAATATGTGAAGGAAACATTAAAATAAGTCATTCATAGTGATGATTTTCTTACATGACATATTAGTATTTTAACAAATTTGACTAGTACTGTTAAGTAGGATAAAAAAAGTTAAAATTGAGTCTACATATACAAATCTATCAATTTAAAACAGCAGACAAATTAGCTAGATAGTTAATTTATGGTTCTTGGCTATTTAAAAAAAAACTGAATTGACTAATTATATAAGTTAAAATCACTTTAGCTGCCCATAACAGAAACCCCCCAAATACTAGTGACTTAAAGGAGATAGAAAAATGTTTCTGTCCCCTGTGAAAGTAGCTTAGATGTAGACTAGAGTGGCTGTGCAGTAATCCCATCCTGTCATCAAGTGCTCAAGCTCTGGCTTTTCTGCTCTTCCTTCCTACTGTGTGGAACTCAGGGTCCACAGAGGCTGCTGGACTCTAGGCATCAAAAATATGGGTGTCAGGAGGAGTAAGAAAGGCAAAAAATCAAAAAGGTGGCCCCTAAAAGACAAGCCAGTTTTCTTTAAGCAGCTTTATCTGATGTCTCATATCCTTGAATTGATCAAATGTTCATTCATGGATAATATAGTTTTATGCCAGGAAGAAATGTGCTCATCAAAAAAAAGCAGTGCTCTGTTTTCTAAGGAAGAAGGGGAGGGTGGAGGTTTGGCAGGCAATGAGCAGTCCCTGCCATTTTGGGGAAGGTAGGCTGCTGTTCAGCTACCCTTGTCAAGCTGCTTTGTTTCAATATATGTATACATGGTTGGTGTGTATAGAATTAACGCTAGTGAGTTGGCCTGTATTTCCTTGTGGTTCCTTCAACCTGTGTGTAGATACAGTGTACATTTTTAGCAATGTCAAGACGTTCAGGAATAGGCAAACTCAATGTTCTGTTTACCTGAAGTATATACTTGACTGTCCTCTAGGTGGTTGATTTTGCTAAATGCAGTTATTTGCCATAATTTCTCATTTCTGAATTCTAAAATTAGCAACTCAATATCATCATAAAGATAAATTATAAGTATTTAAGATGGATGTAATTTCTTTCATTAAAGTAGGTCATTGACAGGTTTAATTCATTTATGCACTTCTGGAGATGTCAAGATTGCTCTAAAATACATGTCTGATTTTTGGAAAGCTGCATTTAAAACTTAAATTTAAGGAATATTTTTAGCCTTCTCTGAACTGATTTTTGGCCTTTTGATTCTGTGACAAATCTTATTAATCCTGTCAGTGATATTTGTACAGCAACAGCTAATAATCATCTAATAAGGAGCCTAGAACTGATGCAGTCCTCTTGGATTTGATCAATGATTCCTTTTATTGACTTGAATTAATATACCTTCAAAAACCTCTAAAGGAAATAATTCTTTGATTGACTAAACAATTTGATCAAGAAAATTTGGGACCACATAAAAAAATAATAATAGTATCTTAAGTACCATTTTTTCAGGTTCTCAGGAGGGCTTCCCCCCAGTTCTGTATAAGTTGCACTTGAAATTTAGGCAAAAATCAGTCTATACAAAGTTGTATTATCTATAATCGTAGTGTTTTGCTCTTTTTTTTTTTTTTTTTTTGGAGTGCTCATGATCAAGACAAGAGATCTCCTAAGAGGAGATTTTAAAAATGGTCACAATCACCCACTCAGTTTTTTGTTTGTTTGTTTTTTGCGGTACGCGGGCCTCTCACTGCTGTGGCCTCTCCCGTTGCGGAGCACAGGCTCCGGATGCGCAGGCTCAGCGGCCATGGCTCATGGGCCCAGCCACTCTGCGGCATGTGGGATCTTCCCAGACTGGGGCACGAACCCATGTCCGCTGCATCTGCAGGCGGACTGTCAACCACTGCGCCACCAGGGAAGCCCACCCACTCAGTTTTAATTTTAAAGTGAGAGAATCATTTCACATAGGTGTGGATTCTCATCTTTGGGCCAGAGGTCACTCTCTTTAGGAACTTAGTGTCACTTAGTGTCATTGTAGTGAGTATAAGTGATAGGGCTCCAACTACCTAGTCATATCAGTTAAAATACTTGGTAAAATGGATCATCTATGTATATATGTCCCAGATATGTTAAGGGCAAATAAATATACTAATATTTAAGTAAGAATGTGGCTGGTCTATAGTGACTGGATTCTGTCTTTCAGGAAGCCTTTATATAATCTAGGTAATGGTATAATGTAAAAAAACCTTAGAAGTTCTATTAATTTTTACAAGCTCTCCATCATTGCTCCCAGTACTAACCTGCATAGCAGTATAGCACATTTAGATATAAAACAAGTAAATTTAATTTTCTCATTTAGTCCTTTTCTTAGTCAGGGTAGGCTACATTATGCTATGGTAACAAACCTAAAAATCTTAGTGGTTAAAACAATAAGGTTAATTTCCTGCTCACATCAATGTCGAGTATATTGGTGGCTGTTCTACTCAGGCTCTCCTACAGGTGGTGACACAGAGTCTCAGGTTGCTTCTCTATCTTGTAACTACTCTATGTGGTATGTGGCTCCAGTCACAAAACAGGAAGAGACAGCTGGTGGATCTTGTGGGATGTATTTACAGAGCAGTTCGTGAATGGCTTATGTCACTTCTGCCCACGTTCCATGGGTCAGAATTCAGGCAAGTGACCCCCAACCGAACTACAAGGAAGTCTGGGAAGAATGGAGTCTTCCAGCGTTCCCAGGAAGAGGAAATGGTGTGATAAATACATAGCACTGTCTCGGCCACAATGCTCAAATGAGATCAGTGTTATTTATTATTATTATTATTACTTTAATCACTGAGGGAAATGTGACTTAGGGAGATTTAGTGACTTCTTCAAGGTCACACAGCTTATAAAGTGCAAAGGTCCAATAAGAAGACAGGGTTCTTGAGTCCCACTCAGGGTTCGTGCCTTTGCTCTGTGAGTTTTTGTTTTTTTAACATCTTTATTGGAGTATAATTGCTTTACAACAGTGTGTTACTTTCTGCTTTATAACAAAGTGACTCAACTATACATATAAATATGTCCCCATATCTCCTCCCTCTTGCATTTCCCTCCCAACTCTCCCTACCCCACACCTCTAGGTGGTCACAAAGCACCGAGCTGATCTCCCTGTGCTATGAAGCTGCTTCCCACTCGCTATCTGTTTTACATTTGGTAGTGTATATATGTCCATGCCACTCTCTCACTTCGTTCCAGCTTACCCTTCCCCCTCCCCACATCCTCAAGTCCATTCTCTACATCTGAATCTTTATTTCTCTCCTGCCTCTAGGTTCTTCAGAACCATTTTTTTTCTAGGTTCCACAAATATGCGTTAATATACGATATTTGCTTTCCTCTTTCTGACTTACTTCAGTCTGTATGAGTCTCTAGATCCATCCATGTCTCTACAGATGACCCAATTTCATTCCTTTTTATGGCTGAGTAATATTCCATTGTATATATGTACCACATCTTCTTTATCCATTCATCTGTTGGTGGGCATTTAGGTTGCTTCCATGTCCTGGCTATTGTAAATAGTGCTGGAGTGAACATTGTGGTACATGACTCTTTTTGAATTATGGCTTTCTCAGGGTATATGCCCAGTAGTGGGACTGCTGGGTCATATGGTAGTCCTGGTTGTATTTTTAGTTTTTTCAGGAACCTCCATACTGTTCTCCACAGTGGCTGTATCAATTCACATTCCCACCAACAATGCAAGAGGGTTCCCTTTTCTCCACATCCTCTCCAGCATTTATTGTTTCTGCATTTTTTCATGATGGCCATTCTGACTGGTGTGAGAGGATACCTCATTGTAGCTTTGATCTGCATTTCTCTAATGATTAGTGATGTTGAGCATCCCTTCATGTGTTTGTTGGCAATCTGTATATCCTCTTTGGAGAAATGTCTGTTTAGGTCTTCTGCCCATTTTTGGATTGTGTTGTCTGTTTTTTTTTTTTTTATTTTTTTTGGTATGGAGCTGCATGAGCTTCTTGTAACGTTTGGAAATTAATCCTTTGTCAGGTGCTTCATTTGCAAATATTTTCTCCCATTCTGAAGGCTGTCCTTCTGTCTTGCTTATGGTTTCCTTTGCTGTGCAAAAGCTTTGAAGTTTCATTAGGTCCCATTTGTTTATTTTTTTTTCCATTTCTCTAGCAGGTGGGTCAAAAAGGATGTTGCTGTGATTTATGTCACAGAGTGTTCTGCCTATGTTTTCCTCTAAGAGTTTTATAGTGTCTGGTCTTACATTTAGGTATCTAATCCATTTTGAGTTTATTTTTGTGTATGTTGTTAGGGAGTGTTCTAATTTCATTCTTTTCCAGGTAGCTGTCCAGTTTTCCCAGCACCACTTATTGAAGAGGCTGTCTTTTCTCCATTGTATATTCTTGCCTCCTTTATCAAACATAAGGTGACCATATGTGTGTGGGTTTATCTCTGGGCTTTCTATCTTGTTCCATTAATCTATATTTCTGTTTTTCTACCAGTACCATAATGTCTTGATTACTGTAGCTTTGTAGTATAGTCTGAAGTCAGGAAGCCTGATTCCTCCAGCTCCACTTTTCTTTCTCAAGACTGCTTTGGCTATCCGGGGTCTTTTGTGTTTCCATACAAATTGTGATTTTTTTTTTTGTTCTAGTTCTGTGAAAAATGCAATTGGTAGTTTGATAGGGATTGCATTGACTCTGTAGATTGCTTTGGGTAGTAGAGTCATTTTCACAGTGTTGATTCCTCCAATCCAAGAACGTGGTATATCTCTCCATCTGTTTGTATCATCTTTAACTTCTTTCATCAGTGTCTTCTGCTTTTCTGCATACAGGTCTTTTGTCTCCTTAGGTAGCTCTAGTGGTTTTCTGGTAGCATCTTTAGGATTCTCTGTGTACAGTATCATGTCATCTGCAGACTGTGACAGCTTAACTTCTTCTTTTCCAATTTGCATTCCTTTTATTTCTTTTTTTTCTCTGATTGCTGTGGCTAGAACTTCCAAAACTATGTTGAATAATAGTGGTGAGAGTGGACAACCTTGTCTTGTTCCTGATCTTAGTGGAAAAGGTTTCAGTTTTTCACCATTGAGAACAATGTTAGCTGTGGGTTTATCATATATGGCCTTTATTATGTTGAGGTAAGTTCCCTCTATGCCTACTTTCTGGAGGGTTTTTTTCATAAATGGGTGTTGAATTTTGTAAAAAGCTTTTTCTGCATCAATTGAGATGATCATATGGTTTTTCTCCATCAGTTTGTTAATATGGTGTATCACATTGATTGATTTGCATATATTGAAGAATCCTTGCATTCCCTGGATAAACCCCACTTGATCATGGTGTATGATCCTTTTAATGTGCTGTTGGATTCTCTTTGCTAGTATTATGTTGAGCATTTTTCCATCTATCACTAATATTGGCCTGTAGTTTCATCAGTGATATTGGCCTGTAGTTTTCTTTCTTTGTGACATCTTTGTCTGGATTTGGTATGAGGATGATGGTGGCCTTATAGAAGGAGTTTGGGAGTGTTCTTCCCTCTGATATATTTTGGAAAATTTGAGAAGGAAAGGTGTTAGCTCTTCTGTAAATATTTGATAGAATTCGCCTGTGAAGCTATCTGGTCTGGGCTTTTGTTTGTTGGAAGATTTTTAATCACAGTCTCAATTTCAGTGCTTGTGATTGGTCTGTTTATATTTTCTATTTTTTCCAGCTTCAGTCTTGGAAGGTTGTATTTTTGTAAGAATTTGTACATTTCTTCCAGGTTGTCTGTTTTATTGGCATATAGTTGCTTGTAATAATCTCTCATGATCCTTTGTATTTCTCCAGTGTCAGTTGTAACTTCTCCTTTTTCATTTCTAATTCTATTGATGTGAGTCTCCTCCATTTTTTTCTTGATGAGTCTGGCTAATGGTTTATCCATTTTGTTTATCTTCTCAAAAACCAACTTTTAGTTTTATTGATCTTTGCTGTCATTTCCTTCATTTCTTTTTCATTTATATCTGATCTGATCTTTATGATTTCTTTCCTTCTGCTATGTTTGGGGTTTTTTTTGTTCTTCTTTCTCTATTTGCTTTAGGTGTAAGGTTAGGTTGTGTATTTGAGATGTTTCTTGTTTCTTGAGGTAGGATTGTATTGCTATAAACTTCCCTTAGAACTGCTTTTGCTGCATCCATAGGTTTTGGTTTGTGGTGTTTTCATTTTCATTTGTGTCTAGGTATTTTTTGATTTCCTCTTTGATTTCTTCAGTGATCTCTTGGTTATTTAGTAGTGTATTGTTTAGCCTCCATATATTTGTATTTTTTACAATTTTTTTCCTGTATTTGATATCTAGTCACATAGTGTGGTCGGAAAAGATACTTGATACAATTTCAATTTTCTTAAGTTTACCAAGGCTTGATTTGTGACCCAAGATATGATTTATCCTGGAGAATGTTCCATGAGCACTTGAGAAGAAAGTGTATTCTGTTGTTTTTGATGGAATGTTCTATATATATCAATTAAGTTCATCTTGTTTAATGTATCATTTAAAGCTTGTGTTTCCTTATTTATTTTCATTTTGGATGATCTGTCCATTGTTGAAAGTTGGGTGTTAAAAGTCCTCTACTGTGATTGTGTTACTGTTGATTTCCCCTTTTATGGCTGTTAGCATCTGCTTTATGTATTGAGGTGCTCCTATGTTGGGTGCATAAATATTTACAATTGTTATATCTTCTTCTTGGATTGATCCCTTGATCAGTATGTAGTGTCCTTCTTTGTCTCTTGTAATAGTCTTTATTTTAAAGTCTATTTTATCTGATATGAGAATTGCTACTCTAGCTTTCTTTTGATTTCCATTTGCATGGAATATCTTTTTTCATCCCCTCACTTTCCAGTTTACATTTGTCCCTAGGTCTGAAGTGGGTCTCTTGTAGACAGCATATATATGGGTCTTGTTTTTGTATCCATTCAGCCAGTCTCTGTCTTTTGGTTTAAGCATTTAATCCATTCACATTTAAGGTAGTTACCGACATGTATGTTCCTATTACCATTTTCTTAATTTTGGGGGGTTTGTTATTGTAGTTCTTTTCCATCTCTTGTTTTTCCTGCCTAGCGAAGTTCCTTTAGCATTTGTTGTAAAGCTGGTTTGGTGGTGCTGAATTCTCTTAGCTTTTGCTTGTCTGTAAAGGTTTTAATTTCTCCATCACATCTGAATGAGACCCTTACTGGGTGGAGTAATCTTGGTTGTAGGTTTTTCCCTTTCATCACTTTAAATATGTCCTGCCCCTCCCTTCTGGCTTGCAGACTTTCTGCTGAAAGATTGGGTGTTAACCTATGGGGATTCCCTTGTATGTTATTTGTTGCTTTTCCCTTGCTGCTTTTAATATATTTTTTCTTTGTATTTAATTTTTGATAGTTTGATTATGTGTCTCAGAGTGTTTCTCATTGGATTTATCCTGTGTGGGACTCTGTGCTTCCTGGACTTGATTGACTATTTCCTTTCCCATATTAGGGAAGTTTTCAACTATAATCTCTTCAAATATTTTCTCAGTCCCTTTCTTTTCCTCTTCTTCTTCTGGGCCCCCTATATTTCGAATGTTGGTGCGTTTAAAGTTGTCGCAGTGGTCTCTGAGACTGTCCTCAATTCTTTTCATTCTTTTTTCTTTATTCTGCTCTGTGGTAGTTATTTCCACTCTTTTATCTTCCAGGTCACTTATCCGTTTTTGTGCCTCAGTTATTCTGCTATTGATTCCTTCTAGAGAATTTTTAACTTCATTTATTGTGTTATTCATCATTGTTTGTTTGCTCTTTAGTTCTTCTCGGTCCTTGTTAAAGGTTTCTTGTATTCTGTCCATTCTATTTCCAAGATTTTGGATCATCTTTACTATCATTACTCTGAATTCTTTTTCATGTATACTGCTTATTTCCTCTTCATTTGTTTGGTCTGGTGGGTTTTTACCTTGCTCCTTCATCTGCTGTGTGTTTCTCTGTCTTCTCATTTTGCTTAACTTTCTGTGTTTGGGGTCTCCTTTTTGTAGGCTGCAGATTCATAGTTCCTGTTGTTTTCAGTGTCTCCCCCCAGTGGCTAAGGTTGGCTTAGTGGGCTGTGTAGCCTTCCTGGTGGAAGCGACTGGTGCCTGTGTTTTAGTGGATGAGGCTGGATCTTGTCTTTCTAGTGGGTAGGACTGCATCCAGTGGTGTGTTTTGGGGTGTCTGTGACATTATGATTTTAGGCTGCCTCTCTGCTCTTGGGTGGGGTTGTGTCCCTGTCTTTCTGGTTGTTTGGCACAGGCTGTCCAGCACCATAGCTTGTTGGTCGTTGAATGTAGCTGTGTTGATGGAGATCTCTGGGGGAGCTTTTGCCATTTGATGTTATGTGGAGCTGGGAGGTCTCTGGTGGACCAATGTCCTGAACTTGGCTCTCCCACCTCAGAGGCACAGGCGTGACACCCGCCCAGAGCACCAAGACCCTGTGAGCCACACAGCTCAGAAGAAAAGGGAGAAAAAAAAGAAAGAAAGAAGAAAATAAAATAACATAAAGTTATTAAAATAAAAAATAGAAAAAGATTATTAAAAATAAAATAAATTATGAGTAATTTTTAAAAAAGAAGAGAGCCACCAAACCAAAAAACAAATCCACCAATGAAAAGAAGTGCTAAAAACTCTACTAAAGCCAAAAACAAACAAAAAATAAAACGGACAGACAGAAACCTAGGAAAAATGGTAAAAGCAAAGCTATACAGACAAAATTACACAAAGAAGCATGCACATACACACTCACAAAAAGAGAAAAAGGAAAAAAATATATATATATATATTTAAAAAAAAGGATGAGAGCCACCAAATCAATAAACAAATCTACCAATGATAATAAACCCTAAATACTAAACTAAGATAAACATAAAACCAGAAACAAATTATATGCAGAAAGCAAACCCCAAGTCTACAGTTGCTCCCAAAGTCCACCGCCTCAATTTTGGGATGATTCATTGTTTATTCAGATATTCCAGAGATGCAGGGTACATCAAGTTGATTGTGGAGGTTTAATCCACTGCTCCTAAGGCTGCTGGGAGAAATTACCCTGTCTCTTCTTTGTTCACATAGCTCCTGGTGTTCTGGTGCAGTGGCAGGCTGCACAGGCTCCCGGGAGGGGAGGTGTGGATAGTGACCTGTGCTTGCACACAGGCTTCTTGGTGGCTGCAGCAGCAGCCTTAGCGTTTCATGCCCATCTCTGCTCCCCGCGCTGTTAGCCACGGCTCACGCCCATCTCTGGAGCTCATTTACGCAGTGCTCTGAATCCCCTCTCCTCGCGCCCCCCAAAACAATGGTCCCTTGCCTCTTAGGCAGGTCCAGACTCTTTCCTGGACTCTCTCCTGGCTAGCTGTGGTGCACTAGCCCCCTTCAGGCTCTGTTCACACAGCCAACCCCAGTACTCTCCCTGGGATCTGACCTCCCAAGCCCGAGCCTCACCTCCCAGCCCCCACCTGTCCCGGCCCGCAGGTGAGCAGACAAGCCTCTCGGGCTGGTGAGTGCTGGTTGGCACTGATCCTCTGTGTGGGAATCTCTCTGCTTTTCCCTGTGCACCCCTGTTGCTGCGCTCTCCTCCGTGGCTCCAAAGCTGCCCCCACCACCACCCGCCACCCACCACCCCTGTCTCTGCCAGTGAAGGGGCCTCCTAGTGTGTGGAAACTTCCTCTTTCGCAGCTCCCTCCCAGAGGTTCAGGTCCTGTCCCTATTCTTTTGTCTCTGTTTTTTCTTTTTTCTTTTGCCCTACCCAGGTACGTGGGGAGTTTCTTGCCTTTTGGGAAGTCTGAGGTCTGCCAACGTTCAGTAGGTGTTCTGTAGGAGTTGTTTCACATGTAGATGTATTTCTGATGTATTTGTGGGGAGGAAGGTGATCTCTACGTCTTACTCCTACACTATCTTGAAGGTCTCTCTGCTCTGTGATTTTTAATATATCTTTGCTGTTTAGATTTGCCTTTTCTATGCAAAAGTAGGTAACTCTGTTCACACCAGGAAAAATTAAGGAGAGGACAGGAAAACGTGCAGCTGAGATATGGATGATGCTTTCCTTGGCTGATTTTCACAAGTCTTAAGCTCAGTTGATAACTTGAAAGTACATACAATAGCACTGTCTTATGGTACCTCTGGATTGCCGTCCAGATTCATATACCTTTTTTGTGTACTTGAGGTTTAGTTTTAGAGCACATTGCATTTTAAATATGTGTTCACTCATCTGTAATAAACACGTTTTACATGCACAAAGTCCTGTGATGTCATACTTTTGGAATATATAATAATAAAAAGCCTTTGTAGCCAATCTTAAATTATGTCAAGAAGCAGAATTAGAAAGAAAAAAGCAGAATTAAAGAGCTACTTCCTCAATTCCTTTCAGATCATTATGTAACAGACTGGAACAAAATTTACAGTCTCTTACTTTAGATGATGTCTTTCCTTTTCATCATCACAATAAGACCAGAACCTGCTAATAGAACCCAAACAAGATATGGTTTATGGGTTTTGCTTCCCCTTTTAGTCTGTCAAAGCTCCTGAGAGCTGAAGCCTGAGGCATAATGTTAGACATTTAAGATGACATTTCCTGACAGAGCAGCAATTTAAGGTTGGCTTTTTATATGCATAAATTTGTAGAACTGCTTTTTTAAATTATACCCACATACACACATACATATATATATACATATATATGTATAATATATTAGTATCAATACTGTAATTCTAGACCTTATCCTTGAGGTGATTCTGTGGCAGATTAATTTTGAAAACTCTAGGTATAAGCAACCACCACTAAACAAACTCTCAGTCCCAGATGGAATTCATGGGAAAGTTGCTTTTCTAGAATGAGAACACAGCATGTATTATGCCCTTCTCCACCACCAAAGGCTTCTTGCTCTCCTTGTGCCTATTAAAGTGGGCCAAAGTTTAACAAGGTGAAGTACCAAATGTACTTCAAAAGCAGCAAAATCATAAAAATATTTGGTGTCATGCAATAGATACCATCAGTGTATCTCCACCCGTCCATTACTTATTTCTACATACAAACACACATATGAGCACGTGTTCATTCATTCATTCACTCAACAAATACTAATTTGGGAACTACTGTGTGTCAGTACTGATTATTGGTTTGGCAATAAACACAGCCCTTTCCCTGTTACCAATCATGGTCTCTGTTTGGCTGAGTTATCTGAGCAGTTGTCATTCCCCATGTTCTTTCAGATGTTCCAAGGATTTTCCTTGCATGGATCTTTTGACTTAAAATGATATATTAATATCAATAGAATGAGCATCAGGTATCAGATTCCTTCTTTAAAAACCAGAACAGATATCCTGAAAAACAATTTTTTCACAAAAAAATGTGAGTTTCTACCAAGAGTTCCTAACATGAGAAACAACATGTTTAAAGGGTCTTTTGAGTGTGTTTAAGTGGAACTGCTTTCATAAATTACTTAAACATTCACAGGCGGAGTGGAGAGCCCTGGCACCCTCCCTCCACATACAGAACCAAATTCCTGCAGTGATTACGTGTTTCACTCTTGTTAAACCTTGAGATCTGGCTGGGCCTTAGGCATGCTGGGAGGAATCTAGGAGGGTGGTCCACAGTGAGGGAGCAAGTCTGGTTAAAGCAGGTAGCGTGTTGGGGCTGGCCCCTTATGAGAGTCAGTCAAGCATGTCTGGCAGTGAGTTAGCCTGCTGGCCTCTTCTCAGCAGCTGGAGGAGTCCCAGCCATGGGCCTCGGGAGTAGCAACTGTCTCTCAGTCCTGGGATAGAGCAGCCTGGTGAAAGAAACTCAGGAGCCCTGGCCTTGTTGGTCAGGTGGGTACCCAGTCTCAGGATTAGAGCTTCAGAAAGGGCTGTGATGCCAAATCTATGGAAAATAAGGCTTAAGATCTGACTGTGTCAGGGATTGATCCTGGGCACTGCAGGTGGGTAAGCCTGCTAGGGGCGATAAGGAGGCTCAGATGAGAGGAAGATAGAGGGGAAGGGGAGTGCAGTGACCAGGAGCCAGGCCAGGTCTGACAACATGCAGTTACACAGTGAACCAGCCTACCTTTGTCCTCCCTCCCTCCCTTCTTCCCTTCCTTCTTTCTTTCTTCCCTTCATTTTGCCCTCTTCCTTTTTTCTTTCTTTCCTTTTTCTCTTTCATAGTCAACAGTATGTACTGATTACCTATTGTATACTAGTCTTGACATTGAGGTAGGAAAGATTCTTATAACCAAGTGCAGTCTGAAGTATAAATATTTATTTACACATTAATATAATAAGAACTAGAAAGGTTCTCAATACAGGAAAAATGAAGCAGAAAAGGTGAAGCCAACATGTCGGAGTGGTCAGGGAAGGCTTCCCACAAGAGGTGACACTGGAGCAATCTTGTAGGATGAGTTATTTTCCAGGAGAGGAAGGAAATGACCCACTCAGTTGTATTTTTCACTGTTTGATGTAGATATATTTTTACAGAGATCTTGCTATGCTTCAGCAGTCCTCCTCACTGTTCTGCAGTCGTGTTATCCAGATTTTCGTTAAACAGCTTCCTCTGACCATTCAGGCATGCCACTTAAAATGGAGTGAACAGTGTTAGAACTGAAGAAAGGAACTCTGGTACTAATGGCGTTGGCAGCAAAGGTTCATCACAGCAACCCGAGCAAAGTCTGGTGGTCACACCAACACAGGCTCCTCCCTGCCTTGCCTTTTCCTTTCACTACCTCACTTGCATCTCAGTCTAGCGACAAACTCTGAAGCTGCCCACACTAGTTGGATTTCTAGTATGTCTTCCTCATTCCACATGAACTTGTCTAGTTCTCTTCTTAGAAGTTTGACCCAGTCCTGATTGCCTTAATCTTGTCTGCCATTTGTCATTAAGCTTTTCAGATGCTTCCTAGCGGAGGAAGGGGAGGGTATAAAATCCATGTCTCTGCTTGAACTTTCCTTTTTATTGGCCATTCTGAGGACATGCCTTGTTTATGCCACCTCTAACTTTGGTCATCATGACCCCTCTATTCTAAAGCTAATTTTGAAATTATTCATCATATTAAGTACTTACCTACTTCCCCTTCTGAGTAAAACTGCCCCATCTAAAACCCTGTCAAAGGGGCAGCCCTGTGCAGATAAAATGGCCCTTCTCATTCTGGCCAAGCTGACTGAACCTGGAAAGATACATTCCCCAATTGGGGCATAAACTTTTTGAAAAAAAAGAGGCTTTCATACTCATTTTTACACCCCTGGCAGCTTCTACCACATGTAGTATGTATTTCATTTTAATTTTGAGGTATTACCATCTTTCATCCTGGATTTTTAGCATGGTTAGATATTTCAGTTTTGACCAGTTTGCTGTAGAAAGGTAATACCTTTATCTTTAGATGATCTCTAAATGAAAAGACAAAACTTTAAAAAAGACTTATAGCAGGCAACTTGAGGATCATATGCATATTTATGCAGTAATTATTTTAAGTACTGTATTACCTTTCATTTCTAAGAAGTTTATATAGCTAGGATATTATCATTTTCTTTAAATACTATGGTTATACTTTTTAAGTTCTGGGGGATAAGGAGAACAATATTTATTTGTATAGATGTGGAAATGAAATGCAGAAAATTTGCATTACATGGAAAGAGGGAAAGGCTATTATCTCATTCATGTTTTGTCATGTTGCAGGTATTTAACCAGTTAGTTATATCTTTCAATCTGAAATATTATTGTCATTATTGATTTTTCTTGTTCAAACCTACTGGCAAAAGTTTAAAGCTCTAATGTGCCAGTTAATACGATTTAACATTCATTGAGAAATAGAATCGAGGACATGCCTTAGGAAAAGTTTTTATGTAGGTTGGCTTAGCTGTTGAACTCTCTATTTCATGCTTGAAGAACGATGGACAATGAGAATTATGGACAGTAATCTCTTAATATGTTACTTGATTTAGGTTTTTCATTGAAAACAATGAATTGATTTTGTAATACACTTGTAATTTAAAATATTAAGACATAAAAATGGTAGGTTACTTAGAACTGGCTGTGAAGGCATTGAAGCTATAACCTCTACTTTATGTTTCATTACAGTAAATAATCACTTTTTAGGTTCATAATTTTGTGCACCATTAAAGATACTTGCTTCTTTTCTCTGACACATGCTTCATTTCATTAGCTTGTGGGGGTCCCGTGAAGCCTTTGTGTGATCAGTGTGTTCAGTCTTTAGAATAAAAATAAAGTAAAACCATTTACTCTGAAGTTTTCATGGCTGAAGTTCAATTTACACTTAAATTACTTAAATTAACTTAAATTACACAAGTTAAAATGATACATCTCTGTTGAATATTTCTTCACACAACTCAATAAAAGATTTTAGATGTTCATTGTGATAGGTGTTTTGCCTATTAATAATATAAACCATTGAGACTTAGAAAATTTTTAATACAACAGTGGTATCATTACAGAACAGATCACATGGGAAGGAATTTTTCACACGTGTGTTATTCGGGGAGAGAGACCCAACTAGATTGAGGGAAGGACTTTAGATTCTAAAGATATGGTTGACTGAGGAAATCAGAAAATCTCCCTGCAACAACTCATTTAAGTTATGGATAAAATAAAATAAGAATTAATTGTAGTATATTTGTCAGCTTGCAAGAAAGAAATTACATCTTTGGGTGCCATAAATAAGGGAGTACTGAAAAAACAAAGTGAACCAAAACTATAATATAAACTGTATACTGTAAGTGCCTTGTGGTAGTGTATATATGGTGATGGGGCATTGGACACTAGAGGCCACAAAGCTAGTTCTCATTTGGGGATTAGAAATAGGACTGCATAAAGTAGGAGGGTAGAGCTTAGATCCTTACCTAAAGCCAAGTTCATCAAATTGTTATAATCTCATCTGAAGCGTGGATTTGAAAAAAATTCCCTACTGGTTCAAGAAAACTATGGGGAAGACTCCTAAAACGTTGGTATCTTGATCCTGAAACTTCTTTGTGTTTGGTACTTAAATCTACACTACCTATGTGTCTGAGAATCCCAAACACAAAAAATTAACATAAAAATTGGCCCCCAGGGCTACTATTAGAGGCAAACTCACAATCACTCTGAAGGTAAGTGCCCAAGACTCAGGCCATGGGGTTTTCTCACAAAGAAAAAGCCATGCCAAAATTATCTCATTTTCAGAAATTATAAAACTCATTAGGAACTTTACAGTGGATAAGCCTGATAAACACCTCAGCCAGGTAATGAAAGTTACAACCAACAGTGATAAATCATGTTGATAGGATGTACTTTGATATGATATATTGAAAATGCCACATTACCTCTGTTATTTTCCTCTCAAACTTTCTAACGCCAATCTAACTGTGAGTAAAGTATCATACAAATTCCAGTAGAGGGGCATTCAACAAAATATTTGATCAATATACCTTGAAACGATCATATTTTGATATCATTTAAAAAAGGAAAATTGGAGGAACTCTCACAACTAAGAGGAGCCTAAGGAGACATGTCAACTAACTATAATGTAGTATCCTGGATGATATCCTGAAACAGAAGAAGACATTAGGTAGAACTAAGGAAATATGAATAAACTATGGACCTTAGTTAACAATTATATGTCAGTGTTGGTTCATTAATTGTAACAATGTACCACACTTATTTAAGATGTTAATAATAGGGGGAACTGGATGTGAAGTACATGGGAACTTTCCATACTATCTTCTCAATTTCTGCATAAATCTAAAACTCTTCTAAAAGATAATCTATTACTTAAAAATAAAGGAAACTGTCCAAGATCCACACCAAATATGCAAGAGTCATGGATATCAGGATCAGACTCCCAAGAACTTAAGGTAGCTAGATAGCATCCTAAAAGAGAATCAAAAATATCAATAAATACGTTTAACACAATTAAAGCTATAAAAATGAGAATCCAAACTCTAAGATAAAGTGATAAAATATCATGGTCAAGAAAAGGCAGATGTTAAAAGAAACAAATACAAATCCTAGAGTGAAAAATGTGGACTTTGAATTAAAAACTCTAATAACAGATATTATAACATCATATTAGATGTAACTGAAGAGATAATTAGTGACTTGGAGGATGGCACTGTAGGAATTACCCAGAATGCACCACAGAGATATAAATAGATGGTAAATATGAAAGGGAAAGTTAGAGGGCAGACATTCAACATATATACAATGGGAACTCCAGAAAGTAGGATTGAAAAAAAGGCAATATATGAGGAGAAGATAGTTGAAAAATTTTCACAATTGCCAAAGAAATAAATTATCTCAAAGAACACACATTATTGATTTCTAGTGAGGAAAAATCAAATCAAGAAGTGGACACATTATCATAAAGCTATAGAACATACAATAGAAAGGTAAAGATTTAAAAGACATCAGAAAGAATTTCCTATGAAGAAACAACTATTAGACTGACAGATAAATTATAAGCAACAATAGATACTAAAAGGCGATGAAGTAATATCTGAGGGAAATTAATGTCAACCTGGAATTCTTTGCCCACAGGAACTATCATTCACTAGTGAGGCAAATATAAAGACATTTTCAGATAAACATTGAAAAAATTAATCATAGATCCTTGATGAAAGAGCTGCCAAAATGTAAACTTGAGTAAAAAGGAATTTGAACCCACTTCCCATCTCCCCCACAAAAGATTGCTATATCAATTCTGTTATTATTTTTTAAAGTTGATAGAAAATTTTAAACATGTACACATGTAAATTAAAATAGTATAAAGAATCCAATTTTCTCATCATGAAGCTTCATCAGTTTTCAACTCTTAGCCAACCTTGTTTCATCTACACCTCCATCCGCTCAAACACCTAGATTATTTTGAAGCAAATCCAAGAATCATATCATTTTATCTGTAAATGTCTTGATATGCGCCTCTCAAAGACAGGGAGTGTATTTTTCTCTTTTTATTTTAGCATCATAAAAATATCATTTTTAAGTGTGAAAAATTTCCTTAGTATCATCATTTGTCCAGTCAATGTTCATATTATTCCTATCAATTTATGATTTTAATTTTTACAGTATATTTGCTTGAATTGTGATGCAAATAAGATTTATATGCTGCTTGGTTGGTATGTCTTTTATGTCTCTTTCAATGTATGGATTCCTCCTCTATAGCTGATCTCAATATGTATCTCTAAAAGATAGCATTTCAATATGTTTATGCTTTCAACTGGATACTCATTTAAGTTCATTTGTTTCCATTTTGTTTTTGATTTGGGAGGATGGCATTTTAAAATATAGTTTCATAATTGGTGAATATTACTTTACATTTCTTTTGTATTTTTGTTTCATAGTTAACTTTTGGAAAAATGTAACGTTTAAGGAATTCTGTTAAGAAGTGTTTAGATAGGTAAATCATGCTCAAAGATAGGAAAAAATAATTATGAAATAATTTTTTTTAAA
This sequence comes from Delphinapterus leucas, assembly GCF_059928025.1. Classification (NCBI taxonomy): domain Eukaryota; kingdom Metazoa; phylum Chordata; class Mammalia; order Artiodactyla; family Monodontidae; genus Delphinapterus; species Delphinapterus leucas. The sequence continues at coordinate 46,517,295 of NC_143143.1, read as the reverse complement.
TGTGAGAGCCCTCTTTGCAGAAATGGAAATTCCTTGGTAAAAATTCTGGACTTTTATGAATGCTCTCACTGTGTTTAGCTAGCTAAATGGAGCCTAAATGCTTAGAAGCATAGATTTACATTTAAAAACAAATAATTTAGAATTAGGAAGTACTTTACACAGCTTCCAGGATATGTCTATATATCTACCTAATTATATAGTAGATATAATATCATGTTCTGTAGCTTATCTACTTGTGTTAAAGGTAATACCTTTTCAAAACTATCCAAAAAAACTTTATTGAGCTACTGTTTTTAAATATCTATCCCTTATCCTCAAGGAGACTCTGAATGTGACCTGCAAGTATGCAGTAGGAAATAAAAGTCCAAGCAAAATACTGCAGGTCAAGTCTCTTGTGTTTTGGGATCACTAGATTATATCCCTTCAGTTTATGAGGGAGAATGGTTTTCTTTACTATATCTTTTGTGGCTCCAGAGAAATACAAGGTGGGGCAATTTCTTTGAAAGCCACTTTAATAATCTTTTCAATTTCAGCACTATTAGGAGTCCTTTTTCATTCTTTGGAGCTGTTTTCATTTACCGCTAGACTGGAGATAAGCAGTGGAGGATAGAGAGGAATGAACCTGGCCAGTTCCGAATGGGGATCTCAGGATCCAGTCATAGACACTGTGGACCTGTGGTTTACTCAGAAAGTCCTTTCCTTTTGCTTTACATGATCGCGTATTGCTGCAGCTCTGTCTTCGGCCAAAAGTCATTAATTTAATTTTTTAGCAAGTTAAAATAAATTCATTATCTTGTGTCCTAGTTTCCTCCTCTGAAAAGGTGATTATTATGATATGTAACGATTTTACAGAGGTGGAATAACTAATTGCTCATTGTAAAGTGTTTTTCAAATACAAGGTGTTAGATCAATGGTTATTACTGTAGTTGTCATTATTATTATCGTTATAGTCTAAAACTGAAAGATAAAAAGGTGCTGGATAATTGTAAGATGTGGTGATGTTATATCCAAATAAAGAGGAATAACCTGAATTATTGGATAACAGAAGTCCAAATATCTGTGTGTGGCAGGGAAGAGTTTCTTTTGCAGAAAGCTAATATAGATAATGGTGCTTTAGTTAACCCCAAATAAGCCAAAGGATTTTACCTGTAAATATAGATGGAAGATTATCCTAAGAGTAGTTCATTTCATCCTGTGCAGTATTGGTTATAAGGAAGCTTTCTCTCAAGCATTTAAATACCCAGAGTCAGAAATTATTATATCTTGGAGCATGATATATTCTAGCTTTCTGAAACCTTACCAGGCCAGGATCAAGTGAGCTAAGCTCATCCTTTAGGGCAGGACATGGGCTGAGGTTGTCTCTCAAAGCACAGGAAAAACAAGAAACAGCAGCATTTCCCTGTTCCAGCAATTACTTGGCACTGGGGAAAAGCTAAGGAATCCCACAGAACAGTATTGATGGCCCATATACAATACAGGTCCAGCAGGCAGCCGGGCCTGGAAGTGGAAGGAAGGAGGGACGAATCCAACAGAAGCTTATCAGGCACACAAGAGGTAGAGGATTGGGAGTGTGCTATACCTTGGAGGGTGGCAGAGAAGACCCTGTATCCTTACTGGGGCCCCTGAACCTAGATTTGAATGGCAACAGAAGAGACCTGGGCAACAGTCTGGAGCCCAGGGGTCAGTGCTGAGGTTGGTACCCAGACTACAGGTCTGAAAAAGTGATACAAGTCAAGCTCCAGCTCAGAGAAGGTGGAAGCCGCTTAAGTATCTGAGTCTCCACAACTGGCTTTGGAAGCAGGGATGAACAGAACTTGTGTGTGGAGAATGTCAGTGGACTCAACTATGAACAACTTGGGGGGAAGAGGCAGGAGGACTGAGAAATTCACAATATCAGAGCATTCTCCAGAAGACAGTATGCAAGAGGTGACATGTCAGGAGCTTGTAGCTGAAACACTTCCTCTGCTTTTGCTATAGGGTTATTTCTGGCTAAAAAAACACAAACAAAACAAAACAACAACAACAAAACCCCCAGTTTTCAGAAATGGCTGCAAGGGGCACAAAACCCTCCACTAAGCTAAATATCCACCAACATCTGCATCTCAACCTGGAGGTTGAGCACACCCAAGGCCTCAGACTCACAGATATGTTGTATATGACGTCTGTGCCTGCAGGATCAGCTCTGTAGGACATACACAACAAAGACATCTATAAAGGTCCAAGTTTCGTTTCTCCTATAATTGGAAAAAGGCATAATTCACTAGTTGGATTTTGTTAAGTCACGAATAATTCTACATCTCTATTAGTCCTAAGCCCCTGCTCTATTCATCAGATGAACTCCTACTCATCCTTTAGGTCTGCACTTAAGTAATCCTGCAGACCCCTCTGCATGCCCTATACAAGTCAGGACTATCATCCTCCCTGCTGTGTCTCCGTTAAAGTTAGTGTATTTTCTTAGGTAACTGTCTCCCTTCCTTGATAAATTATAGGTTCTATAATGGCATGGTCTATGTCTGTCTTGCTCATTTGCTGTATCCTCAGAACCCAGCCGAGAGTCTGAAATATAGTAGGTACGTACCAACTAACTGCTGGACAGAGGAACAAAGGAATGATCACAATAACCAACCTTTATAGGTTACTGGCTCTGTGTCGGGCACTGTGTAAGGTTGGTACACGCATTATCTCCTTTAATCGTGTCAGTAGTCCTAGGAGGTGGGTTCTGTTATTATTCTCACTTTAAAGTGAAAGATCAAAAGTTCAGAGAGGTTAGGATGACAGAATATTGGCAGATGCAGTATTTTAACAAGACTCTCTGACTCAGTATCCCCATCTTTAACCATTGTACCATAAATTCATTAATTTAAATTAACCTGTAATTAATTATGGGAATAAGGATGTAGCCATAGATTTATGTGCCTCTAAACTCTCCTCTTCTGATTTCTCTGAATAACAAATTTGATTCTTTGAGAATAAAATTCCCATGTCTCATCCCTGTGTCTAACCCTCATTCTCTGGAAATAACTTTTAACCCTCAGAGTTATTTTCTGGGAATAGAAGAATCAGTAATTTCTAGACTTATCTGTCCTTCTGTCTGAGAATTGCCCCTTAGTTTAAGTAAACTATAGTATCTATTCTTTAACCGCAGGACTCTTCCTTTTGCTTCATCCTGTGCAAATATTTCTAATATTCAAAATTTGTGAGGATTTTGTGATATTTTTAAATAAAAGAAATGAAACACTATAAAGCTGAAAACATTTTTGACTTCTCTTCCCAGTTTTATTTCTCATCCACACAGAAACAATCATTATGCATTTGAAGTGCAACTTTCTGTTTCTCATAGTTCTATATACATATGTATCTATAAACAATAGGTTATATTGCTTTGTTTTAAAACTTTGCATAAGTACAGTATATATTATATACATTCTAAAGTTTGCTTTTTCACTAAATGTTGCTTAGAGAGCATTAATTACAAATTGTTACTATAAGGATACTTTTGGTTGAAAGAAGAACGGCCTTATGCCTTTCAAATGCAGGTCCATAAATAATGTAGGTTTTAGGAACATACATACCAGTTGTGCAAAAATACATCTTCATTATCCTGGTATAGTCAAGTCTTTTTAGTGAAGAAATATGGTAATGGGGGAAGTATACATTTTTGGGAAGGCAATAGTACTAAATCTCAGCTTCCACAAGTTTGAATGTAGCACGGTAGTACATCTGGATAACATTCAGGTTGGTGCTCTTAAATCCTTTCTAGTACTTCTTTGCATACATCAGGCAACACTAATTTTTAGCCTAAAAATAGAAAAACATTCCTGCCAGTCTTTGGACCCAAGTTCAAAGGATATGCCAACACTTAATTAATCCTTTGTCAGATAATACAAAATAACTTTGATAAGACACCTACAGTGTTCTTATATTTGTCTATTTTCCCCTGAAATAGAGAACTTCAACAACAATTATTATTATTAAATATGCTCTGAATCAGAGAATATTTCTAATCTTTAGTGTGCATCAGAATTGCCTAAAAGGCTTGGTAAAATACAGATTACTGAGCGCTTTATAGGTTTCTGGATCAATAGGTCTGGGGTGGAGCCCAAGAATATGCATTTCTAACAAGTTCCCTGTTGATGCTGACATGCCAATCTGAGGACCCCACTTTGAGGATTTCCCCTCTGAATAAAAGTGATTAAAGAGCAGACTTCAGGCTATAACAGAACGAGGAGGTTGGTAAATTCTCTAAAAAAAAAAAAAAAAAAAATCAACGAAAACCAAAAACCTTTAAAGCAAGACCAAAAAAAACCCACAACCATTTCAGAACTCTGAAAAAAAAGACCATGAAATACAACAATTTGAGAAGAATTTACACTTCAAAAACTGTTGAATAAGTAGGTAAGTGTATTGGAAATTTCAGCATTCTTGCTCGGGTCCCCACCTTTCCAGTTTGGTTGGTATGGAAATTCTGCCAGCAAGCAGCAGGCTATGCTGCTGTGGTCAAGAGACTCACTTGACTTGGATGTGGATGACAATCATGCCCAGAAGAACTGTCAGTGGAAGTGAAGATCTTAGCCAGGTGAAGGGTCAAAGCCTGAGTTGTGGTTGTAGTTGGGACAAACATATTTCTGGCTGAGGCTGAATATATGTGCAGTGGAGACTAGGGAAGCTCAAAGACTTTTGTTTACTCTTGGCCCTCCCTGAAGCTATATCTATGTGCACAAGAGACAAACGGGGCCCAGAAAAATAGAAAAGCCAGAGATTTGAAAATAGCCCGAGCTTTGATTGTGCTCTCTTACCCACAGAAAGATGTTTGAGCAAAATTACTGTCCAATCATTGCCTGACAACTCAGCTGCAGTTAAGTAGGGGCAGTCCGTCACAAGCTGGGATTAAAAATAAAAGCAGGAATTTAAAAATCTAAGCAAAGATATTAGAGACTTCTCATCATGGGAAAGACTTGTTTCAGAGATTTAGCCCAAGTAAGTGCCTAACAAAATGATCACATAAACCACCTCCCCAACAACAACAGCAACAACAAACAACAACAATCTTCAGAGGGAAAATAATCAGATTCCAGATCGACTAAAGTATGTTATCCAAAATGTCTGGTTTTCAAAAAAAAAATATGAAACATGCAAACAAACAAGAACCTGTGACTGATTCTCAAGAGGAAAAAAAACATTCAGAAAGTAGAATGGCAGTTGCCAGGGGCCCAGAGGAATGGGGAGTTGTTGTTTAATGGATGCAGAGTTTCAGTTTGGGAATATGAAGAGGTCTTGAGATCGATGGTGGTGGTGGTGGTGGTTGCATAACAATAAGAGTGCACTCACTGATGCTGAACTGTGCACTTACAGACAGTTAAATGGTGAATTTTATGTTATGTGTATTTTACCACCACAACAAAAAAGCATTTAATAGAAACTGTCACTGAGTGTCCCCAGATGTTCAGTTGAGCAAAGAATTCGGAACAGTATTATAAATATATTCAAGGAACCAAAGGGAATATGTTTAAATAATTAAAGGAAAGTATGACAATAATGAATTAACAAATAGAGAATCTCAATAACAAGGTAGAAATTTTAGCATTCTGGATTTAAAGAGTACAATAACTGAAATGAAAAAGCCCTAAGAGTGTCTAATAGCAGATTAAAGATGTCAGAAGAAAGAATTGGTGAGCCTGAAGATAGATCAATTAAAATTATCCATTCTGAAGAACAGAGAAAAATGATTGAAGAGAAATGAACAAAGCCTCATAGAGCTGTGGGACAGGGACAAGCATAGCAACACAAGTGTGATGGGAGTCCCAGGAATAGAACAGAGAAAGGGAGTGATTAAATATTTGAAGAAATAATGGCCAAAATCTTTTCAAATTTGATGAGAAACATTAATCCACACATCTAGGAAACTCCAAGAACCATTACTAAAATAAATACAAAGAGATCCACACAACAGAAAAGGCCATCAATATGATTAATGGCTAACTTTTATTCTGATACAGTGGTGGCCAGAATGTAGTGGAATAAGATATTCAAAGTGCTGAAAGAAAAAAAAAACAAAACCAAAAAACCCTTCCAGCTTAGGATCCAATACTCACCAAAATTCCTCGAAAAATAAAGGTGAAATAAAGTCATTTCCAGATAAACAAAGACTGCAGACCTTTCTTATAAAAAATTCTTAAAAGAAATACTGAAGTTCCTCAGGCTGAGAAAAACCTATAGTAGATGGTAATGTGAAACAAACAAACAAACAAATAAAAAGCATCACAAATGATAAATATGTTTTGATATAAAAGACTATTAAATACATTTTTTCACATTTCTTTTATTAACTTCTTTAAAAGCTATAGAAAACAAATAGGCAAATTGCACATGTAAATCTAATCATATCAAAAATTCCATTAAATGTAAACATTCCAAATGCCCCAATCAAAAGCAGAGATGATCAGATTGCATAAAAATAGCAAGACACATCTATATGTTTTCTATGAGAGACACATGTTACAAAGATACAAATATGTTGATAAAAGGATGGAGAAAGATATACATGCAAACAGTAACCATAAGAGTGTTGTAGTTGCTATCAGGCAAGAAATATTACTAGAGACAAAGCAGTATAATTCATCACGTTGAAAGGATCCATACAACGGGAAGAAATAACAATTATAAATGTATACACACCGAATAACAAAGCCTCAAAATGCACGAAGCAAAAACTGACATAACTGAAAGGAGAAATAGTATATTCAGTAATAATAATTGAAGATTTTCATATCTTACTCTTAACAGTTGAATGAACGAGGAGACATAAAATTAACATGGACATAGAAAATTGGAACAATGCTATCAAATTCACCCTAACTGATGTATATACAAGTGCTCCACCCAGTGAATTCAGAATATATATTTTTCTCAAGCAACATAGAACATTTTCCAGCATAGGCCATATGCTAGACTAATCAAGAGAAATAAGAGACACAAATTACCAATATCGAGAATGAAAGAAGGGCCGTCCTTACTGACCCTAAATAAATTAAAAGGATTACAAGGGACTATTATGAACAACCTATGCCAAAATATTAGTCAACTTAGATGAACTGGACGAATTCCTGGAAATATATAAAGTCCCAAACCTGACTCAAGAAGAAATATAAAGTGTGAATAGACCTATGACATGTAAAGGAATTAAATTGCTAATAGGGTCTTCCTATGAGAGACATTACCAAAAAAATAGCAGAGTAGGGATTTACAAATCTCCGTCTCTCTAGTAAAGCAATGATTAAGCTGGCAAAAACTAGCATAATCAAAATTTTCAGATCTCTCAAATCTAACGGCAAAAAACTTACAACAACCAGGGGAACACTTAAAGAAAAGGAAATATCTGAAATCTGGTGAGAGAGCATTGTTGTATTTTAACTTACCTGCCTACCATCCCTCACTTCCCAGGATAGCAGTGGCCATGAAGACAGTGGCACATGTTCCTGGTGCAGCTTGCTGGTGCCAGAGTGAGCAATATATAGACCCTGTTCTCTGAGAATTATGGTTGTGTGCGTTGATCTGTTTGTTGCCTGCCTGAGGGTCACCTGAAAGCCTTGTCTTTGTTTCACCTCAGAGCTTTCCCATGGCTTGGGCAACCTCCCAGACAGCATTTGTTGAAAGTGTTTAAAGGCAAATATACAAGCTGTGGTCACCTAAGACAAAGGATAAGAGATTGTACAAGTATCAGATCAGAAAACCTGAGAAGGAAGGGGCCTGGGAAGGAGAGAGAGAGGGGAAAAATTCCTTTGAAAGGCTTCTGCATATGCAGAGAATCTGGAAAGCCATGCACATGCCCAGGACTTTATATATGCTCAGGAAAGACCTGAGAATATGCTTGGCTTTCACCTCTGGCTCAGCTTTAGGCTCATTGGAGGAAGGAAGTAAAAGCTAAGGCAGAGTTGTAAATAGCCTGAATAAGTGTTGAAGAAGTGCCCCAACAGGAGCCAATCTGGAAAGATGGGAGAGTACTTTTTTCTTTTCTTTTCCCTCATTTTTTTTCATTTCTTTTTTCTCCTCTCCTCCCCTCTCCTCTCCTCCCCTCTCCTCTCCTCCCCTTTCCTTTCCTATCTTTCATTTCCTTTACTCTTTTCTTTTCTTTTTTGTCTCCAAACTTTTAAGGAAATTTCTGTAAAATCAGTAGTCAACAGAGCAGAGGCCTCAGTGGACATACATGACAAAAAATGCAGTCTTCACACAAATCATTTCGGAAAGTCACTAAACAACAAAACAGCTACAACCCACAACAAGTGACAACTACAAACACAGGGAGGTGGAGATAATCCTGATTTCTTATATATTTCTTGTGCCATTATAATATTCAAATTGTTCACATTCAACAAAATATTATGAAGTATGCACCTCTGTTTTCTAGGTACTGCTTTAGGCCCCAGCAGAATAAAGAAATCAGACAAAAATCCCTGTCCTTGTGAAGTTGACATTTTATTAAATAACTATTTTTATTCATTAAGATATTATTTTTTCAATATTTTATTACAGTAGTTTTCAAATACACAGCAAAGTTGAAAGAATTTTGCAGTGAACCCCCTTATGTCTACCTCCCAGGTGTACCATTGATGTCTGACTATCCTTGTCCTATCATGTTTCTCTCCATGTAGTCATCTTGTTTCTCTCCATGTAGTCATCTATCCATGTGTCAATCCATTTTTTTCTTACAGCATTATAATTAAGACAACAAAATAGAAACAACCTACATATCCAATAGTAGGGGATTAGTTAAAGAAGTTGCTGTGCTTCCACTCAGTGCGCTTATATGCAGCCATTCAACTTTATAATTTTCAGACTATGGAAAATCCTGCATCTAATGATAAAGAAAATAACAGAATATGAAACTGCTCACTGTGCCTTATAATTTCAACACTATAAGACAAATTATACAAATGAAAAGGACCATAAGTGGATATGGAAAACTAAAAGACACTTGATCTGTTACAGTCGTGGAATTTCTGTGACTAGTTTTCCCCTTCCCTTTATTTTGATTTTTATTAAAGTTAGTGCACAGATTATTCATTACGTACATTTAAAAATTTAAAGTTAGGACAGTGCAACCATTATCAATGATGTGCATTTAAAATTATTTAGCAGAGCAGGGAATAAATTGTAATGTCTTTTATTAACTAATTGTATATTGAATATTTTTTAGTGCCTGCATATATGAAGGTGAATAAAATGGTGTTTCTGCCCATTAGAAGTTTCCAGTATGTTACAGACTATGTGTCCATAAGAGAAAAACTACACGATGAGCAATAATTATGCCGCATATATTATGTAGTGGTTTAAAGAGTGGACTCTGAACCCAGACCTCCTATGTTTGCTTCCAGGCTTCATTTCATAATACCTGTTTGATATTCAGCAAGTTATTTAACTTCTCTTTGCCTCAGTTCCTCATTCTTAATGAGGTTAAATATACTTCTACCTCTTAGATTTGTGTGGGAATTAAATGATTTTGTACAAGTTAAATGCTTAAAATAATATCTGGCACGTGATAAATACTAAAAAATATTGACTGTTATTAACTATTTAATATTGATATGTTGTTTTTAAGATTCTGCAGTAAGTTAGACTCTTGTGGTTCAACTCCTATGCATCATATATTTATACATATTTGAATCCATATGCTTTAATAAAATAGTAAAGGTAACATAATTACCTTTAGATGTTTAGACATCAAAACTGTAGATTTTACTTCAACCTGATATATTTAAATTGCCTTTTAAAAATCTTTATTGGCAAAACAACTATTTAGAAATGTGAGGAAAAATCCATTTTTAACTTAAAAATTTATTTAAGATAATTTTAGGGTACAGATTGATTGCTTGAGAAAGTCTTATGCTTTCCTAGTATCTTAGCAGTGGTGCTTAAGTTTTCTAGATTTATGGCAGCCTTTTGAACTTCCTCAAGGATTGTATTTGGTCAGGACATGTGGTCAGATTGAAAGCAGTTTCTCTGGACTCTAAGCTTACTTGCCAGTAGAAAACTATACTGAAAAGAAAAAATGTCTCTTGGGTATTCAGAATATATTGTATAATTCCTTAATAAAAACAAATATAAATATTTTGTGATTAATTAAGGGAGAAACACGTGAAAATTTAGATGCTTATTTCACAAATCATCAACTGAAAAGATACCATTTATTTACTTATTTTTGTATTTTACCTCCTTTCCGTAGATGGAAAAGTTGCCAGTTTTTAATTCTCCTCTCTCTGAATATCTTAGTGTCATTAAGTGGGAATAATTTGGATCACATACAGATTAGGATGGAAATGATAGAATGATGTAATGACTCTGGAACAAGTTTTATCCTGTCTCAGGAGAACTCATAATTGGATTGTGTTTATGGAAGAAGATGCAGAGGTGGAGAGATAAAAATGGAATAACCTCTTTATCTTCACCAGACCCTCCAGTCTGTATCACAGAGTTTTTATTTTCAGGAGGGCACAGAGAACTTCTGTCTAGTTTCCCTATTCCATACATAAAGTCCTCTTAGAGGAAAGTTTTTTCCACATAGTGGAAGTTAAGTTTTAGAAATTCTGTTCTATTTATTGTGTGTTATTTTTATATGAGTTTCATAGAGAAACTCTGAAACTAAAGAAGTGAGCTTTTAATAACCTGCTGACAAGTACTGGGAAAAAGCAGATGCAGGGAGTGAACGCTACAGTAAGATGGGGTTCAGGGGGCAGTGCCAGAATGGCAGGTTGGTAAACGTGCTTTGGTAAATCAGAAGATAATTTAAGATCACCTGCATGATTTCTCTATTCCTCACCATCCTTTGAGATGTTTGGCATGACAGAATGAAAGAACGCCAAATCTTAACTGCTTTTCCTTAGAGCTGATGCACTGGTTATCTAGGAAGACTGTTTGGATAGTGATGGAAGCAAGAGTTGATAGGAGTGAACTTGAGGATAGATTAGGGTTATTTTTTGAGTAAGAAAAATGGTATGTATATATTCTTTAATTATGTATTTAAATATATATGTGTGTTTATATATACATACATACACATACATATATATAATTTGGGAAAAAAGACCATTCCCGGTCCAGCTGGTATCTATGGTCATTTTGGATTTCTTTTATCCTGAAAATCGCTTTAGAGATAATCTGAAATATTCTGAAATATATTTTGCCTCATAAAATTTAATTAACTTCACACGACACTTGGAATATTTAAACATAATATCTGTTGAGTTTGGTTTATGAAAAGGCCCAACTCCAGTGGCTCTCCAACTATTTTTTAAATTTTACAGTGGAAGAATCTCCACATAAAATATAAAATTATAAATCTCCACAATGCTGACATTGAAAAAAAAGTTGTATATATTGTTGCATGTTTGATCTAATCATCTTTTCTAGGGCATGATACTTTAACTATATGAGGTACAATAAAATTTCATTCTGTACAGAGCTTTCCATGGCACCTCTACCGGGACTTGCTCCATGGAACCATACTACACAATTCAATAAGGAGTTAATTTCTGTCAACCTATTTATTATTTAAGATATACAGTCTGAAGGGAGGAAAAAAAATGAGGATTTCAGTTGGATTTGAAATGAGACGGAGAGTTAATGAGACATAGAGATACAGAAAGTCTGTTCCAGCTGGCAGGAATTCCCAGGGAGGTCAAGAGTAGGGTAGATTAAAATGAATTTACAATATAGAGGCAGCAGGAGGGATATTTGTGAAGACTCATGGTATTAGCTAGAGCAAACAGGTAGATTTTCTTTTCCGATAGAAAGATATATTTAAAGAGAAATTAAATGCAAGGGGAACCTTGGGAGTGATTTGTAGCAGTCCTATAACAAGTGAGTTGTCCTTTGTTTCCCAGTGCGTGAGGAAACATTCTGTGTTTGCCATCTGAAGAGAAAAAGCATTGAATTCTGAGTCAGGGAGTTCCCCCTGTGAAGGAATAAGAAGATACTGTTGTGGGTGAAGGCTAGTGGTGGAGGGATCCATTGAGTGTAGGAGGGATTGGAGCAGTGAATGAATGAAAGAAATCCTGGTTAAAGAAAAGTGGAAGGTGGGAAAACTAAAGTCAGTCAAGCAGTCTAATTGCTTACTCATTTAGAAATGAATGGAGGCCTTGCTGCCCAGAAGCTAGGAAGCAACTCAGAAGCAATGTTTCCTGGTGGATAAAGCATCGGGCAGGAAGGAATTCCAGTCCCTGAGTCTATTCCCACCTCTTTCATAAGCAAACGTGTACTTGACGTGAGAGAAGTTTCTCTTGCCTCAGACCCAGTTTGTCCTCCCATGTCTCCAAGATCAAAGCTGAAAAAGATCATCTTGAGGAGAAAAAAACTTTCCTACTTCATGTTTACTCTAAGAATTTTTTTTCTGTCTTATTTCTTAGCAAAACTATTCACTTAGCCAGAGCCCTAAGTTGTGCCATCCGCATACCTGACATCGTATGCAAATGGCAGTGGTTGATGGAATTTCGCCTCAGGTCTGATTATGCCCAGGGAGGCTTCACAGGCTCCAGATGCCTGCCTTTATCTGATACATCGAGAAGCCCATTCAAACCTTTAGGGCTCTGCCAACTTGGCAAGAAGAGTTGGCAAACTTCCCTTGCTGGGTTTCTTTTGGTTTGAAGGTTTTGAAGTGTGTCTGGGTCTGGTGAGGGAGGCTGTGATGAATGCTGTGTGGAGTCCTTGTGAGGTCTCTTATTTGTTGACTGTAAGCTTTTCATCATTTGACATGAATGAGAAGCATCATTCCTTTGCAAGGGTTTTCCTTTTTTCTTTTTCTTTAAAGTTATCTTAGAGACTTTTTAGTGACCATATGAAATGAAATCAGAAATTCTCTGAGCAAATACCTTTGAAGATGCGTGGCAAATGTTTAAACAGGTCCTAATAGATAGGATTTAAATACTGTATATAGTAATTAGTTATGTTACGAAAAAAAAGCAACCCTAAAATACCCCTTGCATTTTTTCTTTTTAACTCTTGCAAGTTTTTCTCCAAATTCATGAATTAAACAAATTAGGTGAGAGAAATATAATGGTGTTAAATCTCCTAAGTGCTTGACACACTGCTGATAAAGTTTAAGATAAGTCTACAAATTGTAGGTGGGGACTTATTTTCCCACATAGCTTCTTGAAAATGAAATCCTCTAGCAGAATAAAGAAAATGCAGATAATTGCTACAAAAGTAAGAATACATTAAAAACTCACTAAATACTGGTTACTTGAGTGTATTTGATTTTGTATGTCTGATTGTTCCTAATTGAATGAAATAATATTTAAACAAAGAGTTTTTATGACTCTCATATGGACTGGTTATGTATTTTGTGTCTCAATCTCTATCTTCCTTAATGTTCCTCTACAAGCCACCCTTACATTGTTCTAGTTCTTACATGACTACATGATGCTTTTAAACTTCTTCTCCCCACTTTTTAAAAAACAATTCTCCCCAAGACCCTATGCTATTTTTATCTTAACTTCTGAAACCTTCTTATCCATGGCATTCTCATCTAACTCTTAACTTTTATGGCTTTTATACTTCCCTAAATGCTATAAGCGATCTCTTCCTTACTGGCCTTGTCATAAAGTGACCACTTCTTGCTCTTTTGTCACTTCCTGAACGAAAATAAGTTTCTTGCCTCATTATATTGTGAGGGACTTAGGGCAGGGAGCAGAGGAGAAGCCTTAACTCTCTCTGAGGGCTAGGATAATGTGACACAGACACCTAATATAGTTCACTGAAATGTGAGCTCCCCATGAATAATAAAGAATTACTGCCAAGAAGCAGCTACTCCACCAGATGACATTTCCCACTCTCCCTTGCATCTAAGTGGGGCTTTGTATCTATAATAGTTTTCATAAATGGAATGCAAAAGAACATGATGTTTGTCATTTCTAGGCCAAGGCTGTCAGGAAGCAGGTGTGACTTCTCCATGCTGTCATTCCCTGTCTGCTGCCTAGTTGTGGGAGGCCCTGAGGACATAAGAAATGTCAGAGCCACAAGACTGAAGGAGTATGGGTCTTTGTATCACCACGTGGAGGAAAGCTGTAGACCAACAAGAATTACACTGGACCGCTGCATGAGCACAAAATAAAGTTCTGTTGTGTTAAACCACTAAATTTTTATAGCAGCTAATGTTATCTTCACTAATATAGGTGAAGGAATCTTGCTGTTTGTCATTCTTGGAGGGGCCTTCTAATCCTGTTGACCCCAGAAGAACTGGAGAAAAACTGCTTTAGTGTGTGCATACCTTATGAATTGGAGAAGTCTACCAAAAGACCCAGGTTATAATGGATGCCCTCAAACAACTTGCAAAATGCTGACTCCAAAACCCAGAAGAGCTGCAGCTGGGATATCCATGATGCGTTTCCCACTGCCTGAAAAATGGGATCTGTCTAGCAGGTATGTTTGCTAAAGAAACATCCAGGCAAGAGAGGGAAAGGCTATTCACAATTCTTTTAAGAATATTCTAGATGAGGAACAACAACTGGTCAGCTAAAAGAGTGGGCTCCCATTAAAGTAGAAATAATGAAAAAACTGGAAGAGAACTTTATCAAAAAGATGAAGAAGTGCTCTTAAGAAGACTGAAGAAGCGCACTTAAGAAGAGCATCTGGGACTTCCCTGGTGGCGCATTGGTTAAGAATCCACCTGCCAATTCAGGGAACACAGGTTCCAGCCCTGGTCTGGGAAGATCCCACATGCTACAGAGCAATTAAGCCCGCGAGCCACAACTACTGAACCCGTGTGCCACAACTACTGAAGCCTGCGTGCCTAGAGCCCGTGCTCCGCAACAAGAGAAGCCACCACAATGAGAAGCCTGCGCACCACAGTGAAGAGTAGCCCCCACTCGCCACAACTAGAGAAAGCCTGCATGCAGCCAAAAATAAATAAATTAATTAATTAATACAAAAAAAGAGCATCCAACAGTATTCTGACATTAAAAAAAAAAATTCTACCAAATTCAATAGATGAGCTGAAAAAGAAAATAATTTTGCTGCTTATCATGCAGAATTAATGTTACAAAACATCAAGTGAAATATTTTACAATACAGTGCGGAAATAGAAATAAAATTCATTTGATTATAGAACTCATTCTGAAAAACTATGTGAAATATACGTGGAAAGCAAAGTGCAAATTTTATAAACCCTTTAAGTAAGCATCTTAGTATCCTGATTTGTTTAAGAAATATTCCTCACTTCAGAGTTCTTAAAATATTTTATTTTCTAATGCTGTTATTTTATTTTTTGACATTTAGTTTTTCAAAATATAATTTTATTTATTTTGTATATTGTATGAGATAGGGGTCTAACTTTAATTTTTTCCACATGGATGCCAACTGTCAGCGCCATTTAATAAATAAAGTATCGTTTCCCACTGATTTGAAATGCAACTTTTGTCATCTGTTACATCCTCTGAATACATATTTTCTGGACTCTATTCTTTTTTATTGATATTTTGTCTATCCCAGTAGCCATACCATGCTATATTGATTATGGCATCTTTATAGACTGTTAAAATATCTGGTAAGGAAAGTACTCTTTTAGAATTCATTTTTGCAAACATTTTTGGCTTTCTAGGTCATCACATAAGTTTTAAAGTCATTTGTCAGTTTACACATTCACCACAAAACATTGACCTTATAACTGTATTTTTCAATTCTTACTTTGTCTTTTATATGATTTTAAAGTTTTATTTATGAAGACGTAACTTTATTAAGAATTTATTCTTGCATATTTTATAGTTTATATTGGTTTCGTGAATAGTATTTATGTTTCATATATCCACTAATAATTAATTATTATTGCTTTTGTAAAATGGTATTTTTATTCAAATACAGCTACCATGTTGAATTATCTCATTAACTCTACTTGTTTCTCAAATTTGAACGAAAGACATTTTGTCTCTTTTCTTCCCAATGTTTTTGTTAATCATGTAATTTGGGAGTCTCATTTCATTAGCTAGAACTTCAAAGGCAATGTTGAAACATGATAGTGGTGAAGCAGGAGTCTCTATTTTTTTTTTTATTTGAATGGAAATGGTTTCAATGTTTTCCTGTATTCATTGTTTACTGATGAATTTTGGTTTATAGTCTTTAAGGTGAATCCTGTTATCCCTTTCTTAATTAGAGTTTTATTTGAGATGGCTGATGAATGCTATCAAGTGCCTTTTACGTGTTTGTTGATATAATTATATTGTTTTTCTGTTAGAGGAGGTTCTGGTATTACAGAATCTAAGAGGGAAAAAGTCAAGAATGGAGTGGCACTTCATATAAAAATATAAAGCCTGTTCCCTGCCCTTGTGAAACATTCAGCAAGTGAGGGAGATAAGACTTAAGAATTTATATCAGCACTGCAGAGGAGGTAATTCATATGAAATTTTGCAGTTAAGAGAGGAAGCCCAGGTATGAGTGAGGTCTGGATTTCACAGGAAAGCCTTCTTAAAGAATGACAATCTGGAACAAGATAGGACAAGCTTATTCATGAAGTTATGAAAGCAGAGGAAGGATTAAAGAACTGAAAATTGTATATGTGAGAAGTGGTTAAAAAATTATTCCGCCTCTGGAAATGAAAATTAGCGTGATTTTAAATATATGAATACGATACAGAAGATAATTTGATCTTCTTCACTAGAGATAGATAAGGGAAATGACTAAGCTTTCTAAGTACTACAGTCACAGCAATGTGAACTATTAATCACTGGAATGTTTTACCAAAAAGCAGTTCATGGCAATTCTAGAAAATTTCCCATTTTTCTGCTAGAAAACAGAGATGAGGAAGCCTTTTCTAGAGGCAAGAGCCTTTAATTTTGATGGAATAGTTTAGGAATTCCCAACACTGTAGGGAATGAAGAGATCAGAATCTATAGGTAGGTTGTTAGAACCTAGAATACCATAAAAGTACACAAACTAGAGACTTCTTTTAAGAGATGGAGTATAAAGTCAATTTATATGCACTGCCTTCTATTGAAAACTAACAAAAACAATAAAAAAGAAAGAAAATTCAAGAAAAGTGAGTTCATTTACTGTGATTTGCCATTCCTGAATTCTTTATTTTGATCCATCTCTGAGATGACTGGATTTTATCCTTGTATAAAGAGCTCAAGATGCTATATTGTTTGAGTTCTCTCTTGCTTCCTCTGCAGCTTCTTCTCCAGATGAGTTGAACTACTTTTATTTGATGGAATTGGATGCCACAGTCTGCATACTCTTCCACATATTGATCCCTTATTCCTTGCTCCTGTTCCGCCATCTTCCCTGGTGAAATACCCATTCTTTATGACTCAGCTCATATACCACCTACTTTGTATAACCTTTCCTGACCTCCCCATGTAGAGCTGACTATTCTCCTTTTTACTGGTCTCATTGTGCTTTCACCTTTCCTTTATCTTCCACCTATAATGATATGCTTTAGCTTTGTTTTGTCTTGTTTTGCTTATGGACCTTGCTGTGATCAGTCCCTCCTCTCTCCATTCTCTCCTCCAGAAGCTCCTTTCCTCAACCAGAGCCAACCTTAAGCAGAACATTAGCACCAGACAGACAGACAGACAGACACACACACACACACACACACACACACTGTAGTTTAGGCTTCATGAAGATTTCCAGAGAAGACGGGAAAGAGGATTTACATCATGCACTACAAAGCAGAGATTTAATAAAAGTGGATCGCATACTTCCTGTTTTCCCCAAGCAGAATGTCTCATGTTTTTCTTTCTCATAATATCATCCCTTCCATATATCTTCCCAAACGTGTGCTTCATCACCTTAAGCAAGTTAGTTGCCACCCTCAATTTGTACAAATTGAGAAAAAGCTTCTATTGTTTCTGAAGCTTATGCCCTTGGGTGCCTCTTCCCTGACCTTAGCTTGCTTATCAAAGTCTTCACTCTTTGAAAATTCATCTTTTTTTGGGAGCCAGTGAATGGGAACAGAGTATTATACTGTTAATAATAGGTAACATTTATAGTTAGTTTACCCTATGCCAGGCACTATACTAAGTATTTTATTTAAATAAAATTTAAATAGTTTAAATTTTAAATGAAATTTAAATAGACATTTAAATAAACTTTCCTTTATATTCTGGTACCTACAGGTTTGTCTCCTATAGAAGACTGTGAGCATTTTCACAGTGACGACTATGTATTATTTTCTTTATATTCTTAATACCTAGCAACATGCCTGGCACATAGTGAGCACTTCATAAATGCCTGTTGGATGAATAAAGAGAGTATGTATGAATGTAATCTAATTGGTAGGGAGAATTGTCAGCCTGTTCCCAATATCCTTAGTGATAATTTCTTTTATTTTTGTTTTATGTTTTCATCTCACCGTGGTTCTTCTCTGCTAATTCATCCTTGTGGTCAGTACAGGCCCTGGCTTTCACTCCACTGTCCATAGATATTGCCAGTTCTTGTATTTTTTTTTTAAGATTTATTATTTATTTATTTATTTATTTATTTATTTATTTTTGGCGGCATTGCATCTTAGTTGTGGCACGGGATCTTCATTGTGGCATGTGGGATCTTTTGTTGAGGCATGTGGGCTCTTTGCTGTGGTGCGTGGGCTTCTCTCTGGTTGTGGCACACAGGCTCCAGAGCGTGTGGGCTCTGTAGTTTGCAGCACGCAGTCTCTCTAGTTGAGGCACCTGAACTCAGTAGTTGTGGCGCATAGGCTTAGTTGCCCCACGGCATGTGGGATCTTAGTTCCCTGACCAGGGATGGAACCCACGTCCCCTGCATTGGAAGGCAGATTCTTTACCACTGGACCACCAGGGAAGTCCTGCCAGTTCTTGTATTCTGACAGCTAGTTATTCCATGGGAAATCTTTTAATCAAGATTCTGTTTGTTTACACTGAAATGACTTATACCTTCTGACACATCTCTTTTCACCAGTATGGGGCGATGCTGTCAGATTTTATGGATAGGAAGCAGCACATCCTGCCAAGGTAGGTTAGGGTTTTCAATCTGTGCTTGGTGCATCCCTAGGGGTTTAATGAAGCTCCTTTCACAGGCCATTGTGATGAGTGTTCTTGATAAAACGCAAATAAAATCATGAACTCTGAAATATCCTTAGTCGTCTAAAGTTGACGGTATATGCTGTATAGCAGGGGTCCTCAACCCCTGGGCTATGGACCAGTACTGGTCTGTGGCCTGATAGGAACTGGGCCGTGTATCAGGAGGTGAGCGGTGGGTGAGTGAGCGAAGCTTCATCTGTATTTACAGCTGCTCTACATCGCTTGCATTACCACTGGAGCTCCGCCTCCTGTCAGCATTATGATGAGTTGTATAATTATTTCATTATATATTACAATGTAATAAAAATAGAAATAAAGTGCACCATAAATGTAATGCGCTTAAATCATCCCGAAACCATCTCCCCACCCCTGTCCTTGGGAAAATTGTCTTCCATGAAACTGCTTCCTGGTGCCAAAAAGGCTGGGGACCACTCCTGTATAGGTTATGGCTAGATTGATTATATAATTTATTATTTAAAACATGACACTTTAAAAGTGAAAGAAACGGTGTTTATAACTGCATTGGGTCAGAAGTCATAAACCAGGATATATAGTCACTCTGGTTATGGCTGAAATCTCCTGTTGGAAAAACCGATCTCCAACTTATTTCAACAAATTGGTGAAATTCTTTCAGAACTCCTCTTTGAGTTAGTCTGTCACCTTCAGGGTTCACTTTTCCTGACGCACCAGTGTCATTTCCAATATAAATACATGGTCCAAATTCAACCACCACTTCAAATTGTGCATATTTTTAACCACCTTCTCCATCTTAGCCTCAAAAGTTGTCAAGAGCTCTAGAGATGCCCTGAGCTTTCTTTTGAACAGAAAGAAGCTGACCGGATAAATGGAGGTTTTCTTTTCTAATTTATTATAGTAAATTGGAATTTCACTCTCATTTTGTCCCAGTGCCAAATGTGGACTAGTGGTGGCAAGGCAGGAGTAACAGGGGGAAGCGAAGGAAGGATGCATGATACTTAGGTACATGTCAGTACCTGTTATGCTCATGCATTAGCCTTTGACTCACAGTGCCTTTGCTCACCTCAGGGATTCCAGTAAAGGGGAAGGGAAGGGCATGATCAGAATACTCTCCCTTGCTCTCACTTCACCCCCTTCATTGATGCTCCTCAAGTCCTTGACCTTTTCATTAGCTTCCCCAGCCCTTCCTCCTGGTCCTGAGTGGCTTCTGTACTGCTTCTCATAACAGAGTCCCTTGTCCTGCTTCATCACATGCCTCACTCTCTCTCTGGATTGTTTTCACCTTGCAGGAACTCCCTCACCCTGCTAGGGGTGAAAGCTTGCAGCTTGGAGAACCCCATTCTCATTTGAGGGGTTAGGAAGAGCACCAAGTTTCTTTTTTTCTTTATTTCTTATCAAGAACACAGGTAGAGAAGATGTGGTCTTGGCACCCCAGTTTAGAATTTTGAATTGATTTTCTAATTGAAACTCCTTTATAACTGGCCAGTTGGCTTTAGAATACCCTTTGGGTATTTTGGTGTTTAAATAGACACCATTTTTTTATTTGTCAACCTATCCACTAACTGTCATAATATTTCTATACAAAAATCTGAAGTTACCTCTCCAAGATTGCTTAGATGAACTTTGGGAATATAGACTGTTTATAATTAGGCCTGTCTACACTTTTTGCTGTTTGTCATTTGAACACATTCAGTTCCCAGTTGTTGAAAATAGCAATGTTAATGATAATGATGATCATTAATGTTTATTAAGCATCCACCATGTAGTAGGTGCTGTGCTAGTCACTACATTATCATTATTCTCCATAATTTCACTGTAATGCAAGTATTGTTTCCATCTTACTGAGAAGGAAAGCAAGGCACAGAGAGGAAAAGTGAGGGGCTGAAAGTTACACAGTGAGTAAATGACCAAGCTGAGCTTCAGGCCCAAGCTTGTCAGACTCTGTCATTGACATCTTTCTAGAATGCCATGTGGTTGCTTGTGCCTGGACATATTTTACCATACTGCTGTGCCTATTTTAGGTTATGAACAATTTTAGAGAGGTGCCATACCCTATTCTGTATTTTTAATGGCATTTAGGCATGTTAATTAGGACAGTTGGGTGTTAAAGCACTTCAAATAACTTTTTAGATCATTTGCATTTCCAGAGAGTGATAAATAAAGATGTCAAATAAACCATGTAGTCACATTAATTTCAAGTTGCCTGTTATGTTCTCCCCCTGTTCCTGCTGGTTTTCCATTCAATGGATCTAACAGATATTGGATCCATGTTGATGACCAAGCTGTATAAATCTACCCCTCTTTTGATCATGCTCCTTGGAGGTTTGGAGGGGTTGGAGAGGGTGAGAGGGAGAAACATTTATCACAAAATTGATTTCTAAGTACAAAGCAGTGCGTAAGGCTGATGTCAGGATGCTGATTTTAAAAAAAACCAAAAACACCTTTTTACTGTCATAATGGTTGTAATCAAATATCTTGCATAGCTTAGAGTACTGTGAAGGTGCAATGAAAGTCACTGGAATGACTCTGACATCAGTATTTTTTCATGATGTTTCTTTGAACTCTATCATGACTCTTGTGGAACTTAAATTGCATAGAAAATACATTTTTTCATACTGTCTCTAAATCCTGGCTCCCTTTCTTGTTATCATTCTTTTTTATTTATCAGTTAAAATAGGATGGGTGAAAAAATGACACAAATTCTGACACTGCAGAAGGTATAACTACTTTGAGGACATACTGACTTTGTGAAGATCCAGTGTTGTCTTTCAGAATTTCATTTACATTCTGCACATTCACACTTACACTTTTTTAGTTTTAAAAAAAGGCATTAGTAAATCAAGGGAGCCATCTTGTCTTGCCTATATGTTTCAAATTAAACTGTCAACTACTGTTAGTGTTTCTGGCTGGAATTTTCTCTTCATAGACAGAAGTCTTTTAAGTCTGATTTATATTTCTTTCCAGATTTGAGTTCAACCTTTTGCAGACATTGACAACACTCCTTATATCAGCTAGTTTTCCAGAATATGCTTACAACCAACCCCAATTACATAGGCATCAAAAAGACAGGTCTCTAGTGAACAACCTGAAAACCACAAATAAAATATACATCAATGGATTACACTAACATTATAGGAAAATATGCTAACATGCCATATCTATAGAAAGAATGCTCTAGGGATAATGACTCACGCTGTGCATTGTGAAATCATGAATTTCAGCAGTTTCATTTTCTGTGATTTTCATTAAAATAGCTAAGAAGAAGTCTATGTTTGGAAAAGTGTTTCTTAATGATCTGTTAGACACATCCCAGAATGTCCTAATGTTTTTCACATGTGGTTCAACTGAGTCTGTGAGGTTTGATGACACTCTGTTCTGAATTAAATGAGTGCCTCTAAATTTAGTATTATTTTCCATGTCCGCTTAGGGGGCAATTATCCCCATCATTATGGTTTAGGAGAAAGGGCTGATTAAATAAGTGTCTTCAGGAAGACTGAGTAAAACAAGCAGCCTGGTTCACGAAGAAGGTATTTGATTCAAGGGAAATGAGATGAGGCTCCCTTTAGCCGTGCCTTTCTCAGTTCCATCCTCAATAGCCATTAGTATGATGTAAACCAACATCTTATATAATCTTATTTAATCTTAATGTAAGATACAGCCTGACCTTTAATAAACTCCACTGCCCCTCAGAATAAAGTCTCTACATTTCACATAGACTACAAAGTTCGTGATCTAGTCCCTGCCTGCGTTTTTATCCTCTTTATTTACCAGTCAACCTAGTACTTTTAGCAGCTTGACTTGCTAATAGTTCCTTCCCAGTCTCCTGCTCTTTCTTACTCCTTTGCCTTTGTTAAACTGATTCTTCTCCCTGAGGTACCTTTTTTCATTCCAACACCTCTTCACATCGCTTGTGGATTATTTCAAGAGTCAGTTGATTTTTCTGTTGCCCAGAAAACAGATGTTGATCATTGCTTAGAGTTGGTTGAGCCCTCTTCTCTGATCCAGTAGTAAAGAGTAATCAGCGATTACAGAGCAATATAACACACTCTTGGTAAAACCTGTATGTGTGTTGTCTCATTTAACCCTTACGTCAAACCTATGAGGTAGCTGTATGAGGGTGGGTCTTATATAACAGTAACTGGAGCATAGATTAAGTCCTGGTTTTTCATTAACTTTCCCTCCTCTGCCTTTTTCTGCCACGTGTAACTAGATCCAGGGGGGTAAACCTTGATTAGTTGTAACCAATTATATTTATTCAGTTCCCATTTCCAGTGACTTCTCTGCATTTAACAGAACACCCAAGAGATTAAACAAAAGGAGATTTATTATTCCCCAGAACAAGTCCAGAGATATGGCTATTACAGGATTAGTTAATTCAATTGTTGGAAGATATCAAAGATCCAATTCTCCTTTCATCTTTCTGCCCAGCCACCCTTAGCATGTTGTCTTTTGTCTTCAGGCTGGTCAGTTCATGCTTGTGATATAGCTACTATAACTTCTTGACCACCTCCTTACACAATATATATAGGCCAAGGGAGAGAATGACTCTTCTCTGTATTCTTTTTAAAGATTGAGATAAACATTGTCAGAAGCTTCCCATAAAGCTTCTCCCGTTCTTGTCCTGTCAGCCAGTACATTTCCTGTCCATTCCTGAGCAGTCAGGAAAAATGGAAAATGAATGAACGTGATTGGTAACATTAATCAGTTTGTTCCCTGGACTTTTGGAGGAGTTGGGTTACCCAGAGTCACATAGCCATTCAGCGCTTGAATGAAATTGGGATTCTGGTGAAGGAAGAAGGGGCTGGGATGTACCTTTTCATTAATGAGCACTGCCTGCCCCAGGACTATACAATTATGGGTTCTCGTTTTTAATGTTGGTACATCCCTATGTAATGTGTGGCAATGGTTTCAGAAAGATTCACTTTTGAGGTCATTTTAAAGCAAAGAGGTTTTTATTTTATTTTTTGAAAGGTAATAATGTTCCTTTTTCCCTGTTTTAGGTTGGGTTGCC
Organism: Delphinapterus leucas; assembly: GCF_059928025.1. Classification (NCBI taxonomy): domain Eukaryota; kingdom Metazoa; phylum Chordata; class Mammalia; order Artiodactyla; family Monodontidae; genus Delphinapterus; species Delphinapterus leucas. The sequence continues at coordinate 46,493,289 of NC_143143.1, read as the reverse complement.
TCAGAAGCAGAGTCTCTGACAGATTTGAGGGCAAGTAGTTTATTCTGAAGGAAGGGGAGAATAGAAAGTGATCCAGGGATTCAGGGAAGGGAAGGCAACCTAAAGGGATACAGTGTCAAAACAGTTACGACTGTGGGTGACAGGAGCTTAGTGCCATAGGGACAGTCTGGGAAACACTGTAGATTTAGACACTGAGTTATGCCACATAAAGGTAAGGGAGCTGGGGTATTTATACCCCAACCTCTGTCAGTCATCTGTTGAGAAATTCAGGAGATGGTGTTAATGTCCCCAGGCCCCTTTGTGATGTGGCTTTTTTCAGCTTGTGGGGGAAGCTCTCAGGCAGAGAGGCAGATACTAGAAATTAGACATCCCAGGGAAGCTATGAGGCTCACGGGATAGGGGCTGAAGTCTAACAGCAACTGTCACATTCCTTTATGTCCCTGAAACAGTATCAAGAGCAGAAGTGTCAGAAAGCATGCAAAACTATTGGGAATTATCTTTTCAAAAAGGAGAAGGAGGCACTTCCTTATTTTTTACTTAGCTCTCAGAAGGGGTCATTTCTAAAACCGTGTGATTTATATATGTATTATAGTGGGCTGTTTCCTGCTTACATTCAGAAATTCTGGTGATCTTAATAGCTCTAAAAATAGATATTCTCACTTGCAGGATTTGTTTTGATGCTTCCTTAGGGCAGCTTAAGAGTTGAAACCTTACATTAAGAATATTAGGTCATCCCTGGTGGCGCAGTGGTTGAGAGTCCGCCTGCCGATGCAGGGGACACGGGTTCGTGCCCCGGTCCGGGAAGATCCCACATGCCGCAGAGCGGCTGGGCCCGTGAGCCATGGCTGCTGAGCCTGCGCGTCCGGAGCCTGTGTTCCGCAACGGGAGAGGCCACAACAGTGAGAGGCCCGCGTACCGCAAAAAAAAAAAAAAAAAGAATATTAGGTCTAATTGTTAGCTGAGTACATTTTGATGTTACAGCATTGGTTTAAATGCTGATATCCTTCCAAACTTCCAAGCTGATTAAGAATTCTGAAATGCAATTTATCTTCAATTTTTAAATATGTGTTTAATTTTCTCATTTATGCCATACATAACAGAATGGCAATTAATGATTAAATCTAAAGTAAGAGACTCGCTGTTCAAATCAGCAGGCTATGCTTTACTTAACTCCTGCAAATATCACATTCTAGAGGAACAAACTTGTATATCCCAGTAGCAAATGGTTGTTGATAATAACGTAATAATCACCACGTACACTCGCTTGGCAAGGTATTTTCTCCACTAACATTTCTGTCATTTTCTCTTTTTATTTTCCCCAAAATACTAACCCATTAGTCAAAACTAAATGAAAGCTCTGCAAGTCATTTTATTTTTCATTTGTAGTTTAGAGACAGAGAAGGTAGGAGCAGGAGGGAAGGAAAAGTGTAGTGGGTTGAATGTTGTGCCCCCCAAGACATATGTTCTCTGGAACCTGTGAAGGTGACCTTGTTTGGAGAAAGGGTCTTTGCAAATATAACTAAATTGAGGTTCTCGAGATGAGATCATCCTAGCTTTAGGGTGGGCCTAAAGTCAGAGGGAGATTTGAGACAGAGACACACAGGAAAGAAGACCATGTGAAGATGGAGACAGAGATTGGAGTTGTGTGTCCCCAAGCCAAAGAATGTCTGGAGTCACCAAAGCCTGGAAAAGCAAGGAAAGGTTGTTTCCTGGAGCCTGTGAAGGAACATGGACTTGTTGACATTTTGATTTCAGACTTCTGCCTCCAGAACTGTGACAGAATAAATTCCTATTGTTTTAAGCCACCAAGTTTGGGTAACTTGTTACAGCAGTCCCAGGAAATTAATAGAGCAGCTGTTTTTTATTAGTGGTAGTATCGGTAATGGAGGTGATGTGTATACTTTGCCTACAGATTTATAGTTTGTCAAATGGCCTCATCTGTGACCCTCAGAGCCAGTGGAAATGACCTACCCCAGTTATGGCCATGAGCACCAGACACAGAGCCACCAAACCACAGGAGGTCACCTCTGTGGGGGGAGGTTGAGGAGCTCACTCAAGCCTCCAGGGAGTAACAAGTCTGGTGGGAAGTTGTATCTCCCCACCCAGATTTCCTCTTCTCCAACTGGCCTTATGAAAGCTGTGCCTCAATTTCTCACTGAAGGTTCCTCTCAGTACTCCACATTCACTGTGTGGACACATCCCAATGAATTTTTTTTTTCTTTATTATCTGATGATTTCAGTTTGTGCTCATTGCAGATTCATTAAATTCTTCATTGAATGAACATTCCCTTAGTACCTACTAGGGACCTAACACCTGCTTATTCTAAGGACAATAGTAATATAATGATTTTAAGATCCAGGGTTTCTAAGAAGCATAGCTTTGATATTTTATGCAGAAAACAACCTCTTATAACTAATAAACAGTTTTAGTGTAAAATTTGTACAATATTAAGAACCATTAGTATGTACATGTACCATGTGATTAAGGTCATTTATAGCCATTCAGTGTTTGGGCAAGTTGGTTTTCATTAGTAGGTTTTGTTTTGTTTTATTTTTCGAATGTGTTTCCTCTTAAGAGACTGAATTCTCCAGATGTGGTGACCTGAACACCTGTTGCTCAAATACATGCTGCTGGTATTTTCTTAGAATGTCAATCACTTCATGTCTGCTTAAATTTACTGCATATACTGCTCAGAGTACTGAATTTTTTTTTTTTTTTTTGCGGTACGCGGGCCTGTCACTGTTGTGGCCTCTTCCGTTGCGGAGCACAGGCTCTGGACGCGCAGGCTCAGTGGCCATGGCTCAAGGGGCCAGCCGCTCTGCGGCATGTGGGATCTTCCCAGACTGGGGCATGAACCCACATCCCCTGCATCAGCAGGCAGACTCTCAACCACTGTGCCACCAGGGAAGCCCAGAGTACTGAATTATTGATGTGGACTTGAAGTTTCGGGTCTAGTTGATGTATTGGAATTAGGCCTTTGTAGCAGAGATTACTGACGTGTGCTGAGCTTGTGGTGTCTTGTTATATCTTCTGTCTTGTGGGAGGGACCAAAAAATGTAACGTTGTATTTAATCTGTAAGGGACATGTAGTCACATGACTTATGATTATATATTTGTAATAATTTCTTGCTTATTAAGACTCACAAATTTATAGGAAGTAGATTAAATGACTGCTAGGATTAGCTTTATGGTAGGCCAGATGGTGAACTGTTTGATCTTGGAAGAAGAAAAAGAGAATGGAAATGGAAGTAAAATAGCAAAGTTTCATTTACACCTGTTTCCTATATATCTGGTCATATTATGAGATTAGTTTTTACCTTTAACCTTAAATAGTGTTGTTTTAAAACTCTCACATCCTGTTATATATCTCTTCCACTAGCATAATTAGTTATTTTCTTTGCAAATATTTTCATTGGAAGCCCGAGTAAAGTCAAGTTTGCTTTACTTACGATCAAGGTAAAGAATTTAAATTGAGAGTCTTCTTACCTGTGTTCAGAGATTCACTTTTTGGATATAGTTTTTTTTTTTTTTTTTTGGCTGTGCTGGGTCTTAGTTATGACATGCAGGATCTTTTTTTTTTTTTTAGTTGTGGCATGTGGAATCTTTAGTTGAGGCATGCAGGCTCTTAGTTGAGGTATGTGGGGTCTAGTTCCCTGACCAGGGATCGAACCCGGGCCTTCTGCATTGGGAGCGTGGAATCTTAACCACTCGATCACCAGGGAAATCCCTTGGATATAGTTTAATGTGTCAACATATATATACTGTAGCTTGAAGCAATAGTAACTACGTTAAGGTTCTTAAATGTGCCATGTACTAATTTGATGGTCAATCCCTATAATATTAGTTCTTTCCCTGCAGAAAAGATGCTGTTTAAAACCCTCACAATCTATTTTCAACAAATACCAGTTGAATAGGTAGAAAAATTTAGGTTTTCTTTTTTAAAACCTAAATTATCAATTACACCTGTGTTTCTTGAGGATTGAATGGAGATTCAGCAAAGAAAGCCTAAAACACAGAAAGGACAGCATTGTCAAATTAGACCATTGCTTTTATCCATTTTCCTCCAGTAACATAAAATTTGATTTAAATATAGAAAAATTAATTTTCTCTATGTTATAATGGGTATTATGTATGACTGGGGAACCAATGGATAATCCTGTTGATCAAAAATATCTTCATATACAGACATATTTTAGAAGGGCATGGAGATGGCTCTATGCCAATTTTTTCAGTATACATATTTTGAGCATCTACTTTGTGCTAGGCCCTCAATGTCCAAAAATAATTAAAATAATTTATTCACGCTCCAAGGGCCCAAAGTTAATTAATGGAAGGGAGGGAATAGAGAGTTTCAGAACAGATAAATACAAGACAGTAAACAGAGCAATGAGATATGCTCTGTTGTCCTTGGAGACAAAATTAGGGCCAATGGAGAATAGAGGTAAGGAGAGAGGTTTTGATTTATTATCAGAAAGAGCTTTTTAATAACCAAAGCCATCTAAAAATAGAATGATGCCCCCTTGGGAGCTAGTGAGTACTTCTTAGTTAGAAATATTTAAGCAGAGGGTGAATGATTTTATCTCAGAGAGTGCTGTTACATTGGTTTGGAGGGCTAAAAGAACCTCCAGCATCCTTTCCAAATTTAAGATTAAGTCATTCTACTCTTGAATCAGTTAAGCATCTTTATAAGGGTAACCTACTTATCCTAGGAGGAGTCCTGTCAAAGACTTGGGCATTGGTTTGATTAGATACCTGGGAAGCTATGGCTTAATAGTCACTAAAGCCTTGAATAAATAGCAAGGCAGAATTAGTTATGCGCTGAGGTCTCCCCAGCATCTTCCCTTAGCTGCCGTGACTTTACCAAGACCTCACTTTCCTTGGACTGGATGGCCAGGTAGTACTCAAATAATTTGTACAAACAGGCTTAAGCATGAGGAACTGAACTTGTCATATTTTATCCTAAAAAGGTACCCTAGAATTGAATTTGTGGGAGTTTTCATTAATTCTTTAAGCATATCTATCTTTACAGATAGAAAGTATTAAGATTAGAACTAATGTAAATCTTTGTTTATGGAGTAGTGTTTACTTATTAGAATGTATGAACTAGTTTCAATCTGATACAAATAGCTCTCGTGATTACTGGAGAGACACACCTCATGGCTTCACAAAATAAAAGCTGGGGCATGGCAACTTTTTTTTTTTTTTTAATTTTATTTCTTTTTTTTTTTACACAGCAGGTTCTTATTAGTCATCAATTTTATACACATCAGTGCATACGTGTCGATCCCAATCGCCCAATTCATCACACCACCACCACCACCCTCCGCCACTTTTCCCCCATTGGTGTCCATACATTTGTTCTCTGCATCTGTGTCTCAATTTTTCACGGCAACTCTTGAGAAGTAAAATCTTTTGAACTATTTGTCATTGGGAGAAATCACCTATAGTTTCACAGAGCTCTCACAAAGAAGAACTTTGCCACGATGCCCAACAACATGTATATATACAACATAGACTTTTGCCGTTTAGTATAAAATAATTCTCTCTTACTGTTGTCATTTCTTAAAAAATGCATTCACCTTTAATATTGTTGGAATTTGACTGGCTAATACTTTTAAACTTTCATGTCTTAAGTAGAGGATTTCATTGCGTACAGAAGCATGAAGAAACTTCATAGCATGAACAGAAGAGAATTGAACTTAGTTTCATATTATACTTGAGGAAGCGTAAAGAATAGTATATGAGGATTGGGGATGTAGAGAACATACGTAAAATAGCTAGTAATTATTTATTTTATTCTTAATGGGCAAAGTTTACCTTTATAAATAAGGATAAAATGGCTAAATGCAAGAGTGCAAGTTCTTTAGTAGCAAAATAATAGAATGATGATAGATTATTTTGAACTTTGAACAAAATCTAAAGTAACTGGGTTTAACCTTGGTGTATGTTTGTGTGTGTGTGTAAACTGTCACATTTCTTTTATTTGTTCCACTTTTGACTGATGGCTGATACTGTTGGAGAACAGATCTGTTTGTGAAACCTTATTGGGAACATCCAAATTGGCAAAATGACTTGGTGCCCATCTGCAGTAAATCAGGATGTACATCTGACTAGGTTGGGGCTTTGTGCCAGTGCCTGTCTCAACATGTTCAGTTTTTAACTGAATTCTGTCAAAATTTTGAGTCAGATAATAATTAATGTCACAGACATTTTGTGCATCTTTCTTATGGAAGTTCTATCTGTGTGACTGTAATTCTAGTCAGATGGGGTCAGGGTGTCTTCTTGGCCATGATTTAAGAGTTCCTCCTGCATGTGATTTTCTGTCTACTCTCCTTTTACTCCTGGATTGATCACCAGGATAGTGGTTGGGAAACTCTGCTCCACTGTGGAAGGGAGCTCGTGTGAGTACTGAGCTGTTTGGAGGTGAATTATATAGTGTCCTAGTTTGGTTCTTCCAAAAGTAAAACTTGAGACAATGACTAGGATATGATAGTTTATTTCATAATTTTAGGAAACAGTAATGAAGGCAAGGAGAGTGAAGCACCCCCCAGAAAGGGTATTTTAAAGAGCAGTTTAAGAATTTGTGTAACTGGGACTCAGTTCTACTGGACATCTGTGTAAAATGGCCTCGGAACTGACCATTCTCCACGCATCATCCAAAGTAATATTTTTTCTTTGTGATTTTTTTTGGTAGCTTTTTTTTTTAACATCTTTATTGGAGTATAATTGCTTTACAGTGGTGTGTTAGTTTCTGCTTTATAACAAAATGAATCAGCTATACATATATCCCCATATCTTCTCCCTCTTGCGTTTCCCTCCCACCCTCCCTATCCCACCCCTCTAGGTGGTCACAAAGCACTGAGCTGATCTCCCTGTGCTATGCGGCTGCTTCCCACTAGCTATCTGTTTTACATTTGGTAGTGTATATATTTCCAAGCCACTCTCACTTCATCCCAGCTTACCCTTCCCCCTCGCCGTGTCTTCAAGTCCATTCTCTAAGTCTGTGTCTTTATTCCTGTCCTGCCCCTAGGTTCTTCAGAACCTTTTTTTTTTTTTTTTTTAGATTCCATATATATGTGTTAGCATATGGTATTTGTTTTTCTCTTTCTGACTTACTTCACTTTATATAACAGACTCCAGGTCCATCCACCTCACTACAAATAACTCAATTTCGTTTCCTTTTATGGCTGAGTAATATTCCATTGTATATATGTGCCACATCTTCTTTATCCATTCATCCGATGAGGGACACTTAGGTTGCTTCCATGTCCTGACTACTGTAAATAGAGCTGCAATGAACATTTTGGTACATGACTCTTTTTGAATTATGGTTTTTTCAGGGTATATGCCCAGTAGTGGGATTGCTGGGTCATATGGTAGTTCTATTTTTAGTTTCTTAAGGAACCTCCATACTGTTCTCCATAGTGGCTGTATCAATGTACATTCCCACCAACAGTGCAAGAGGGTTCCCTTTTCTCCACACCCTCTCCAGCATTTATTGTTTGTAGATTTTTTGATGATGGCCATTCTGACTGGTGTGCAGTGATAGCTCATTGTAGTGTTGATTTGCATTTCTCTAATGATTAGTGATGTTGAGCATTCTTTCATGTGTTTGTTGGCAGTCTGTATATCTTCTTTGGAGAAATGTCTGTTTAGGTCTCCTGACCACTTTTGGATTGGGTTGTTTGTTTTTTGATATTGAGCTGCATGGGCTGCTTGTAAATTTTAGAGATTAATCCTTTGTCAGTTGCTTCATTTGCAAATATTTTCTCCCATTTTGAGGGTTGTCCTTTTGTCGTGTTTATGTTTTCCTTTGCTTTTCAGAAGCTTTTAAGTTTCATTAGGTCCCATTTGTTTATTTTTGTTTTTATTTCCATTTCTCTAGAAGGTGGGTGAAAAAGGATCTTTCTCTGATTTATGTCATAGAGTGTTCTGCCTATGTTTTCCTCTAAGAGTTTGATAGTGTCTGGCCTTACATTTAGGTGTTTAATTCATTTTGAGTTTATTTTTGTGTATGGTGTTAAGGAGTGTTCTACTTTCATTCTTTTACATGTAGCTGTCCAGTTTTCCCAGCACCACTTATTGAAGAGGCTGTCTTTTCTCCATTGTATATTCTTGCCTCCTTTATCAAAGATAAGGTGACCATATGTGCGTGGATTTATATCTGGGCTTTCTATCCTATTCCATTGATCTATATTTCTGTTTTTGTGCCAGTACCATAATGTCTTGATTATTGTAGCTTTGTAGTATAGTCTGAAGTCCGGGGGCCTGATTCCTCCAGCTCTGTTTTTCTTTCTTAAGATTGCTTTGGCTATTCGGGGTCATTTGTGTTTCCATACAAATTGTGATATTTTTTGTTCTATTTCTGTGAAAAATGCCATTGGTTGTTTGATAGGGATTGCACTGAATCCAAAGTAATGTTTAAAATGTACAGATCAGGTCACACTACCACCCCTGTCTAAAACCCTCTAATGGGATCCCATCACACTTAGAGCAAAGTCCACGCTGCTGACCCTGGCTTGCAGGAGCCCATCTGCCTCTGAGGCTGCTCTCCCAGCCCTCACCTCCCATGGCTCTGCCTGTGGCTCCCTCAGCTTCATCCACACTGGCCTGCTTCCTGTTCCAGGCTCACATGGAGCCGTCACCCTCCTCAGGATGTGAGAGTTTCCCACCACTCCACCTGGGTTCTCTTCCCTGCTGAATCCTTACCTAGCTGGCACCCTGCTGTCATCCAGATGTCAGCTCAGAAGGTACCTCCTCTGCTGACCAGCCCCCCTCTCTCACCCTGGACATCTCCATCCATAACCCTCCTCAGTTTTCTTCATAATATATATCACAGTCTGAAAGATTATCTCATTTATCTATGAGTCTGTATGTTTGTTCTCTGAGTCCCTGAACCCGGCCTCCCTCCAAACGTAAGTTCTGTGAGAGTTGGGACTTCGTGTGTCTTGTTTCACTGCTGTATCCCTAATGCCCAGAACTTCCTGCCACGTAGTAAGTACTCAGTAGATATATAACGTATGACTGCCTAACTGATGAACAAAGGAATGGATTGACAAGTGAACAAATGGCTTAGAAATTCAGTTACTTTACCTCGACTTAGACAAAATTTGGCAATACTTGAAATCAAGGCATTTCTCTGGCCAGCTCATGTTACTATGTTCAAAATTATCTCAGTTCCATTTTGTGTAATATTTTGAGCCAAACACATTTTCCCTCTCAAAATCCCACTTTCCTCTTTTACCTTAGGGGGAGAAGAGTACATAACAGTTTTTTACAGAGGAGAGTACCCACATATACAGGGTGATACATCTTTTACCTTTCCTGACCAAGTTTAATCAACTTAAAAATATCCTCTTCCACCCTTCTCCCTTGACTCTTGCTTTTCCAGGGGCATAGATGAGGTGGGCTGGTCGTGGGAGAAGAGAGAGTGCAGAGGGAGTGAGGGAAGAAATTGTATGAAAATGATTTGATCCCAGATTTAGGGATGGAGGGTAATATAAAAGCCCTGAGTCAGTAGCAGTGGGTACTCTTAAGAATTGGGCCCATTTTTGCACAATTTAATGTATCAACACTCACACCACTAAGATATTTTATAAAATTCTTCCTCAGAAAAATGAGTTATATCTAATTTTCCCTAGCGAATAACTTTAAAAAAATTAATATGATGCATTTAGCATGTGTACCATAAATCCTTTATTTTTTTATAAGCTTTGGGAACTGAAAAACAATGCTGCTGCCTTGTTGACAGGCTGCTTAGCTTTCTTTTCGAGAAACTGGGACCTTTAGTCTTGCTTTGTCCCCAAATGCAGAGACAATAAGTTCTGGTAAGGATGTGTCTCACATTTTTCCACTGGTTAATGGAGTGGAGGTGGGGTGAGAGGAAAGCATTAGACATAAAAGCCACTGTTGCCAGTTTCTGGATGCTAGGAACCCGCTTCACACGTGAATGTGTTAGGAATCTTTCATCATTGGGAGACTTTTACCATACTTTTAAAGGCCCTGGTGGCTTTTGATAAGTCACAGAGAATTATGGTTCAGATTCAGTTTTCTGGAATATTATAAATATCTTCACATACATTTTAAAAGACAAGATGTTATGGCAATGTTCTTAATTAATAACAGAGTCATAATATTTACCTCAGCTGAATGTAGACTTTCAAAAGAGTCCCAGTTTATTAAAAATAAAACTCTAAAACCAAAAAATTATGGAACAATATCTTTATATTGCCCTTGTTTACATTCAGGACATTTTCAAATTTATCTTGTCTGTGAACTTCATTATGTTTATTACCCAGATGGTGTTTTACCACATGAGCAATTAATATAATTGGAGACTATGAAGTGTTTATGTCAAGGCAAGAAGCAGTGGAAACTTCAACATGGTAACTTTGCAGGCAGCCGAACATATTTCACTGTGTGCTTCCAACCTTCCCTTTCCCTGTCGTTCCCCTTCTAATTTTACATTAAACGGAAAAGAAAGAGAGTTCACAAAGCCACCCAGACACTGGCAATTTCTTGGAAATGTGATATATTTCTAATTTCCATATATTTCTTTCAGTGGGATGGCCCTGAGACCACAATTACCTTCAGTGTTGACAGGTGTAAAAAGGCAAATTCTGCCAGTTTCTGATTAAAATGTTATACTGACTGACTTTTCTGAAACTGGCATGATGGGTGACAAAAGACAGAGACATCGCTGGGTCAGGTGATGTTGTTGTCATTATCCCTTTTCCCCGTTTTGAGCTCCTGAGGAAGAAAATCCTATGTCAAGGTGGATTAGCACCACCTGACATCAGTCCCTTGAAAGGATGGCAAGATACATGTTCTTTAACTTTGCTAATCCTACTCTCCATTCAGAGGGGGTCAAGGAAAGAAAATCAGACATAATCTCTGAAGACTATAGAATAAGCTCACATTTTTATTCTTCATCTAGCTTTCCTTTTCTTATATGAAAATCGTCTGCCAACCGTACATAATTTGGCCCCTTGTTATTCTGTCTTTCAGTGTGCAGCACTTATGAGTTCTGTTGGTAGGGAGGACCCTCCTCATGGAATGAAGGCATTCCCCAGAGTGTACATCAAAAATTGTAAATCATATTATATCTTAATTACAGAATTGACCCCTCTGAATAAAAAGCTTGGGCTAAATCCTCACTAGAGTTTCATATCTTTAAATCCCAAATCGTGAATTGTTTTCTCAGTTTGGATATACTTTGTATATACTTTATGTGAGAATAGATATTCTTAAAGGGAAGCACACATATATAAGTTTGCATTTGGTGACATGCTTTTTTGGGATGGATTTGATGTCTTTCCATTTAGTCTGGCAAGTTCTTTCTGCACGAACCCCTTCTCCTCCATGATATTCTTAGGGTTTTCTCTCTCACTTCCTTTCACCTCTGTTCAGACGTCATCTTGTCAGGGAAGTCTTCCTTCTCAGACCACCTTATGTAACCCTCTCACCCTAACGCTGCTTTGCTTTTTCTTTTATCACTTATAATCACAAGGTATACTATACATTAATTGTCTTTCTTTCCTGAACTCAATTCCATGAAACCTGGGTCTTTATTTTACTTGCAATTTTATCCCCAGACCTAGGACAGTGCCTGGTACATATATACATAATATATGTTTATTGACCGAATGAATAAGTGAATAAATGATGAGACTGAGAGGAAACGGTGTCTATAAAAACGCTGATATTATCTCTCCCAGTTTGTGGGAGAATATACAGGTGCACATTTGGCCTTTGAACAACACAGGTTTGACCTGCACAGGTCCACTTACACACAAATTGTTTTCAGTAAATATACAGTCAGCCCTCTCTATCCTCAGATGTGGAACCCGCAGATATGGAGGGCCACTATGGGACTTGAGCATCCTCGGATTTTGGTATCGTCGGTGGCGGGTCCTGGAACCAATTCTCTGTGGATACTGAGGGGCGACTGTTACCTGGGGAGAAAGAGACTGTACTAGTATTTGCTTCTGGTTTCTCTGATCCTCTTATATCTGTTGTAATAGTATCTAGGGTATCTCAGTGCTCAAGTCTTAAACTTTTAAAAAATATTGATAAATAGATCCATTAAGTCTTGATTCGGAGACTCACCTGTTCATTCAAAGAATGAGCTGATCATAATAAATATACACTACTACAAGTCATGAAATAGCATGAAACTCCAAGCAAGAAAATGCACACTGGGGAAGGGAGGACTTATGGGCTCAATTTGACGGAACCACATAATGTTTTTAAGATTTTCAAATTAATTGTTAACATTTTAGAAATGTAACATATTGCTTATAAAAATCTGGATATCCAGCCCTCCTTGAATAATCTGAAGGTCTGACAAGGCTGGAGCTGAGTGTGAATGTGTTGATAGCAGTCTCCACTACTCCGTTTTGTATTTTTCTCACCTACCCCTACGTTTATCTTGCCAGCATGGGCACTGCTGGTGTTTGGCATAGCATCCCTGCCCTAAGCCAAACTAATCCTTAGGCATCATGTCACATGCTGCTCTTTATTTAGTTGCTGTGATGGAATTGAAAAAATTTATTGAAGTTAAGGGAAAAAATGGTATCGCTTGTTTTACTTTAAAATTTCTTAATATTTTGGATTTTTTTCAAAGAAAAGAGAGCTTACACCACATATTTCTTTTCTTTCTCAAAATAACCTGTAGCTCAATGTTCTGTATCTTGAGAGGGGTTCAGGTGTTCATAAGTGTACACATTTGTCAAAACTCAGAGAATGAACACAAGATTTTTGCCTTTCATTGCATGCAAATTTTATAAAATGGAAGCAAATATTGAACTACATTTTATCGTATGCATGCAGAAGCATTTAGGGAGAATTTTTCTGATGTTTGAAAACCACTTTGAAATGCTCCAGAAACAGATGGATTAATGAAAGGGTAGAGGAATGTATGGATCCATAGACACATAATAGAAGAAGCACAGTAAAATGGTAATGGTAGAATCTAGGTAGTGGGTATATGGGATTTCACTCTACAATTCTTTTGACTTTGCTGTATGATTGAAAATTCTCATAATTAAATGTTGGGGAAAATAATCTGCAACTAAATATGACTCTAATTTACATGCAGTTTCTACTTTTGGAAAGATTTTTTTTCAAACTAAATGTAAAATTTTGCATAAGGAATTAATGAAGAAGGGAATTACTGTAAATTTTTGATTCTGCTTCTCTAGGATTAATTTTAAGAGTCTTATATTAAAAAAAAACAAGAGTTATTTGGAAGTGTAATAATGGGATATTTTTATTCTATAGAAAACTGTCCTTTTGCTCTTCATTTTCTTCCTCTTTCCTGTATCTATTTTCATATGACCAATATGTCTCAAATAGCATTCACTGGACTACCAAAGTTCTAGATATTTTATACTGTATATGTGGGGAATGGATTTATTTTGACTGATGGTAGTTTCACACTACACTTTGTAAGGTGTAGCCATTTAGGATTTGAATGTTTAATTCATACACTTTTCTTGTATAATTGGCATATTGACACAATTAAACAATTTGTTTGTCTCTCACAGACTGTTTCTTCCATACATTTAGAAACTTCTATTCTACAGTTATAAATAGGAAGTTGTAAGACTAGTAAAGTAACTTTATTATAAATATTTGAAATGGCAAGGTGTTGTAAGCAAAGGCTCAGCTACCCAGTCCTACGTAGTAGTCTTTACTTTTTGATTAGATGATACATGTCATTAGTGGAAACATTGGGATTGTTAATGGACAGAGCTTGACTATGAAATCTTCAGGAAAAGCTGTTTCCTTCCTTTTGGAAAAGAAATGCACCACCTGTTCTTTGACGGAGTCAGCAGTATTTCCAATGGGTTATCTCCAGTGACATGAAGCAGATCTATACTATAACACCTAGAATTCTAAACTCCAGAATTCTTCTTCCCCATTACTCTAAATTCAATTTAACTTGTTTTTCAAGATATTCAATTATTGTATCAAATAATTGATACAATACAATAGATAATCTATCAAATGTACCATTTACATTAACTTATCAGATGTCTTTGAAGCACAGATCATTCTCTGTATAGATAACACCATTGGGAAGACCGTGGACCTCACTTCTTATTTTGTAAGATTTCTCTCCCTTATCAAGGAACAGCAATCTCCTTTGCAACCAGGTTGAGTCTTAGTGAAACCAGTTTTTGCCCCAAACATTTCCATATCATTAAAATTTACTAGAACTCAGGTCAGTCAGTTCATCTAACATTCACTGAATGTCTATTAGGCTGGCTTCTGGGAACGCAAACACAAATAATGCATAGTCCCTGCCCTTGAGGAGGTCTCATGCTGTTATAAAATGCTGCTGTAGCAAAAAGGAGACACAACCAAACATTTAATGGAGGAATATTCCAGATGAATTAAAATACTATCCATCTTCTGATGACTCTTTTTGAAAGTATTATTAGGTTAACAAATGTATTCTTGGACATTTATTTCCAAGTACTGAAATAAAATGATTTCCTTCTAATATACGTTTGGAAGATAGAGAAGGGCTCAACATGTGGATTTTGTTTTTAAGTCATTTAAATTTTCGTTTTCGTGGCTGGAATCAAATAGATCTTGGCTCCCCTCCTTCACTTATTAACTCCGTGGCCTAGATCTCAGCAACTTATTTAAATCCCCCGTGCCTCTCTTTATCAACTGTAAGGTATGGGCAGTATAGCTGCCTGTTATGAAAGTGAAAATTTTGATAGAATAATGAATAACAACCTCAAGTCCCTGTAGTAGGAGCCCAATAAGTGGTATTATTGTTGTTGTCATGATGAGGATGATGGTGATGAGGAGGAGGAGGAGGAGGATGTTAATTTGGGTTCCTAGAGAAACAAACCTGAGACAGATTCTACTGTAAGTAGTTTAAGTAGAAGCTGTTCCCAAGGAACACTGGTAGGGGACAGAGAAGGAAGAAAGCCAATAAGGAGGTGGGCAACCGAAGGGTAATGATGCTCAGGAGTTCTGAAAGACAATGTAGAGCATGACCCTGAGTTATCCCACCTGAGAGATAAGGGAGCTGGGGTATTTATTCATCAACTCCTGCCAGTCATTAGTTGAGGAATGATCTAAGGGGCCTTAATTCCTTGGTGTTTACAGCCTGCCATGTACATAGGCAGAGTGGTCTTTGGCAGGTAGAGAAGGCACTCAGTCAATGATTCAGGTGTTGACAGTTGTCAGTCAGCCTGGCATGCCTGAAATGGTCAAAGCTGGGAGTGTGTGGACACAGCACTGATGACATCTGTCCGTGTGATGATGAGGAGATCACCTGATGCAGGTGGGACACAACATGTCTGAGAAATGAAACGTCAATACAGATGGTTAAATGTAGGGACAAGCCTGTCTGGGAGAAAGAGGCACTTTGCCTCTGCCTCCCTGTATGCACACTTTAACACTTTATCCAACAGGCTTGGACTTATTCTAGCCTCGGCCAATGAGTCATTTTATTTCCCAGAAATTTCTTCTGTACAGATCCCCTCTCTGGGCCCTGGGTGAGTTTTGTGCACTCATGTCTGCTCCTTGGATCTGAGACTCTGCTGTTCATTATTCCAAACTCCCTTCCTGGAGTGCTGTGCACATCTCAGCCAGCAAGCTTGGTCTGAGGTGATCTACTCATTACAGCCTGCAGGATCCCTTGGTAGTTATGATTCAACTGTAACCCAGACCTAATGAGCAGGAAGAAGCATTTCCACCACTTGCTTGCATTGTTTGAGGAGACATCCCACCATCTTCCAATTTAATTATGGATGTGGTTTCTGGGCTGTAGAGCAAGTGAGATATGCTTTCTGCATTTTGTTTTGCTCATAACTGAATCAGAGTAATTAAGCAATCATGCAGGATATAAGCAATAACTTTTATGAACATTAAGATAGTCCATTTCATAACATCTAAATGCTTTGTTTATTAAAGTTCACTTTTGAGAAATTGTGGTAGTTGTTAGGAAAACACTATTAATTTGAAGGCGTGGAGGAGAGAGATAAGGCACCTCTCATAGAATTGTGTACATTCAGGTAACTGTTATCTTTGAGAAGCAGTGAAGGTGTCTTCTTTAATAAATCTCAGAAGGTATACAAGCCATAAACCATTATTTACATATATGGGTATAGAGATAGCTGTATACATGTACACATATATTATTTCAGCCATGTCCTAGACACCTAACAAAGATGGAATTGCAGTGACTGTTTGCAGTGTCAAAGATGAAACAGTAAACTCTAAGCAGAGTTCTTTTTAAATTCGTAAGTGTATTCTATGTTTCAATTTTGAAAAATGAGAACAAGTTATTATGGAAATGAATATATCAACAATAATTCTATTTGAATAAGTGCAGGAAAACAGATACCCTATTAATTTTTTTTTTTTTTTTTTTTGCTGTATGCGGGCCTCTCACTGTTGTGGCCTCTCCCGTTGCGGAGCACAGGCTCTGGACGCGCAGGCTCAGTGGCCATGGCTCATGGGCCCAGCCGCTCCGCGGCATGTGGGATCTTCACGGACCGGGGCACGAACCCGTGTCCCCTGCATCGGCAGGCGGACTCTCAACCACTGTGCCACCAGGGAAACCCCCCTATTAATTTTTGAAGCATGAAATGCTATGCATCCACATTGTACTGACAGGAGCTGTTGAAACTCTCTTTAAACATGATAAAAATCTGTCACAGATGGAAATCTGAAATAATTTCTATAACCTTTCTTGTATTGATAGCATCAACTATTAAGGTCAGCATTTCAGTAGATACAATGTAGTCATAGTAATAGGCATATTGTTAACTAATATGAGGTTTGCCTAAATAGAATAAAGAGTCCTCTGGGAGAAAAAGAAGCAAATATTTCACAAATCTACTTTTTGACCATGATTAGAAGATGGGTGATATTTTGCTCCCCTTCATAAGTGGTTCCCTTAACATTTTGACTGGTTCAAAGAAAAGAAGGGCCGATAGTCATTATTATTCATATTTAAGGAGCCAGTTTTAGGACTATGGGGGGAGAAAATAAAGAAGAGATTACATCTTACTATCCACGTTTCCTGCTCCTCTCACCTGCACTGTCAGACAGATCCTTGTTGTCTTTCCTACTTGGCCTCTTGCCTTTCTACTCAGCTCTTCCCCTACCTGGAAGGCTTTCCCTTCTTTTTTTTTTTTTTTTTTTTTTTTGCGGTACGCGGGCCTCTCACTGTTGTGGCCCCTCCTGTTGCGGAGCACAGGCTCCGGACGCGCAGGCTCAGTGGCCATGGCTCACGGGCCCAGCCGCTCCACGGCATGTGGGATCCTCCCGGACCGGGGCACGAACCCGTGTCCCCTGCATCGGCAGGCGGACTCTCAACCACTGTGCCACCAGGGAAGCCCTTTCCCATCTTCTTTTGACCAAGACTCCAGTCCTTCAACCAGTTCAAACTTATATATCTTTTTTCTTTCCTCTCAACTTTTATTGTCCATGGAGTCACAGTTATATTGCTCATAACTTGGGTATTCTCTAATCATTACAAATACTAGCCATTGTTCTCAGCAAAAATGGGTATTAATAGCAGCAATCACGTTTTATATATCTTTCATTATTCCCTGACAGTATTCACCTCATAGTAGGTGCTAACCCAATAAATATCTTTTCTCTGTCCTTCTCTGCACTTTGTACTTCACTCCAGTAGAATTATCAAGCTGCACTATAATTGCTTGCAGTTTTAGTTATTGCTACTGCTTAACCAACCACCCCAGTGTGTGGTGGCTGAAAGCAACAATTTATTATTTCTCCTGACTTCGTGAGTTCGTCAGACTCAGCTGGGGGTGTTTTCCTTCTCAATGGTATAGCTGAGTTCACTCAACCAGCTCTATTGAGCTGGAACATTGTTTGGAGCTGGAACTTCCAAGATGGTATCTTTTCCTCCAAGGGCTCCTCCATTGGCTCTAAGCATTCTGCAGCCTAGCCTGGACTTCTGACATGGTGGCTGGCTCCAAGAGGGGTAAGCGGAAGCTGCCAGTTCTCTTTAGGGCTAGACTAGAAGTCCCAGATATCACTTCCACTGCATTCAGTTGTTCAAAGCAAATTACAAGCCTGACCCAGATTCAGAATGACAGAAAGAGGAGCAGCAGCGTGACATTGCGAAGGGGCATGTGTACAACAATGGGAAGAATACTTGGTGGCCATGTTTAGAGGCTGTCTTTGCACTTGTATCAGCCTTACCCACTAGGCTTTGATTTCTTCAGAGCAAGGGTTGTGTCTTCTTCACATTTTTAGAGTCAGAACATGAAAAGTATTTTTCTCTTTATTTCTTGAATAAAGAAATAGTGGCCCCATGACAGTTCTACTTCTACCTCCAATAATGAACTCAGTTTTATATTCAGAATACTGGTATGAAATATTTCTGTTGTATATCAAAATTTTCTCATTTTTACCTTTTGAGTTTTGTCTTATAGATATATAACTACAAAACATACTTCTTTGGGGTTTCTTTATATACAAACCCTGAGTCACAGATTAAAATACCAAATACTTTTTTGGGGAGCTGATTCTTAGGAAATGCAAACTTGGAAGTGAGGGAAGTTAAACAGGGAGTGAACGAAGCTAAAAAAGGGGTGTCAAGCAGTTAACCTGGAGCAACCAGAGTTTATTTCCACTGGGGAACTCTGGGAAACAGTATAGATGTGTGTCTCAGAGTCATTCTACCCAAGGGATGAGAGAGCTGGAGGATATTACTGGTTGTCCCCAGGCAAAGCAGACTCTAATGGCCAGATAAACCTCCTAGGTGAAGAGACACAGTACTGGAAGTTGGACCAGTAGCACAGAAACGGTCAGTGCCGTGGGGATCTGGGCAGTGGACCATCAGCAACTGCCACATTCACCATTCCCCTCCCTCGCTTTCCGTACCCTTTCCAGAAAGGAGACTTAGCTGTCTCACCCAACTTCCTTTAAGGACAAGTGTGGCAAATTCTCTTCCTACCAACTAGTTTTCGCTAAAAGGAGTACCTAGAAAAACAACTCCTACTTCTTTAGCCGTAATAGCTATACTAGGTCACATCATCAGAGATCTTTAAAGATTATATTCATAGAAAGGGACATGGTAGTTTCACAATGCACAACCTAACCCTGATGGCCACCTCTCACGTTTAGAAAGGAACACGAAGGCTTTGGGCTCTAAATCCACAAAAGCTAGATTTATATCTGTTGTTGCACATCATTGTAACCCCAGTGCCTGGAAAAGTATCTGACCATAGTAGGTACTCAATACATATTTGATGAATAAATAAAATTAATAGAGGAGAGTAAAAAAATAATGTAGTGAAAAATCATTTTAAGTATCTTTGCCATTTTCTTGCTGTTTATTGATAAGGAACTTAGCATCTCGGAGACTCAGGCCTATTGTTTTAAAAAACTGAGTTATGTTTTTCAACATTTGCTCATTAAGTTCTCTTGTCTCTTTTTACCTTCTTCTTTAATTTTATCTGAGTTATATTTTGGGCAGAGTAAGCTTTTGCTTAAAGAAAACTTCTGCTGTTAAAACAAAGTTTCCAGATAATTTTCAGATCTCTTTCTGAGGGAAAAATAAGTAAAGAAAGCTGATAAAGGGAATAGGTTGAAGACCATTACACTTGTGCAGAACCCACATTAGTACATTCTTTCATCAGCCTGTAAGGAGACATCTTCTCTTTAAAGCCACCTTTGGCTGTTTAGGTATTTTTGAGAATATTCATAGGAATACATAGGTAGCTAAAGAGACAATCAAAGAGTCTTAAGCACTGGGAAGCAACGGGAAAGTCACTCTTCTAAGGTAGCAGACCAGAAAGTTCCTATCAGTGTTGAGCACTTTCTTGAAATGGAGTGGACTCACACAGTTTTTTACAATCTTAAAACTATAAACTCATTGAGAGCAGGAATGTATTTTACTCATCTTTTTGGTCCCTGGCACTTTATACCTTTCTGGGCACAAATGAAGTTCTTGGTTACTTTTTGCTGAGTAAATAAAAGAATGAGTGACTGAATACATAGCAGGAATAAAACATTATGCATGAGGCAAGGGGATCCTTGCTGGTAGGAAACTTGGAGGAAGCTAATGTCATAAGGTGAATTAGGCCTTAGGTGGAAATTGGAAATGAGGAGGGAACTGTAGAGTGAAGTTGAAGGTTGACTGAGACCCTTGTCTTCTCTCAGTAGTAGTTTTGTTTTAAGGAATAATGATGCTATGGGGTCCTCATAAGTCTCACTTCCAAACAAAGACCTATACTTAATTACATTGCTGATTGAACTGCTCATATTTACTGTCATCTTATCTTTTTAAGCAGGAGATGCTCAAGTTGGAGGGGAAAAATAAGATATTTTCCCCGTTTTTACCCAGTATAATTGTTATTAGCTTTGAGTAAGCAACTTCGGTTGTATGATAGAAAATCTCCATGCATGCAGTAGAATTCTCTGTCTGCCTTTCTGTCTATGCAGTTTTATTGTGTAGACTATTTGGGGGAACATGAAAGTTAAGATTTGATTCATCTTAGAACCCTGATAGAATAAGGTAGTGGAATCCATTTCTTAATGCAGTGCACAATTTTAGAGTATACTGTATATTAAATCGACTTGTAATTCAGTAATCTTTTTATTAGTTTTCAAATATTGATTTAAATAATATTATATTATGCATGTCTTGCTTCCACGACAAGACATGAATGTCTGAATGTCATGAAAATGTTTTCATTCTCTTATAATTGAATCAGATATAGAACATAGGTTAAAAACATTCCTTTTCAAACCTTATAATTTCTGACACCGTAAGCTATGTTGAGGAAAAGAGAGACATTAAGTTGACAAAGGATTTTTGTTTATACGTATGACAGGTGATTGGGGTACAGATTGACTGGAGATGATCAGTTCTGCCATTGCAATGATCTCTATTGCAAAGATGGCCAAGGTAGAAGGGACTAACTTCTTTGCATAAATTTTGGGGTAGTTTATAATTTGAGACATGGCTATGCACTTGGATCATTTTATAAAGGAATATATAAGAATAGAATTTTCTCTTTATTGAGTAAAATTAAAATTACAAAAGATAAAAAGGCAGCTTAATATTCTCTCATTTAAATTTTAATCATATTAAACTTTGAATGAGGTTTTTCCTGAGCTCTTATCCAAATACTGCTGTTAAGTTGGCTATAATCTTACTATATTCTTTTGTATGTATAAAAACATTCTTTTATATATTTTTGATGACTGTATATGCATGTATATGTATGGAATTACTTTAAAGCTGAAACTCTTTTTTCCACTTGTAAAAAGTTGATTCATTGAATTTGTTTTTAGGATAGCACTGAATGAATATTGCATTTAATAAAAATCTTTAATTCCTCTAAACCTTTTCACAGATAAAAGTATATGCTTTTTATCTTTTCCGTTAAAATGACAAGGCCTTCTCATCAGGGAGATCAGAAAGCATGGCTGGCATGCTGAACCTAGTATCAGAACATATGTTTTTTATTCTTTATTTTATCTGACCTTGGAATGATGCAATGGCTCCTAGATCTTTTTCTCAAAAATGACTCCATTTCTCATGCATTTGCATTTCAGTGGCCCTTTGAGTTCTCTAGCTCTTATGCTGCCTGATTTGTGTTTTTAAATCTTCATAATAAGTAAAATTTAGATAACTCATATCCTTTGGGTTGGAGGGTGTGGATGAGAGTTATGGGGAAGACATTTCTTTCTCAGGAAAGTAGCAAATAAGCACACCTTACTCCCCCCAAAGATTCAGCTACAAGAAGAGTAAAATGCACATGGAAAAGAGGCCTTGAGGTATAGGATGGAGGATTCCAAACTTTGATGGCTTCAGTATCAGCAGGGAGGCTTGTTAAAAATATGTACTTCAAACGTATTGAACCAGAATTTAGAATCCTAGGGCAGGGGCAGCTGGCTAATATCCATCAAAGTTGGCAATACATGAGGTCAGGACCTAGCCCAATTTGAAGTAAGAAATGGGGAAATTTTCCTGCTAAGCTATCCAAGTCATTTCACAATTCTGAGGCATGGTTTTCCGTCAGTCACAGAGTTTAAGTGATTAGTCAATGCTGAAGTTCCTGGCCCTCGATAGTACTAAGGGTCAGCTGTCCAGAGAACTCAACTCTCTTGAATGTCTCATTTCCTCATGTCCTATACAGCTGTTTTGCTCTTTCCTCATCCTTTCATTTGCCAGCTTAATATCTGCTAGCAGCTATTCTTTTAGACTTTTAATATTTCTTCTCATATCCCTTTGCTTTAACAGTTTTTCTCTTCAGCCCTCAAAGTCAGTATTTCTCCCATCTCAGAGGCTACCTCTGAATCATCCACAGTTTGTAGTTCACCCTTTGGGAAACACCAAGATTCTCAGACCCTTCATTTCTCTGCCCTTTTAAATGAGGGCAGAAATGACTGCTGACGTTTCCCTCGACACCAAAGGGTGTGATCATGCTAGAGGAGAAAATGCTTGTTGAATGTGGAGTGCTGTGTGGCTTCACCACTTAGCTGGGAGGCTGAAGCCTGGCAGCTCAGTGATGTGCCAGGGCTGTGCAACCCATCAGTGGTGAGCCAGGATTACAACCTGGAGAATCTGGCTTACTCTTTCAGAGAACATTCCATTGGACAAACTGGACTTATTATTTCAAGCGTTTCCGTGTCCCTGTAGGCCAAAGAGGGAGAATTTATGACAGTAGTTTGACCTTGAGAAACCCCACTTACCCCAGAATTGTCCTTTAGCTTATAAGAGAGCACTGGGAAAAAGGGAGGGATGAGAAAGAATTTAATTATTGAGATTCTGCTGCTTGTATGTAGGGGATATGTATGGGAAAATCTTTACCTTTTCTACACATGATTTAAAAATTCATTTAATCCTCAAACAACTCTCAGGGGAAAAAAATAGAACTAAAATAGAAATTCTTGAGATTTTTCCTTAAATATATCTTTAGAAAAAGTATACTTGAAATTTGATGACTTATGGGGAAAGATTGATCAGGAAGGTTAGAATTTTTATCTTTATTCCAATTAAATACATGTCTGTTTTGAGACTGAGGTTTTGTTTTGTTTTTAGTACTTTTGGGAGGACACTTCCTTAGGGAAAAATAGGTCTGGGATTCCATAATGTACTTGGTTGGTATTCTGTATTGCAGAATTGGAATTCTACCTCATAAATTAGAGTATGGAGGAATGTCAAAGCCAATCCTGGTGGCCCTGAGGTATGTGAGCTCTAGCTCCACTGTTGGGTCACTGCAAAATCAGGGGGTCAAAAATTTACTTATTTAGCATTTTCTGTGGACCAAGGTACTGTGAAAGGCACTTTACATACTTTCATTTGATCCTTTTAGAGAATTAATAGCTTCTGGAGCCTCTATGTTATAAACAAGGAAACTGAGGTTCTGAGCTGTTAAGTAACTTGCCCAAGGTGAAACTAAGTTGGTTTCACCTCACCCAAAAAACCCCATAGTCTTCTTGTTTCCACAGGAGCACACGCAACGAGCATTCCATCACACGTGCTGGCAGCGGGGAAAGACTGGGAAATGACTGTTACACACACAAGACTCTGACTACATCATACACTAGCTTGCAACATGGCTACAAAGGCCCAAATAAGAGCTCTGTGTGCTCACTATCCCTTTATTAGCACATTTTCTCCTGCACGGTTATCCAGTGCAAGCACTGTATGTGATGAGTTGGGGCATGGGTGGAAGCTGCTGCCGTTATTTTTGCCTCAGGTAGAATGCTGACGTCAGTTGTAATGAGATTAAAATCTTCTCCTCAGCTGTTGCTTGAAATACTCTCTTGTGTTCTCATCCAACTGTTTTAACTAATCGAAGTGACTCAACCATATAATTATTTTCAAATATTTACAATTACTTTTAGATAAATATAAATGAATGTTTGCCTGTGTATGAAAAACAAAAGGGATAATTTGGTCCCTCTTCCCAAATAGTCTAACCCTCCTAAGATATTGTGGGAGGAAATATCAGAGTGTACCAGTGGAGTTCAGATGACACAAATGAGTATTTTTCATACTAAAATGAATGCTATTTTCAGTTTCACCAAGATGGATTAGCCTCATTCCTCCCAGCTCCTCCCCGTTACAAGTAAAAACCCCTAGATATCACACGACTAACAAACGTAGGAAGACTCTGAAAGATCAAAAGAGGAAGGTGGGCTGCCTAGTAACGTGAGGGACTTGAGAAACTTGACCAGCTAAACAACAGGGAGTACCTTCAATTTCCTTATTGCTTCTCTTATATCCTGGACAGGGGGCTGCAGAAGTTTCCAACCCAGGAACACCAACAGGCACAGACCAAAAGAACAGACTAAGAAAATCCCATTTCCCTTCGTCAAATGATCAAGAAAATGGTGGCCTAACAACAGAAGAAATTTGGGGCAATGTCTGTCAAACACCATCAGAAAAACCACACCTATAGACAAGGAAACTAAGGTTGTGAGATGTTAAGTAACTTGCACAAGGTGGAACTGAGGCTCTAAATTAGGTTTATCCCACCCAAAAAACCCATAGTCCTCTTGGGCTTCAGTAGTACTCAGCAGGATGTTGATCCCCTGCACCCCCAAAATGCTGATACTATTAGACTGTGATAACTTATATATATATTGTATTATATTATGTATATAGGAGTAACCACTAAGAAAACTATACAAAGCAATATACTAAAGAACACAGTAAATAAATCCAGATAGAAACCTTAAAAATGATCAAATGACCCACAGGAAAGTAAGAAAAGAGAAACGGAGGAAAGAAACAGAAAGCAAGTTATAAAATGACAGACTTAAGCCCTAAAATATGAATAAATTACTTTAAATATAAATAGTCTATGGAAATGCAAAAGACCCAGAATAGCCAAAACAATCTTGAAAAGGAAGAGCAAAGTTGGAGGACTCACATTTTCCAATTTCAAAATTTACTACAAAGCTAGGTAATCAAGATGGTGGGGTACTGGCGTAGGAATAAACACATAGGTTAATGGAATAGAATTGAGAGTCCAGAAATTAACTCTTGTATTGATGGCCAGTTGACTTGCAGTAAGAGTGCTAAGACAGTTCAATGGGGAAAGAATAGTCTTTTCAATAAATGGTAGTGGGGCAACTGGCTAGTCACATGCAAAAGAGTGAAGATCGACCTCTTACTTACACCATACACAAAAATTAACTCCAAAAGGATCATAGATCTAAATCTAAGAGCTAAAACTGTGAAACTCTTAGAAGAAGTCATAGGTGTAAAATTTGCGATGTTGCATTAGGCAAGGGATTCTTAGATGTGATGCCAAATGCGTAAGCAACAAAAGAAAGATAGGTACACTGGACTTCATCAAAATTTAAGACTTTTATGGTTCAAAGCACACCATAAAGAAAGTGAAAGCCGACTCACAGATTGGTAGAAAATATTGCAAATCATATATCTGATCTGATAAGGGAGTTGTATCCAAGATATATAAAGTACTCTCACAACTCAATAATAAGACAGTACAATTTTGGAATGGGCAAAGGTTCTGAATAAGTATCTCTCTCCCATGGAGTTATACAGATGGCTATTAAATACATGAAAAGAATCTGTACATCATTAGTCATCAGAGAAGTGTAGGTCAAAAACAGGGAGGTACTGCTTCTCATCCACTAGGATATATAGTTATTATCAAAACTTATTATCAAAAGATAGGTAATAACAACTGTTGACTAGGATATGGACAAACTGGAACCCTCATTCATTGCTGGTGAGAATGTGAGATGGGACAGTCACTTTGGAAAATGGTGTGGCAGGTCTTCAAATTGCGAAACATAGAATTACCATTTGACCCAACAATTCTACTCCTAGCTATATACCCAAGAGATAGAAAAAAATACATTCATGCAATAACTTGTACATGAATAGAAGCATTATTCATAATAACCCCCAAATGGAAACAACCCAAATGTCCATCAACTGATAAATGGATAAGAATTTGTATTATATCCAGAAAACAGAAAATTGTCCATAAAAAGCAATGAAGTACTGATACTACAACATAGATGAACTTTGGAAGCCTTATGCTGAGTGAAAAAAAAATCTATTCATAAAAAACTATATATTGTATAATTCCATTTATATGAAAAGTCCAGAGTAGGCAAACCTGTAGAGTCAAGAAGCAGATTACAGGTTTACTGGGGCTGGGGCTAGGGGTTGGTGGGGGCTAGGGGTTGGTGGGCGTGTGGGTTGAGGGAACACAGAGAGGGCATACTAATTGGTATGAGTTTCTTTGGGGTATGATGTTCAAAATTGATTATGGCAATGGTTGAGCAAGCCTATGAATATACAAAACCATTGAACTATGTACTTTAACTGAGCCAATGTTATCGTATGTGAATCAGCAAAGCTGCTGAAAATGCAAATAGTCTAAATACTCCAATTAAAAGACAGATTTTGGCTTAGTGGATAAAAAAACATGATCCAATAATATGCCGTCTATAAGGTATGCACTTCAAATACAACATAGGTTGGCTGAAAGTAAAAGGATAGAAAAACATATACTGTACAACATTAGTTTCTAAAAAAGCAGTTATATAAATATCAGATAAAGTAGACTTAAGAGCAAAGAAAATTTTTAGAGACAAAGAGAGACATTACATAATTATAAAAAGATCAATCCATCAGGAAAGGATGCCTATTGTAAATATGTACTCATCAAACAGAGGCTAAAAATACATGAAGCAAAATGAAATATTACGTCTCAGTTTTCTTAAGTTCTTTAAATCCTACTGCATCTATAACAATGGTCTTTAATTATAGCATAAGTTAAAATCCTTACATCTGTACTAAGTTTAATTCCTGAAAGAGCTGCCTCTGTCTTTTTACCCTTGAAATACAGTGCTGTGTTAGGTATTGAATTGTGTGTGTGTGTGTGTGTGTGCATGTGTGTGTATTTACACCATACAGACAAGGTCTATGGTTCTATAATCATAGAATTTAGGGCTAGGTGATCATTTTTCAAGCCTCCTTTTATGACACACACAGACACACACACACATTCACAAGAGCAGAGAATCTATTTAATTCCATAAATATATATTGGTAATATTTTTGATGCTCTAAACCTGTTCTAAAGCAGCATTTCTTACTAATTGATATGACCGAGAAAATCTCTACCCAAAGAGATAATATGAGCTTTAGAAATAAAGGCAAATTTCAGTATTTGTATTTGGGAGAAATAAATTATGTGTTAGGAATATTTATCAAATAGAGGCATGCTTGCCTACTATCTCCCTGAACCTCATAAGCATAATAATTTTATTTCTAATTTATTCCTCTTAAGGAATGCAAATTAAATGTTCTAACAGCTTTCTTTTTACTAAATAAATAGAATAATATATAAATTTAATTTAGACAAATAAATAATTGTATTTTATATAAATCAATACTAGCTAGTATCTGGTAACTTTAATATATTACCTATTTAAATCCTATCCGCTACAATAAATAACCCCAAAGTGGTCGTCTATGGAAGAGGATGAAACTAGAATACTTATATTGCTCCTTTCACCACCATCACCCCTCATTTTGTCATCTAATCTTGGTTGATTTGCTCTTTGTTTGGAACTTTATACGTCTAGATTATATATACTCAAATCCCTACTTGATTTATCAGCTTCAAGCATTATCTCTTAACTCTCTGTATGCAAAATTAGAACTTCAGCTCATTTATACTTTTCTACTTGTTCTTCTCTACTTTCTGTTTTTAGCTTGTATAATTATTTCTAAACTTTCTGAGGCTTAAAATATTTGTATATTTTATAACTATAATGCCCAATTTTTTTTCTTTAGTTAAGTATGTTAAATGGTTTCAGGGCTGACCTCCAAACCTTTTACAGTGAATTCTCCATTTTATAAGTTGACTAGAGTGATTTCTAAAGATATGAATCATGCATAATCTGTAGATCCCTTTGGGAAATGCCGAGATTCTCAGAGGTTTTGCTTGTGTCATCAAAGGAAGACAGTCATGGTTTCTACTGCTTTCCCTCTCTGCCGCTCTCGTGTCAAACAGGGCTCGAGGTTCACTTCGCGCTGCAATATGGAGCTTTTTTGCCTTTACCTGTTCACATTTCTCTGTTTTGACCTCCTAGATGTGAAAATTTTGAAGAACATTTATATTTACATATTTAAGTGTTCAAGCTCTACTGCTTAGTTCTTAGTAATTGATATTCTACCTGTGCTTTTAGACTGGCCAAATGTTTTTTTGAGCAAAAGAGAACAAGCCCTTGCTACCTGTTTTAGAGAGCCTTTTGTAGAGATTTTTAAAGCAAGATTGTTAGGATTTTGTTAAAGGAACATTTGTTATGTTAAAAGAAGATTGTGAGCTTGGTGGAGATACTAGGCAGAAAGAATTATTTGCTAATCACAGTTTGTTTCGTGGAAGTGTGTAGCTATACTTAAGGTACACACGCACATACCCACATACATGGATACAAAGGAGGTGAAAATGGGATCAAAAACTGTCCTCTAGAATATTCAGACGCAGGCACCATTTTGTGGCTGCCTCCCACTTGTCACCTGGGCATTGATATAGGAAGTACAGCCTATTTCAGGGGTTTAGAAGGGTAAGAGCAGGGAAAAATTGAAATTTTAAAATGTCACAACTCGTTCTATCAGTGATTATCATCCAGCTTTACTATTTAAATAGCAACTCATCCTGTGTTTGACTATCATAAGCAGCATTTTTTCTGAAGAGATATTCTTGAGACTACTGTTGTACAATGTTCTTTGCATCCTCCACTAGACCTTTGCGCATCAGAGTGGGTCATATTTTGTTCATCCCATGTTGCCACCACTTTTAGGCAGTATTAGTTGATTTCTGGTGAACGCCAACACTTATTTTAGCATAAATTCCAGAGTCATTTTTTCCCAATGTTCATACAACAGCAAACAAACTAATAAAATATATTGAATTTTAATTTGCCCCTTTACCTCTTATTCCCTGAATAAACTTTAGAATTTACCTTATTAACCTACAAGGAACGTCAGAAACTATTTCCATGGAATAATAATTGATTTATTTTCATTCATCCGAAATACCAGATGTACTGTCAGATTCAAATGAAGTTTTATTGCTCTATGGTAATACGCAGTAATTAAGATATTGTCCAGATAGATTGTCCCTGGGAGTCTTACAGTGTGGCATTTAGGTAGTGGTATATGGTAAATTTGTAATATTGCATACAGGCCAAGGAACATGTCTGTCTATTGTTATAATTTACATATAAATTATATATGAGGAATTGTTTATAATCTAAGATAATGATATTATTTTAAAACATTTTATTAGATTTATTCTTAGACTTGTAACCTGATTAGACAACTGCTATTTTCACATTGTTCTTTCTAAATGTCTTGACCTTTGAGACATTTTAGTTCAGTCATAAATTGCCTTATGATTATGGACTAGAAACTGCTACAAGCTTGGGTAAATACATTGGAATAATTGCTCAAGAGCCTTTTAGTATCCTAATATTTTATATTTTCATGGACTTTTGAGTTTTAACAAAATGACCTTGATCTCTATGTTAGATTCTTGGACTGAGTATGGGAATTTTGTATTTTTATTTTCAAAACAGTACAAGATTTCTCCAGGAATTTTTATTCATTGGTAAATTTTTTTTTTGTAATAACTAAGAGACAGTCTAAATTTTGATGGTATTATCCTTATATCCACTACATGGATATACCATGTATATCCATGTAGTGGATATACTACATATCCATGTAGTATATCCACTACATGTAGTATATCCACTACATATCCATGTAGTATATCCACTACATGGATAAAAAGGCACAAGTCTCACCTATGTATTGTATTGATAAGGAAGGAACACCATGTTAAACACATGAAATACTTTATGTGGGTTACTTGAAAATGACAAATCAAAAACTATCATGTAATAGAAAAAATATACGTTGAGGCATAATTTCTAGTGCTGTATCTTCTCTACTACAGTTAAACTGCACTCCTCATGTCATTCATAAGAATGAGCTTTGCAGTCAGTTTTAAAAGCTAAAGTAATTGGGATGAGAAACATAAAATGCCCAAGAAATTATTCTGATGAAAATTACAAGTCTAAGTCAAGAAAGTAAATAAACCAGAATTTGAGGCATGATCATTTTTATTTTTGTAACTTTAAACAGTCCTTAGAAATAATTGACAGTTTACCGATTTTAGCAGGAAACACGTTACCCTACTACCATCTGGACATACTAATAGAACCTTTGCCTCTGGATGAGGGAAAGGCATAATGATTATAAATGTTTTGTCAGAAAACCCCCCTTTTTAAGGGGATTTGGGATGTAAAACCAATGGCCATAATTTTGAAACAGCTGTTCTTTTCATGATCTCCTCCACATGGAAAGAGATTTGGAAATGGAGTGTCCTCAAACATCACTTTGTTGCAGTGATCAAAATTTTTCATTTTGTCCAAATATGTAAATGGAGTCAAATTTACTTCTTAGTAAAACCTATTACACCAAACATGTAGCTTGAGCTTTTTCTGTGTTCAACACTGTCTTTTTTTTTTAATTTGGTCTCTTTTAAAAATTTTATTTTATTTTACTTTTTTGGCTGCAACGCACAGCATGTGGGATCGTAGTTCCCCAGCAAGAGATCAAACCCGCTCCCCCTGCATTGGAAGCTCAAAGTCTTAACCACTGGACTGCCAGGGAAGTCCCTCAACACTGTCTGGATTAACTTGATTCATCTATTATTTATACACCCACTCACTTCCAGAAAGGAGATGAGTGATTTTACACTAAAAAGGCATAGATATAATACAGATATGAACATTTACTAAGTAATGCATGATAGCAAAAGGATGCTTAAACTGAAATGCATTTGTCAGGGACAGTAACTGTAATTGACTATAAAAATTGGGCCTTTGCACTCTGACCTTGGGTCATCTTCTCACTGTTTAAAACTGGCATCCAGCTGTCCTTTGGATACATGTCCTTCTCCTGGAAATAAAGAGAAGTGAGAAGGTCAGTGAATCTAACACCTCAGACCCCCAAATTGCGTGAATTTAAAAGTGGTCTGCTCTCCCCATTCTGTCAAGGTCTCTTGGCTTCCTGGGTTGTTTCCATCCTCTCTCATTCTTTCTTCCCCCATGAGAGTAGGGAGATTCTGCAGGAAAGCCTTTCTCTGGATCTGTTGCCTGTCTGATTCTTGTTAGCCCTCTCCCAGGGGATTATTCTATATTCTGTTGTGCAAATCTTTTGTCTTGCTTTGAAACTCTTGGAAAAATTTTGTGCCATCTGCATCATTCTGACCATTTTCTATTCTGTGATGTGTGGTCCCTGTATCTGTCTTATTCTTCCTCTATCCGATTTCCCTTGGATCTCATCGTTGCCTAGAATGAGTCAGAACCTGCAGTCACAACCTTCCTTGGACTAGATTGGATTATGGACCTTCCCCATGCAGTGCTGGGGTGGAATTAAACTTAATTCTGTCCCCACTTTCCAATGCTCCTAGTCTGTTTACCACTAGCATCTTTTCTAGGGTTGTTCCCTCCTCCTCTGTCTATGTGACTGACTTCAGGTATATCCATGTAGTGGAATAGTACTCAGTAATGAAAAGGAGCAACCTTTTGATACATACAACTACTTGGATGGGTCTCGATAACATTATGCCGAGAAAAATAAAAAGCCAATTTAAAATAGTTACACACAGTGTGTTTCTATTTATACAGCATTCTCAAAGTGACAAAATTATAGTGAATGAGATTTCCCTAGTTGCCAGGGGTTAGGGTTGGGAGAAGGATGTGACTATTAAGGGTTAATACAATAGAGTTTCTCTGTGGTGATGGAAAAATTCTGTACCTTGATTGTGGTGATATTTACTCAAATTTATACTTGCAGTGAAATTTCATAGAACTACACACAGACACATATAAATGAGTGAATGTAAAAACTGGTGAAATCTAAAGATCTTCACCTGGGTGAATAATATTGTACCAATATCAATTTCCTAATTTTGATAATGTGCTATGGTTATGTTCATTATGTTCATCTTCATTGGAGGAAGCTGGGTGAAGGGCAAACAGGAACTTCTAAGTATTTTGCAACTTCTTGCAAGTCTTAAACTATTTCAAAATGAAAAGTTATTTTAAAAATAGCTAATAATAATGATAAAAATTGTAGTGCTTTGAAAGTTTTTTAAAAATTGAGATCTTGGCCTGCACAGAAAATTAGACGTTTTATGTGGTGTGTTGATTATTCTACATTTTCCCTCCTTTGAGTCTGAATCCTCTGTGCCCTTCTCTCGCTTATTCCAGGCCCCAAGAGACTTTTATTGACTGTATCACCTCCTCTTCCACGTCTACCTTTTAGCAGACTGTTCATTCTTTTCTTTTTCTTATCTCTAAGACCTAGTGGTAGAGATAGCTCTCTCTTATTTTTAGAACCTTTGTTAGTTACCTTAACCCTGCCTGTCTCTCTGGACGTACCCATTTTGTTTAATTCTTTTCAGTTAAAATCTTTGAGTGTGTCATCTGTCCCTGCTAGGACCCTTATACATTTGGCAAAAAAAATAAATTAAATAAATGGAATGACAAATGATAGACTGGGACAAATATTTGTAACTCACGTGGTAAAGAATTGCTTTCCTTAATATACAAAGACTTCCTAGAAAAGGATAAGATGAAAGCTAACAAGATGAAAGGGTATGAACAAGCATATCATAGAAGAGAAATTTCAGATGGCTAGTAAGCATGTGAGAATATGCTCCTGCATTAGTATTTAGAGAAATAAAAATTAAAACAATAATGAAATAGTATTTTTACACGTAAGATGGAGACACATTCCCCTTTAGGACTTAAGAATTCTCCCTGCTACTGAGAGTTTGTGTGGCTGACAACTCTCAGCTGATTACCTTTCCAAGAATTTTTCTGCATCAAAGGGAGCTGTCTTGTCCAGAATTCTGCCCTCTTCCTGGATGGCCTGCAAGCAGTGACTCATGATGTGAGATATAAATGTCCAACTCCTTGCCTCCAAGCTGGACAACTGTAAAGGGCTATTTTCCAGCGATCTCAACCCACAACACAGCATGTGTGAGCCTGTAGGGGCATATGAACTCTTATAGTGTGGATTGTTGCAAACTCTTTTGGAAGGTAATCTCACTTAATCAGTCAAAATGAAAAAAATGTATACATATATATATGTATCTTCTGACTTAGCCATCCTAATTTTCAGCATTAGAAACAAGAAAACATTAGTCTACAAGGATATGTATATAAATGATGTGTACTGAAATTTTATTTGCTGGGATAACTGAAAGTAGCCTACTAGCCATCAGTAGAGAAGGTACACCTATGCCCTGAGATATTATGATGGTACTAAGAAGAATGGACTAGACTCGTATCTGGTGGCACACAGAGGATATCTGAATGTCAGTGATATAATGCTGTATAACAATGAAAGAGGAAAAGCAAGTTATAGATGTGTGTGGGTGTGTACGTGTGCCCTGCTATAGCTCATTGAAGATCAACAAACAGTGACTATTAGAAAAACATGTGTTATTGGGGCTGCTCTTCAGCCAAAACAGGCTTGCATGGCCATGCTTGCTGTTTACGGATGACCACTTTGATTGGCTGGGTGTTTATTCTGATTAGTCAGTGCCTGCGCTGCCCTGGTTGTTAATTATTTTGACTGTTGTCCCTTCCTATAAATTTCTGCAAGCCTGTGTATATAGTTGGCTACAGAAACAACAAAGTAAAGATTCACTGAGGCACATTTGTATTCAAATTATGCCAGACATTTGGATGGAAAAGAAAGTATTCAATTCAGATATTGTATTTGTGTAAAGAATATAAACAAGTTAGAATTATAATAAAAAAGTTCTAATTCTATCTGGTAAGCTCTCTGTAATAGATACTCCCTCTGCATTATGAATAACATGTGGAAGAAGAGAAAGATCATACAGTTTATAATTGAATACTGACAAAGCATTATTTCTCATTACTCCCACCATGGGCTTCTAGGGTACTGTAGCATATATTTAGGACTGCCAAATCCTGAAGTTTAGGAAATACCATTGTAAAGCGTAACATATACATCAGAGATACATTAGGAAGAGAGAGGCAATATTTTATTAAGGGCTTTGAGCTAGTTGGTGGAATAATAAACACTTTTGCGTTAGCTTTAATGATTTATGTTACCTTTCTTCCAGAGAAAACACAATAGTAGAATGAAAGGATATTGTGATTGGTTTTATAAATAAATAACGATTACTTAAGAAGTAAATATATTCAGATTAGAGTTTGCTCATTTGTGTTTGATATGATCTGACACTGCAGAAGGGCAGACGAGTTCATTATTACCCAGGTCTTTACGAGAAGGGGTCTCCATTGCATGACATGGCAATTTGTTGCCTTTATTTGAATGGATTTAGACAAAGCTTGCATCAGTTAGTGTTCAGTTCCTTTGACAGTACCTTTTAACATCCATCTCATTGTTCCATTTGTGGGTCATTGCAAAGCATTCATGAAGACTTTGTGGTTTAGGGAGCAAGTGAGGCTGTTGTCTAATTTGTTGTAATTGCTTAACTTACTCAAATAGTTTAATTTACCCCTGAATATGTTCAGCAGCTTAAAAGAAAGGTGTCCGTTCAAACATGAAATCTTTATAATTAGAAAAAACTCATTATATGGGTTTGTGTTATATAAACCTCAGTGAACTTTCTCCCTGCCTAATTTAATTAATCTTTAAATAATAACATTGGTTTACTTCTTTGTGGGGGCAAGGAAAGATTATTTATGGAAAATTCAGACTTCTCTGAGAAGTAACATGCATTTTTCTATGTGAAAGACGTTTTTCCCCCTAAATCTCTTCCTAAACACCATTTCGGCTTCTGCCTGAGGGAGTGGATTAGATGTATCTTTCCTCACTCTCAAATTAACCACCTCCCTGCAAACTGCTCCAGTCCCAGTGTGCTTTCAGGTTACCAAACCATGGGGGAGTACACAAAATGTTCTTTCTCTTTCCAGCCCAATCTATCTTTGAAGTGCCAAGGAGAGATAGTCTGGCAGCATGTAAATCTGAAATTCTGTTTTGCTTAAAAAAAAAAAAAAAAGAAAGAAATTCTCACTCAGGCATGGTTCCCTTCAAAACGGCAAGCTTTCCCTGTCCTTTGTCTATCTCAGTGTCTTTGAGCCATCTCATTAGTGGGCTGGTATTCCTGACACAATACTTTTTAGGAGTTAGATTTCTGGCTAAATCTACACTACATTTTTAGTGACAAAATAGCACACAGGGAAAATGAAAAATAACACCAGAGTCTTGAACGATGTTGTTAGCTCAACTTCTGTGAGTTAATTACATTTCTTCAATTAAGAAACAAACTAATAAAACTTCAATTCAACATTATGTTGCTTTCACAAATACAATGGTTAATAGTATGGATATTGAGCCATTACTGAAAATGAATTTTTGTTGCCTAGAGTCTATAGACAGGAAGAATAATATAAAAATAAAAATGCAGAGTTTGTATCCCTCCATGCCTATCTGACCCTTCCCACCCCAATTTAATGAAACTTCACTCTTTCTTGAAGGAATTACCTACTAGAGTTGGTTTAGCAATCTACCAGTATGTAGATCCCCCTTCTTTTTGAATTTTTCTTTCAATTTTTAGGAAGGCCAAAATTGGCCGAAAATGACTGTTTCTGCCTATGCTTATAAAGTAAAAGTAAAATGGAGTTGGGTAAGTTTATTTAAGGTGAACTTACTATCTTTTATATGGTTAAATCTACCTAGGAGCTTAAATCTGAGATGCTAGATATTATAGACTGTGAAAGGTAAAGCTACAAAGAAATCTAGATACTAAAAACCATTATTAAGGAAAACCATTCAGAAACCAGCCATAGAAAATGCAAAATAAAAACCACAGTAAATGGTTAAAATGAAAAAGGCAGGCAGCTCCTAGCACTGGAGGAACTGAGGTTCTGAGGTTCTTCTCTTCTGCTGGTGGAAGTGCCACCACTTCGAAAAACTGGCAGTAGAAGTAAAGCTAAACATGCACCTACTTTCTGACTCGGCAATTCCATTCCTAGGGGTATGCTCAACAGAAATGGGTCTGTATGTTCATCAGAGACATGCATACAAATGTTCATAGGAGCACTGTTAGTATTAATCCCAAGGTAGAAGTAATCAACAGTAGAATGGATGTTTTAATTGTGGTAGCTTATTGCGAAATAATAATTTAGCAAAAAGGATGAGTCAACCAGAAGTACATACAGCGACATGGACAGACTTCACAAGCTCAATGTTGAATGAAAGGAATCGGATACCAATGAGTATATCTTGTATTATTCAATTTATATAAACTTTAAAAAGAGGGAAAGCTAACCTATGGTGTTACAAGTTAGGGTGGTGGTTAGCATGATGGGGCAGTGAAAAGAAAGGGGCACCAGGGGGACTTCTGGAGTCCTGGTGGTGTTCAGTTTCTTGATCTCAGTGGTGGTTACCTGATTTTTGCAAATTTATGCATATATATGTATATCTTTTTTATTGGAGTATATGTATATACATATACTCCAATAAAAAAGATGAAAAAGGAAGAATAAAGAAAATAAGCCAGCTATAGAAATGAAGAGGATTGGCAGCATAAAAGTGTGTGTATTTTGGTTTTTTCACCCATGGAAAGAGATCAAGAAAGATACATGATTAACGCCTATGAAAATTTGAGAGTCAAAGTTTTAAATTCTCTAAGTGGTTAAGGTTAATTGTTTGAACGGAATACAAAACTGTTAACACTGTCTTTCAAACTTTCCTGATCTTTAGAATCACTTGGGGAAGCTTGTCAAAAATATGGACTCTAGGTCCTTCTTTGGGAGATTCAACTTTAGTGGGTTTGAGATGGGGCCAGTTATCTTTATTTTTTAATTTTTTATTGGTTCTATGTTTCTTTAATTTTTTGAGTTACAGTTTTTAAGGTTACATTCCATTTATAGTTATTACAAAACATTGGCTATATTCCCCATGTTGTACAATACATCCTTGTAGCCTGTCTTACACCAATAGTTTGTACCTCCCACCCCCCGACCCCTACTTTGCCCCTCCCCTACTCTCCCCACTAGTCACCACTAGTTTGTTCTCTGTATCTGTGCATCTGCTTCTTTTTTGTTATAATCACTAGTTTGTGGTATTCTTTGGATTCCACATATAAGTAATATCATACAGTATTTGTCTTTCTCTGTCTTACTCCACTTAGCATAATGTCCTTCAGTCTTTATTTTTGAAACATGCTTTAGATGATTCTGTTAGTCAGAAAGTGGGAAACAGAATTATGTTATTCCTTTTTTTCTGTAACAGCTAAAGGTGGTGTAGCCTGATTTATTCCTCTTCCTCTTTCCTTCACCCTAGTCTACCCACCTATCCCCAATTCCAATTTGAATAGTAATTCTCAAAGTTTGCTTCAAGCACTTGTAAAAATGTAGATAGCTCTTGGTCTGTCCTCAAGAATTTTGAGGAGAGGTATATGCATTTTTCACCTTAGAAGGTGTTCAGATTAGGAGGCACCTGGTTTCAGTATACTTTGAGAAACTAGGGCCTGGAGGAAAAGATTTGGCTTAGTTTTTCTCCTTTATGTCTGGGCTGGTTATCTAACATAGGTTATTATTAAGTCTTTAATAAGTATTAAGGTCATGGGAGATAGGAAGTGTGTCCCAATTCCTTCTTTGGAGCAATTTCACAGCACCTGTGAATGTGCTGTTAGCCAAGGAGGACTAGGGGAGTTATGAAGTCCAGGTGATTGAAGTTATTTTTAGCACTGTTTATTATATCATTTGTTTGAAATTAACCTGGAGCAGCATTGTGTTTCTTTTTATTACTGTATATTTACATCACTTTTAATAAAACGTTAATCTGTTTTGCCAGTCTTAAGTTTGAGTATCTATTATATACTTGCCTCCTGAAATATCATTTCGTTCCTGTCGTTTCATGGGCTTCAGTTGGAGGCTTAGGAGCAAAAAAGATTCATATTCCAAATGGTACAGAGCCCAAATGGTACAGAGCCTCAAGCATTTTTGATGTTTCATTCATCAAAATTAGGATACAGATAAGTGTTTGCCTGCGCACAGTTCTATGATAGGCATTCTATTAAAAGCCAGAGACACTGTCAGAGATGGGTTTAGATTATCATAATGTGGATTCACCAGCCCTTGCAAATTGCAATCATTGGCTCTTTCCCCAATTAAGAAAGACCAAATTATTCAATCTCCTAGAAACTTTGCATTCCTAACATCTTGTCTTTATGCATTAAGTAGTTACTGTTATTCTAGGAGAAAGAGCTTTATTATTCAGGAATACACAGTTATATGAGAATGAAAAGGGAGAAAAAGATTATTATCATTCTAGTCAAATGATCAGTCATATTCAGTTAGTAAGTATTGGCTTAATACATTTTGTCAAAGATAGTTTGCAATCCCAGACTTCCTGATGTTGTTTTGCCACCTATATTCTGTAGCTCCTGTTGGTACCTGAAAGTGCCTTAGAGGGGCTAATAATGGGGAGCACCAGGGTATGTTTATTTATTCTATTATTTCCATTATTCTAATGTGGACCAGTCATATCTGAATTTCTGTGAAAATAAAATAATGTGAGCTTATCTTATAGATAAATCAGTGTCCATTTTGAAGGCATTTTGGCATCTAACTTAAATATTTACATCCTGGAGTAAGTGATACCCTCAAATACTGTTGGCAAGAGAGTAAATTAGTGCAACCAGTTTGGAAAACTGTTTGACAGTATCTATTAAAGCTAAACATATATCTGCCCTACGACACAACAATGCTGCTCCTAGGTATATACTCAGGAAAAATATGTAAAATATTCACTAAAAGACTGCATAAGAATCTTCATAGCAGCATGATCCATAATTGTCCCCAAATGGAAACTAGTCTGATGCCAAGCAATAGTAGAGAAGATAGATGAATTGAATGAGAATGAACAGTCTCTAACTACACACAGTAATATGGATGAATCTCACAGACAATATTTAGAGAAAGTCAGATGCAAAAGATGACTGTATGATTCCATTTATTCAAAGCACAAGCACAGGCAAAACTAATCTCTGCTCTTAGAAATCAGGATAGTGGTTACCCTTGGGGCTTGTATAGTAACTGGAAGGGGGCATGAGAAGGGTTTGTGGGGGAGTAGTGATGTTCTGTCTTTTGATGCTGCTTAGAAGGGTGTTCAGGTCATGAAAATTTATTGAACTTACCTTTATGATAAGCACCCTTTTATATGTGTATATTATACTCTAAAATTTTTGGAAGATATTTATAAGCATGAGTTTGATGTGAATTAAAATCAGTTTCCAGTTTTTATCAGCTAGGTTTACATGCACCTATTTTAGAACATGCTGGCTTCAGAGAAAAGTAGAGAATAGTATAAATATAAACAGTATCCTTAGGCATCATAAAATAGCCCTTTTTTGCATAGTGTTTAATTTAGTGTGTGATGAGGAGGTGATATAGTCAGATGGAAAAACATCAGGATTTAGTACCATAAAAACACATTTGAGCTCTGGCTCTGTCCTTGATAAACTGAGTTCTTGAGCTAGGTCACATAACCCCTCTAGGCCTTACTTTCCTCATATGAAAAAGGGGTATACTAATGTCTAAGGTCTATTGTGAGTCCCTGGATTTATATATTATATTATACATTGTTTGTTTACTAAAATGTCAATCACATGGGAGCAGAGGTTTTTGTTAGTCTACTGTTAGACTATTATTAAAAGTCACCAGAGGATAGCCACATGCAAAAATAATGAAACTAGACCCCTATCTTAAACCATACACAAAAATCAACCTCAAAGTAGTGTAAAGACTTGAGCGTAAGACCTGAAACTGTAAAACTCAAGAAAACATGAGAGGTAAGCTCCCTCATATTCGTCTTGGACATGACTTCTTGGATTGACACCGAAAGCAAAGGCAACAAAAGCAAAAATAAAGTGGGACTACATTCAAACTAAAAAGCTTTAATTTGCAGAATTAATCATTTTAAATTATTTTTAACTAATCAAAGGAAATCATCAGCAAAAGGAGAAGTCAACCTATTGGAATGGGAGAAAACCTTTGCAAACTACATATCCAGTAAGGTGTTATTATCCAAAATATATAAGAACTTATATGACTCAATAGCAAAAAAATCCAAATAACCCAATTTTAAAATGGCCAAAGCACCTAAATAAACATTTTCCAAAGGAGACATACAAATGGGCAAAAGGTACACAAAAAAGTGCTTGGAGTCACTAACCATCAAGGAAATGCAAATCAAAACCGCAATAAGATATTACCTCACACCTTTTAGAATGGCTATCATCAATAAGACAAGAAGCAGCAAGTGTTGGCAAGAATGTGGAGAAAAGGGAACAACTGCACACTGCTGGTGGGAATGTAAACTGGTACAGCAACAATGGAAAACGGTATGGAGGTTCCTTAAGAAATTAAAAACAGAACTACCGTATGATCCAGCATTCTCCTTTCTGGGTATACATCCAATGGAAATGAAATCATTATCTTGAAGAGATATCTGTACGCCCATGTTCATAGCAGCATTATTAATAGTAACCAAGGTATGGAAACATTCTAAGTGTCCATTAACAGGTGAATGGATAAAGAAAATGGAATATTTTTCAGCCTTAAAAAATAAGTCCTGACATTTGTGACAACATGGATGAACCTGGAGGGCATTATGCTAAGTGAAATAAGCCACACAGAGACAGGCAAATACTGGACGGCATCATTTATATGCAAGATCTTAAAGTCAAACTTACAGAAACAAAGAATAGAAAAGTGGTCGTCAGGGGCTAGGGGTGGGGAAAATAGGGAGAAGTTGGTAAAGGGATACAGATACAGATATAATCTTTCAGTTATAAGATGGATAACGTCTGAGGACCTAAGGTAAAACATGGAGGCTATAGTTCATAACACTGTATTATGTAATTGAAATTAGCTAAGAGAGTAGAAATTAAGTGTTCTCACACACACACGAAAAGTAAATATGTGAAGTGATGACTGTTAATTAATTTGATGTGGGGAGACCTTTCACATTGTGTATGAGTAGCAAATCGTCAGGTGGTACACTTTAAATATATTACACTGTTATTTGTCAATTACACCTCAGTAAATCTGGAAAAAAAGATTATCAGGCCGCTGAGTCTGGCACTTTTCTCTACCACTCACTGTAGTATAGAATTAAGTTTAATGAACTATCTCTGCATCGAGGGAACTTAGTTTATAACAGTTACTAGAGTACAACCAGGCCTAGCATATCATGGTATTACCTATCACTGCCCTTCTTTCTGGAGCTATGAAATTCATTCATTCATTTATTCATTACTGTATTTATTAATTAAAGACTTACTTGTTGAGTGCCACCTCATAGTCATGTAAGAGACATTAAATGGAAACTTTACAAATCTTTTTTTTCCCCCAACTCTCCATTTATATCCTAATCTACCCCTGAGGATCTGAGCACTCTTTTTTTTGATAACAGACAAGACCTTTTGAGTTAAAGATGTTACGGATAAAGGGTTGGATTAGGCCTCACCTCAGTGCAAGGAGGCATTTTTTTCAGGAATGCAACATACTGGTCACTTTTTCCAGGTGTCCATTCCAGGGTGAAAGAATCCTGGATCTCAGAGAATTCTTATTGCTATACTTCTTTTTTTGTGAGTGTTCCATACCTCACAGCAGAGCAGACTAATGAAAAAGTCCCTGAACAGCTCTACTTATCGAGAAATTAGGTCTTTACCCAACTTATCTAAAAAATGTGTGGCGGGTGACTAAACCCACTCAGAGTCCATCTTTGCCTTGGCGCACTGGTAAGAGCAAGGCTGGGATGGGTCCCAAGAGAAGATTCCTGAGGCCCAGGGGATATTCTAGCCATGGATATCCCATGTCCCATGGGTACCTGGGCTCAGGTCTTACTTATTTCCTTAATAATATAGTACCACCTCCATTAGGACTAG
Organism: Delphinapterus leucas; assembly: GCF_059928025.1. Taxonomy (NCBI): domain Eukaryota; kingdom Metazoa; phylum Chordata; class Mammalia; order Artiodactyla; family Monodontidae; genus Delphinapterus; species Delphinapterus leucas. The sequence continues at coordinate 46,451,289 of NC_143143.1, read as the reverse complement.
CCTTCTGAGTGCATCCAGAAGTAGCCTTGACCACGAAAGACTGACCTTCCATGAAGGGCTTAATGTTTTCAGGGTCCCATAAGAGATGTGACGAGATGGGACTGGACAGGTGCCAGGGTCTGTGAGAACATGAGATATTCTTGAGGCTGTCATTCCTGTACTGGCTCAGGCTCTGTAACTTGTTTCTGCTCTCATTGCTCCTTAGGCTCAAACCCCCACTTCCTGCTTGGACTTTCACTTGTCTTTTTCTTTTGTTTTGGATTGACCCATTCAGACTGTTCTCTGGTCTCATTCTATTGAACCCTACTCTCTCAGTTGCATCTCTAACCAAGCCAAAGCATTTACCCTGCCCTTCAGGGTCATTCATGGAATATATGCTAAGCTCTATAGGGACTAATGGGCAAGACAGACAATGCTCTGAACCTCTTAAGTCTAGGCCCATCACAGTCTAGGCTTTTCTGATTAAGTCTCTGTTCACTTGCCCAGTATTGTTCTGGCTGAGGCAAATGAATGTTGTACATGAGGATATTTGTTCAGTGTTCTGCATTTAGGAAGTAACTAATTAAATATATATAAAATATATATTGTGCAGAAGTAGATATAATAAAATACATTACATATTATAAACAAATATTCACATTTTTTTGGTATCATGAGCCCTTTTCACTCCTAAAAATGATTGAGCACCCCAAAGAGTTTTGCTTATTCTGTTATACATATAGTACTATTTACTGAATCAGAAATTAAAACATAATTTTAAAATACGTATTAATTCCTTTGAAAAAATAATAAACCTGTTATATAAATGTCTTTTGCATGCAGACATTTCATGTCTGGCTCAATAGAAGACAGCTGGATTCTCCTATCTGTTTCTGCATCAATTTGTTATGCTATCACACATCACATAGCCTCTGGAAAACTCCACTCTACATTCTTGAAAAATGAGAATAAAAGTCAAATAATGTCTTAGTATGATTATGAAAATAGTTTTGACCTCATGGACTCCTTGAAAAAGCCTCAGGAAGACCCAGATGTTCCTGGACCACACTTGAGAAATGACCTAAGAAACTTATAACTCTCTTTATTCCATGTCACATCACATTTGATCAGTTGAATTTCAGTGGGTATTCATAGACTTAAAAATCCTTTATCAAATAAGAAAATCATTTATTTATTTTGGTATATGTATATTTTACAAATACATACTTTAGAATACATTATAAATGCAGGTAAAAATTATAGTTACCCAGTATTTAAACTTTATTTGGAATAAGGAATATTTTAAATGTAATTTTAAGCAGGAAATGTTCTATTATGTAGGTCAGTGAACTTTATAATAAAGGCATATTATTGCCAAGATAAAGTGTAACAAGATTACCTAGACAAATATTTATCTCTATATTGAATGATGCTTATAACGCTGCAAGTAAGTACATAGAATGTGTTGGAAGGGAATTCACTTCTATTAAAATGCCCATTTATGTTACAAGCACCTAAATATGTAGCTGTCTTCATCATTAAATTGGAGAGCCTAGGCTATAAGTGTTTTATGGAAAAATGAATTTTTCGTGGGCACATGATCTTTTAGATAACATGCTTCAGGAAGAGGTATCAGAACACTGATTTCCTAGTTCAGATTCCCCATCCCCACAATTGGTATTTAAGAAAGGGAAAGAAGGATGTCATTACCTGATCCTCAAGATGACATAGAGAAGATAATGCTCCTTGAGCAGAGGCTTCAAAATGTGCAGAATCAGACCCAGTTTTTCATGTGATGTGATGGTCAACAGCAACAGAGCTGCCACTCTTTGTGGGTGATTAAAGACGACAACAGTGAGATGGCACGAACCACAAAGCCCTACTGCCACCTGACAGATTTTTCCTTTGATTTAAGGAAGCCCTTGTGAGAGGCCTTTTATGTGACCCTGGTTCCCTTGCCAGAGTCTATTTTAATTTTTTTTTAATCTTTGCTACTGGATTGAAAGTGTAGTTGCCATTTTCAATATGCCTCAGAGCCACTAATGATGGAGTTGCTTTGGGGAGCCAGGTGATTAATTTAGACAATGCACAACATGGTGGCCCCAACTCAAGAACACTCTATGGGACTTCACCATATTTGGATATAATTAAAAGGCCCAAATCCAACCTAAATGTGACACTTTTCACTGACATCTGGACTTTCTGTTTGCAAACACTATAACGTAGGGCTCTCAGAGGTCAAGGGAGCAGGAGGCCACTCTTTTACTTTTTTTTTTGTATATTATAAAGATGAAGAAATACAAAAGCAGTGTTAAAAACTGAATTATGTTTTAAGGACTTACACTGGACAAGTGAATACTTCTGACTCACATATGATGAAATATAACTGGGCTATTCTCAAGGTAATTGTAGGCTTTACTTGAACACATCTTTAAGTAAAGTTTGTTAGTTAGACTTTGTAAACATATCCAGTAGTAGCCGTGAGTTTGAGTTGTATGGTAAGCACTATGCTCTTTTGATCTAGTTCTAATATTCCAGTTATGTTCGCGAATGACCTCATTTGGAGATAAAATGCTAAATTTGAAGCTCTTTTTGAGCATGATCCTCAAATGATGGACTCTGCTGCTGTATCTTAAAGGAGTGACACCCTTCATCAGTAATCAGATACTATTTATGATAACATTTTTAAACCTAAAGGCACTAGGTGGCCAAATCTTTGAGGAAATGACTAGTAAGGGATAAATAGATTTCCAAATTTTTAAATGTTTTATGTAAGTAACCTACTAATGCAATCCCTGAATGTGCAGCTTTTTAAAAATAGTATGCTCACTCTTGAGAAAAGCCCTATTTAATATGTGACTATATAGGCATCAATAAATAACTGATTTTATATTGGAGATAACTTTTAATGAACTCTTAAATCTTAAAGCATGTACTTCAAAACTAACTTTTTTTAACCTAAAAGTTATTAAAACAATAACTTTGTTTTAATCTAAACTTTACAATTATGGTTTTAGAATTTAGGCTCAGCCTTTAGAACTGTATAAAGAATAGCATGGAGTTAGAATTGGGAAAATCATCCCTTGACTTAAGAGTCATAGTACTGGAAAGGAAAGAAGAGGAAGTAGGTGCCCATTCTCTCAATTAAAGATGAGAACACTCAGGCCAAACGGCTGAATTGGTTTCTCCAAGCAAGCTTGTTGTGCAGCTAGGTCTAGAACTTAGGATTTCTGAAGGACAACTTGATGTTCTTTTTATTCTATGACTTGCCACCTTCTTAAAATTTGAAGTAATCAGAAAATCGCATGGAATTTGAAAGCCTCTTACAAAAGGGAAGATAATTATTTATCATATTCAAAAAAAGGAAAGAGATATATATTATGCCTATACCAGTAGCAGCTTTTCTTTTTAGTTCTAAAAAATTGAGGAGAAAAATTACTGCAGATTTAAATGACATAGAAATATTAAATATGAGCTATTTTAATTGCTTTAATTTTTATCTATTTTTTTGAGCTTTTCTCCATAATTTGTCTCTACACATCACGTAATTTTTAAGTCTGATGGTTGGATTTTTAAAAATAGCAAATTTTATGCTTTACATAATTTGGAATATTCTGTTTTTCTTTCACTTAATGGTTAAAAATGTTTATAAAGATTTTTTATATTTACCTGGAGAAAATGAAAATATAAAAATAATCATGGACAGGGCAGTTTGTTATGGAAGTTATGTACTTTCAGAAAAAAGATTGTGTGTGTGTGGGTGTGCACTTCATTTTATAAATTGGAGGTAGGGTTTTTGATGTTATATTTAATGCAGGGATTGATAATAATATGGTGATTTTTATTCAGATGACTGCCTCTTAGATATATATTCTTTGTTAAACTGTCATTTTTTCTTTAAAGAATCCTGTTGAGCCAAACATTTACTTTGCTTTTTAAGAAAGAGTAACTTAGGGAATCCCATCCCGCCTTTTAAATTGTTATATAGTTTCAACAATGGTGCATCGAATTATAAATAACTTTGTCTTCTTTTTTTCCTGAAACTTTTATTTATTTTCTTTTAAACATCTTTATTGGAGTGTAATTGGTTTACAATGTTGTGTTAGTTTCTGCTATACCACAAAGTGAATCAACTATATGTATATATATATATCCATATCCCCTCCCTCTTGCATCCCCCTCCCACCTCCCTATCCCACCCCTCTAGGTGTTCACAAAGCACCGAGCTGATCTCCCTGTGCTATACAGCTGCTTCCCACTAGCTATCTTTTACATTTGGTAGTGTATATATGTCAATGCTACTCTCTCACTTCGTCCCAACTTCACCTTCCCCTTCCCCATGTCCTCAAGCCCATTCTCTACATCTGTGTCTTTATTCCTGTCCTGCCCCTAGGTTCATCAGAACCATTTTTTTTCTTTTTTTTTTTAGATTCAAATATATATATGTGTTAGCATACACTATTTGTTTTTCTCTTTCTGACTTACTTCACTCTGTATGACAGACTCTAGGTGCATCTACCTCACTACAAATAGTTCAATTTTATTTCTTTTTATGGCTGAGTAATATTCCATTGTATATATGTGCCACATGTTTATCCATTCATCTGTCGATGGACACTTAGGTTGCTTCCATGTCCTGGCTATTGTAAATAGTGCTGCAATGAACATTGTGGTACATGACTCTTTTTGAATTATGGCTTTCTCAGGGTATATGCCCAATACTGGGATTGTGGGTCGCATGGTAGTTCTATTTTTAGTTTTTTAAGGAACCTCCATACTGTTCTCCATAGTGACTGTATCAATTTACATTCCAACCAACAGTGCAAGAGGGTTCCCTCTTCTCCACACCCTCTCCAGCATTTATTATCTGTAGATTTTGTGATGATGGCCATTCTGACTGGTGTGAGATGATACCTCATTTTAGTTTTGATTTGCATTTCTCTAATGATTAGTGATGTTGAGCATCCTTTCATGTGTTTGTTGGCAATCTGTATATCTTCTTTGGAGAAATATCTATTTAGGTCTTCTGCCCATTTTTGGATTAGGTTGTTTGTTGTTTTGATATTGAGCTGCATGAGCTGCTTGTATATTTTGGAGATTAAGCCTTTGTCAGTTGCTTTGCTTGCGAATATTTTCTTCCATTCTGAGGGTTGTCTTTTCATCTTGCTTATGGTTTCCTTTGCTGTGCAAAAGCTTTTAGGTTTCACTAGGTCCCATTTGTTTATTTTTCTTTTTATTTCCATTTTTCTAGGAGGTGGACCAAAAAGTATCTTGCTGTGATTTATGTCATGGAGTGTTCTGCCTATGTTTTCCTCTAAGAGTTTTATAGTGTCTGGCCTTACATTTAGGTGTTTAATTCATTTTGAGTTTATTTTTGTGTATGGTGTTAGGGAGTATTCTAATGTCATTCTTTTACAGGTAGCTGTCCAGTTTTCCCAGCATCACTTATTGAACAGGCTGTCTTTTCTCCAATGTATATACTTGCCTCCTTTATCAAAGATAAGGTAACCATAGGTGCGTAGGTTTATCTCTGGGCTTTCTATCCTGTTCCATTGATCTATATTTCTGTTTTTGTGCAGGTACCATACTGTTTTGATTACTGTCGCTTTGTAGTATAGTCTGAAGTCAGGGAACCTAATTCCTCCAGCTCCGTTTTTCTTTCTCAGGATTGCTTTGGCTATTTGGGTTCTTTTGTGCTACCATACAAATTGTGAAATTTTTGTTCTAGTTCTGTGAAAAATGACATTTGTAGTTTGATAGGGATTACAATGAATCTGTAGATTGCTTTGGGTAGTATAGTCATTTTCACAATGTTGATTCTTTCGATCCAAGAATGTGGTATATCTCTCAATCTGTTTGTATCATCTTTAATTTCTTTCATCAGTGTCTTCTAGTTTTCTGCATACAGGTCTTTTGTCTCCTTAGGTAGGTTTATTCCTAAGTATTTTATTCTTTTTGTTGCAGTGATAAATGGGAGTGTTTCCTTCATTTCTCTTTCAGATTTTTTATCATTAGTGTATAGGAATGCAAGAGATTTCTGTGCATTAAGTTTGTTGTATCCTGCTACTCTACCAAATTCATTGATTAGCTCTAGTATTTTTTTGGTAACATGTTTAGGATTCTCTATGTATAGTATCATGTCATCTGGAAACAGTGGCAATTTTACTTCTTCTTTTCCGATTTGGATTCCTTTTATTTCTTTTTCTTCTCTAATTGCTGAGGCTAAAACTTCCAAAACTGTGTTGAATAATAGTGGTGAGAGTGGGCAACCTTGTCTTGTTCCTGATCTTACAGGAAATGGTTTCAGTTTTTCACCATTGAGAACAATGTTGGCTGTGGGTTAGTCATATATGGCCTTTATTATGTTGGGGTGGGTTCCCTCTATGCCTACTTTCTGGAGGATTTTTATCATAAATAGGTGTTAAATTTTGTTGAAAGCTTTTTCTGCATCTATTGAGATGATCATATGGCTTTTCTCCTTCAATTTGTTACTATGGTTTATCACATTGATTAATTTGCATATAGCAAAGAATCCTTGCATTCCTGGGATAAACCCCACTTGATCATGGTGTATGATCCTTTTTTTTTTTTTTTTTTGTATGATCCTTTTAATGTTCCGCTGGATTCTGTTTGCTAGTATTCTGTTGAGGATTTTTACGTCTATGTTCATCAGTAATATTGGCCTGTAGTTTCTTGTTTTGTGACATCTTTGTCTGGTTTTGGTATAAGGGTGATGGTGGCCTCGTAGAATGAGTTTGGGAGTGTTCCTCCCTCTGCTGTATTTTAGAAGAGTTTCAGAAGGATAGGTGTTAGCTCTTCTCTAAATGTTTGATAGAATTCAACTCTGAAGCCATCTGGTCCTGGGCTTTTGTTTGTTGGAAGATTTTTAATCACAGTTTCAATTTCAGTGCTTGTGATTGGTCTGTTTATATTTTCTGTTTCTTCCTGGTTCAGTCTCAGAAGGTTGTGCTTTTCTAAGAACTTGTCCATTTCTTCCAGGTTGTCCATTTTATTGGCATATAGTTGTTTGTAGCAATCTCTCATGATGCTTTGTATTTCTGCAGTGTCAGTTGCTACTTCCTTTGCATTTCTAATTCTGTTGATTTGAGTCTTCTCCCTTTTTTTCTTCATGAGTCTGGCTAATGGTTTATCAATTTTGTTTATCTTCTCAAAGAACCAGCTTTAATTTTATTGATCTTTACTCTTGTTTCCTTCATTTCTTTTTCATTTATTTCTGATCTGATCTTTTTTCCTCCAGGACTCTAAAAATATTACAGTCAAATATCAGGTGGCTTTAGTTACAAGCAGTTTGGTTTATTTTTTAAGTGTGCAAGTTGCTTCTGAATAAGACAAAAAGTTTATGTCAGATGAAGGTAAATTCATCGAAATTAGCTAGATATGATTCTGTGGAGAATAGTTTACTTTTCTTCAGCTTCACAATTTTACAGAATTGGGTGTATGGCTCTGTTTTACAGGCTTTTTAGCTCTTTCTTCTAAGAATCCCTTTTCTTCTTCTGGATTACATGCCTTCCAGCTATTTCTTCTTAGAATCCCTTGAAGTTAAATATTCTCCCTCCCATGTTTCTTGGAAGTATTTGTGAATGTTATGGGTTATATTTCTTTCAACTGCTGCTAGCTGAAAGCTCTATCCTCACTTTTTACCATTTTATCTTCTTTTTAATTCAGGTATTGGCCTATATTAAAAAGAATTCCTTTTGTTTTTTTCTGGGCAGCAGCTGTATCCAGTTCTTTATAACAATTCTTTGTGTGACAGATGCAAATGACATTTTATAATCAGATTGAAAATTCATGTTTAATCCTTGTTTTTTCAGCCTTTCATGTAAAAACATTTCAATATTTGATTAGCACATTTTTTCAGTTATCACATTTTATTTTTAACAGAATCTTAGTTTTTCTTGTACAGATGTAATTTGATTATATTAATTTTTTCTTTTTATATAAGGTATAGTAAAAACATGAGGGGAAACTCCATTTTAATGTATTGCAATCTTCTAGGATTTCAAAATCCACTTTGCATGTCTTTGTATACTTGAATTAGTTATAAAAGCTTGATAAAAAGATGAGAATTAATATACTCAACCTGTTAGGAGTAAGTAGTTTTATTGTTGATTTAAGCTGGTTGAATGAGATGTCTCAGAATGCTGAAGAGGCAGACCAGCAGGTTTCAGGTGATTAAAGAAAATCCCTCATCTTGGAGGAACTTGAAGGAACATGATGCTATTTAAGTAGAATCTAATCAGGGAGAAGAAAAGCTTGGAAGTAAAAAGATGGAATGTTTCATGTCATTATTTGCAAAGCAACTGAACAAAAGGTGAGCAAGATAATTAAGTGCCTTACTGCTAAGTAGAATTTTTCAAAGCAGGTTGATTAGAGGTCTTTCTTTTTAAAAAAAAAAAAAATGAAAATTAAACATCTAGTCTAGAAAATCTAGTTGAAAGAGCTAATTCAGTTATAAAGATGCAGGCCAGTTTGGAAAAAATTTGACAGAATTGTATATGGTGGAAAATGTTCACAATGATGAACTTAACTGCTCAGCAAAATACTGATCAGTTCTGAGTAGTTTTAGCATTAATGGTATTTTAGTGTGTTTTAAGTTTTCGAAAAATGGAAATCCAAGCAGACTTAACATGTGAGGGCACTAAATAGATTATTCCATTACCTTGGTTACTCTGTTTTTCAATTGATCTGGATAAATAGGATTTGATTCTTTTATTTTTCCTTTGCCTGAAAAAATACGAAAAGCAAGTATTATTCTTACTATAAAATGTTATTTGTAACTTCCAGGCAAAAGTGAGATGTCATTTCTTGTATCTGCATTTTGTATTTCAAGACATTTCTGATGAGAACATGAAGAAACTGACATGCCCCAGATTGTGCTTTGTGAGCACATGCTGGTAAGGCTCTGGCTTCTCTTGAAGGCAGGCCAGGTCAAAGCACTGATGGACGCATTATAGCTGAAAATGAAAACCAGGAAGTCATGACCTTAGGACCTACTTTTCCACTGAAGAAAGGAAGCTTGAAGCTAACAAGTTATGCCAGTCAAACACCTAGTGGACATAACGTTCTTTTGCCAGTGTTCTTTTACTCTTTCAACATTCTAATGACCTCAAGCTTACTTAGTAATGCATCCTTTGGGGTCAAACATCCAGCAGCAGATTGCTTCATTTATTATCAATGAATTTATTTATTCAGTCAGCCTTTGCAGAGCTTTATCTCCAAAGAACACATTTAAAAAGTTAAAACTAATCCGCTGGTCCCTGACAGTCCACTCTGAGTATAAAATGGAGAATTACTAGTCTGCCTTCGAGCAGTTTCAAAGGCTGGTGTTGTGAGTGTCATTTTGGAGACCACTTTGGAAATCGAAAACAATAACAGGTCCAGGCATTCTCAGCTGAAGCGTATGATCTAAATGCTTGAATTAGAGCAAAATAATTTTTGGATTGTAGGCCCTACTAAGTTACTTAAAACAGCCTTGGTTTTTAACTTGTGCTTTGTTTAAGCCAGTGTTCCTCAGCTTTGCCTGCACATTAGAATTACCTGGGAAACTTGAAAAAATTCTCGTCTCCCAGCCACACTCCAGACCAATCAAATCAGAAACTCTGACTGTGGGACTTGGGCATCTGTGTTTTTTAAAGCACTCTACGTGATTCCAATGTGTAGCTAAGGTTGAGAACTACTGATTTAAGTACTTATTTCTCCATTCATTGCATCATTTATTTTTCTTCACCTTATTAAAATGACATTCTGTAGCATAACTTTCTTAATTTAGAATGCTGGTATAGAAGGTTTTCTATTTTAAAATGTCCTTTCTATGGAGTTGGACTTGGGAGCATCATAAAAGGCCATGATTTGGAATTTATATTATTTTTACATTAATTAAGTGCATAAAACTTTGTCACCATGGTTTGATTTATATGGACACTTTGGTGGACAGAGAATACATTTTAATATGTGTTAGACATCTTTTATGCTCAATTTCACATACTCCTAACCCACCTTTTTCCTTTATCTATTACTGCTGAATCAGTTGAACAGAGAAGTAGCCTGATAATTCCTCACTTCAGCTGTACCCCAAACTATGTTTTCTGCTTTGGGACTTATTGGCTACTTCTCTTGGGACTCAGCTAGTCTGGTGCATTCACATACCTGACTCAATCCGTGATTGGTGTCGGATAGGAGCAAGTGGTAATATGCTTCTCTTTTCTGTCTCAGGCAGACAGTTCTGAGTTGTATTCTATGCGTTTCCTGAGAAAGGGTCCTCAATATGTTGAGTCCCAGTTCCTCACATTTGCCACCAACTCAACTACACACCTTTGGATTGGCTTTCCCCCTTCCTATTTCATGCTTCCCAGCACCTCAATCTCCATTCAGGTTTCTAGGGAATCACTTCTCCAACTAAACTACCTGCACACAAGACCTCATCTCAATCTGATTTTTAGTTCATCTAAGCTAAAACAGTACAGAAGGGGAGAACCATGGTGGGCACATTTTAAGGTGTGGTCCCTTCTCTGTTGTGATTTTTGATCGCACCATTTTTCTACTTAATACATTGTTTTTTATCAAACTATGATAGGAAACAATCTATTCCCAAACTGTGAATCCCAGAAGAGACCTTCATCCCCATGTTATCAATTTGTGGGCCTGCTCTTGCTTTCCCTGCCCTCATCATCCACTGTGATTTGGTTTTGAGCACACTTCCTGGTGTCCTTCCTCCTGGCAGTTTGTCCTGTACATTTGATCAGTGCCCATGCCAGACTTTCATTCCAGACCATGAAGCAAATGTTTTATAGATTCAAACCACATAACTCAGTAGCATCAGCATAAGACTAAATGAAATAGAGAGATTTTACTGAGAGAAAAATGATGCTGATGCAGCGTGATACTATTTGTGTAGTAGAAAGGCAAGCACTTTATAGTTAGAGTCCTAGTGCTGGGTAATTGTATCTTTTGTTGCCCATAAATACATACAGTTAACAGACATATTAATAAGGACAACACATCCATGTTTTTTCTCCAGCATTGAAATTGATTTCCTTTTCCTCAGTTGAGCACCAGATGTATGAAAACACATATGCTTGAACGTGATGATGACCTTCTTTGCTTTGAAATATTCATATAGTAAGCAGAGTCACAGTTCCCGAGTGACAGTGACACTGGGGCATACACATCAAGTGAAATGGTGTCAGAATCATCTGAACCCTTGATCATTTATCTCTGTCTGTCTCCTTTGGATGGATGCATGCAGTTGAGTGCATGAAAGTTACAGGCATGGATGATGCAATTCCATTATCTGGGCTTATTTCCAGGCTCAGTGACTGAGGAACCGTGTGACTGTCAAAGATCATTCTGTTGGATTGTGCCACATACCCTTGGCTTCTCTCTGATTTCAGACACAGATGCAGTATACAGTTCTGTGCAAGCTCAAGTTCACCTCACGCTAACAGCATTCCACCTCAAGCATGAGCATGTCTGTGAGCTTCCTGACCACGTGCTTTTATGTGGCTGGAGCTTCCTCACCCAAATACCAGTAGGGCTGGAAGCATGAGGATGTTAATGCTCCAGGGGAAACTATCACAGTGGGGTCAGGAACCCCGGATAAACTTTTCAGTCTCTTAGTATTTAGGTGGGCAATCCTGAGAAGCATGTGTACTCTTCTTAGGAGGTTTCCATGGATTCAAGCCCTGGGAACCCACAGCAGTAACTTCAGTGATGGGCCCTTACATTGGCCTCTCCTTCCTCCCTCTCTCATTATTCATACAATCTCAATCCTGTTTCTTGGGGTCACCTTCCAGATAAACCATCTATATCCAAGTCTTTGTCTTAGGCTCTGATTTCAGGGGAGTACAAACTAAGATAATGATGTCAAACCCTTTATGTAATCTCTCTGAGTCAATACTTATTTATCTATGAAATGGAAATATTAAGGTCTACCTTACAAGGTTGTTGAGAGGACTGGACATAATTTACACAAAGCATTTATCCTTATCTATGGTACATGACTCACTTTAAAACCTGATAGGTAGATAGTAAGAAGCAGACAAATACAAATTTGAATACCACATCCTAACATGATTTCTATAGAGAAGGCAGGAGACAGAGCAAACGGAACAGAGATCCTACATGCATGAATACTTACTAGTTTTTTTCCTTCTATCATCCTGAGACAATTACCACAAGGTGTTATCAATCCCTTCACAGACCAGTCTTTGCATGTGTTACCTTCGATGGGGTACCCTGTTCTGTTTCTTCTTCCGTTCTCTAACAAATGCTTCTAGGATTTAGGGATTCAACTTCATTTTCTTACTTCACTCATCTCTATTCTCATTACATTTTATCACAACCAGTGAGGTCTTCTACTTCCATCAAGGGTTTTCCCACCTAGTAAACTCAAGTGGGTCCAAATTTCCCACAAGCACCTCATTGTCCCAACATTGTTTGGTTTGGAAATTAGCTCTTTCATGGTCCAGAGAGTGGTGAGTAACTGACACTTCTTTAAGGTGTGATTGTTTTAGGAGTACAAATATTAAAATTAGAGCCATTGTTTTTGAAGCTAAAAATAGTAAGTACTGAGGGTGACAAATCTTTCAAAATTAGTGCATATTTTTCTACCCTTCTTTCATAGAATACATTGAATGCCTAATGAAAAGTTTTAAAATGTATTCCTTAGGGTTATCATAAGTAGCAATCCAATGATCCTTTAGTTAATGAGAAGCATAGATAAGAAGTTATTGTTGATTCTATACTAGTTACTTAATAAATTCTTGTTGAATATATTATTGAATGATCAAATGAATGATTCTTCCTAAGGTTTCTTTGAACTTTAAAATTCTATCATCCTGTGGCTTGTCTTTTCATTTTCTTAAAGTGTCTTTTGACAAGTAAAAGATTTTAAATTTGATAAAGTCCAATTTCTCAATTATTCTTAAAAATAAATAAATAAAATTCTATCATTCTATGATCAACAAATCCTTTGGGAGCAAATCTTCTTTCAACAAAATTGGCCTAACATCCTCCAGAAAGCTGGAGGTGCCCGTGTCCTTATCATTATAGCTAAGAACCATGGCTTAGTCTGTTACGCAGGCATTGCTAGAGCAGCCTCTTTCTGACTGGGCTGGAGGGACAGTTTGACCCTGAAGTTTACATGTTCCAGTCATAACTTTTACATAGGAGGAACAATCTAGTTGGAAGGTGATCTGACAAGAGTGTCTTGGAGATAGGTATATATGAAAGTATGTTGTTTTTTACTTGGCAGGTGTGCTTTTTTCAGGTGTTAGGATTTATGAAAATTACAGAGTGCAAACACCTCCCAAACTTATACTCCATGCCTCTGATATAACACTATCTCTAAAGAATTGAAACTAAGCCTTTTAGAGTCATGTGTAAAGCATGAGAGTAGATTCTGACTGAGGGTCTCAGAGGATATCATAGCAGGAATATGCAAGTATATCACTCTTTGTTTGAGCTGCTATAACAAAATACCCCACACTGGGTGGCTTCAACAACAAACATTTAAAACATTTATTTCTCACAATTCTGGAGGCTGGGAAGTCCAAGAGAGCAGATCAGCTGTCTGTTGAGGGCCCACTCCCTGATTTGAAGATGAATGTCTTCTCATTGTATTCTCACATGGCAGAAAGCAGAAAGAGAAGCAACCTCTCTTGTGTCTTTTCTTGTAAGGGCACTAATTCCACTTATGAGAGCTCCACCCTCAAGATCCAATGAACTCCCAAAGGCCCCACATCCAAATACAATCACATTGGGGACTAGACTTCAACATATGAATTTCAGAGGGATAAAAAGCTAATATATGCATTAGCTTTAGTCCATCATTCACAAAGTATCTACTGTATACATTTGCTGAGGTAATTATTGCCAGTAGTCAATAAATAAGGCAGATATGGTTTCTGACCTCATGATGCTTGGAGAAAACCTTAAATATGTGAGGTGTTTCTATACGAGTGAGGAAACCATCTTAAAGAGGCTACATACCATTCCATAGAAAAATAGTTATTTGGACACAATTCTTCTTCTTCAAAGGATCTTGGTAGATTAAAATATTTGTGTTTGTGTCAAAATATTTTTAAAGAAAATATTGACCTTTAGGAGTAGTATTTAAGGTGTATAGCTTTCTGTGTAGTTTCTTTAACTTGAACCAACTGATATTGTCTAACCATTTAAACACCATTAAGGAACACACAGAAAATTGATAGCGATGTCTTTGTATGAATAAACAAAATTATATGATGTAAAGACAACCAGTGCACTAAATTGGACAGACTCGTGATAGCTCATGAGTGTTTATTTGTTTGCTACTTTCGTTTTAATTCTTTACGTTTTAGAGAACATAGAGAAAACTCATGGGTTGGTTGCCAAAAGGGGACTATGAATTTATGAAGCAAGAACAATCAGACAGCATGTATATTTTTCTCTTGCTAAGCAAAGGTGTTTTCTGGACTTGTGATGAAGGGTGATGAGATACTGCTTAGGTGGCAAAATGTGTGTGTGTGTGTGTGTGTTTTAAATGTTAATTCTGATGATGGGTGTTTGCATATTCATTGACTAAATGGATCTTTTATATTTTTTCTTCAAATTTTCTAGATAAGTTGATTTATTCAGTAAATGTTTCTTCAAGTTTCCTAATTCTAGGGTGCTATGCAAATGGATGCAGAAGGAAAGTTGTGCTTACACAGATGACACTAAGGAATAAATACTTTCTGCTATAACAATGAAAAACTAAAGTACTGGTTTCAATTTCAAGAGACTAAGAGAATTGCTTTCGTAGAACTCTGCACAAGGAATGTCAATTTGGCTTTCTCTGTAGTTAACTGGCTGGAAATGCAATTAGTGACTTGATCAAATTTCAAACCCTTAATTGGCATAGTTTTGCTCTATATACTTACTTTATTTTATATCCCCCAAACTACCCCATAAAAGTTAGTCAATTATTGAACGGTCCCATGTTTCTCCCAATGTTGTGATATGCTACATTTGTCATACACAGAATTTCATATATATATATATGTTTATTTATTTCACGAATTTTTATTTTGTGTCACTAATCTGTCAATTATCAACTCTGGTTTCAAATTATTTGAATTATTGTGGCCTCATAATATTTGGAGAAGCCTATATCTCCTCATTATTCTTCTTTCAGGAACTTCCTGGATTGCTACACAGTATATATGTTTTCCATCAAAACTAGAAATTATTTCAAGGTCTAAAAAATATTCTTCTGGTGCTTGTAGTTGATTTTATAGCTTAATATAGGAAAACCAGATTTTTTTATAATACTGAATTTTATTATCTACCAACAACATATGTTTTCATTTATTTGTATCTTGTTTTATAGCTTTTATAGAATCTTATACTTTGCTGATCCTTACATTTATTTATAAGTGTTTCCTGATTTTTCTTGCTATTGTGATTAGAATGTTTAATTTTTAACTTGGTATATAGAGTTATTAAATATTGCATAATAATGTTCTCATATCTAGCTACTTTAGGTTTCATTTTTGTACTAAAATATTTTAGTGTTTTTTATTTTCCTTGTTAACTATTATAATATCATCTGCAAGTTAGAGTTTCGTCTCATTTTTGCAATATTTGAATGAATGAATTATTTTCTTATTAAATTAGTTAGAACAGAGCTCAATTTTTTGTAGTATCACTAATAGTGACATTCTTACCTAAGTTCTGACATAACTGAAAATGCTTCTAATATTTCATCATTAAAAGGTTTTTTTTTTTTTAGGTTAAGAAAGTTTTTAGTATCTCTAGGTTATACAGCATGATTTTTCAGATTAGAAATTGATTTTTAATTCAAAATTTATAAACAAGGAATTGAATTTATATTTGTATGTACACATGTGCACATTCTTTTTAAGTGAGTTAACTTAAGGAATTTCATTAGTAAGTTTTATAGTATTGAATCATCGTTGTATTTTTCAAATAAGCCCTACTTGGTCCTGATATGTTAATCTTTTGATACACTGCTTTATTTTCACATGTTATTTTAAAATTAATTTTTAGAATTAATGTATAATTTACACACAGTAAAACTCAGCAAATTTAATGTGTAATTCTGAATTTTGACAAGTGAAGTGTATTGTTTTGATTGCTGTGATTTATGATTTTATTTTCTAATTCTACAAGGAAAATAGGCCCATACTTTCCTGTTTTTTATGTTATCTATCTTTGTCTGGGTTTGGTGTCAGGCTTATTTTAGCTTTATGGAAGGAATTAAGAAGTTTTCCATCTATTTGTATGCTCAGGAACAATAAAAAGCACAGTGATCATCTGCTTTATAATAATTGTACAGAACCCACTTCTTCCTAGGAGTAGATCTTCAACTACCCTTTCATTTTCTCCTCCTGGCTGTTTCAAGTTTCCAAATCTTCCTAATTTATCTATATTTCATAGAAAATTATCTATTTTATTTAAATTTTTAGAATTCCTGGCAAAAAAGTTTGACAATTATTTGCTAATATATTCTTTTATTTTAGATTTATTTTGTAGTTATGACCCCTTGTTATTTAATATTTTCTTCTTTACCTTGGTGGATCTTGAAAAAATATATTTTACATATCTTTTAAAAGGACAAGCTTTTGCTTTTATAATTAGATATTCCTTGATTTTTGATTCTATTCATTTCTGGTTTTGTATTTCTCTTTTCTTTTACCATTTGATAATTTTTGTGGGGTTGCTTTTAACTGAATGTTTATTTTTAAACTTTTATTTTCTAACATATGCATTTAAGTTACATATTTTCTCCATTCATAGTAAATGTCATAAGACATGAATCTGTAGCACTTCATAAGAATATTTTTTGATTTCATCTCACAGCTTTTGATATATATATATATATATATATATATATATATATATGGTTCATTTTGTCATTCATTTCTAAGTAAGTTGTAATGTTATTTTTAGTTGCTTTTTTAACCAGTAATTATTTAGATATTTAAAGAAAAATTTCTGAGCAATTAAATTATTTTAGAAGTGGGAGTATATAATTTTTTGTTATTAATTTATAATTTTATTCCATTGCCTCAGAAAACAAAGTATCCTGTAAAATTTTCCATTTTTGTAGTTGAAATTTTCTTTGTTTTTTAACACATGATTTTTTATCGCATTATTTTTGTTAGAAAAGAATTTATTTCTTGATTCATGGGGTATATTTCTGAGGTACATTATTTTATATATATGTAATGATTAAGTCAAACTTGCTGTAATAAGTAAATATTCTAATCACTTAATTATTTTTATGTACTTGAATAACTGATTTCTTAGAGAGTTGTGCCAATATCAGTTATTCTTGTAAAATGGTCAATGCCTCTTTGTTTCTATCTGTTATTGCTTTATAAATTTTGAAGCAATGTTAGCATAAAATCTCAATAAGTGAAATATTGTTATTTGACTATAATTTTATCAAAATAAAACATCTTTCTTGGTTCCATTTTATGGTTTACACATTGAATTCTATTATATCTTATGGTGTTATCACCATTTATTCTTGTTTTTGGCTATTCCCTTCTCTGTTATACTGTTATATCTTCTGGTTAGAAACTTTCTACAACCATTTAATTATACATGTAGGTCTGCCCATTGTAAGAGTCTCTACCTTTTAATAATAGACTTTAAACCATTTAAATTTATTATAATGGTTAAAATGTTTGGGCTTATTCCTGTCATTTCATTTTTGGTTTTCTTTGTACTGCTCTTCCCAGCTCTGGCTGTATTAGTTGTGGCTAGCCAGATGCCAGGTTAAGCTGAACATTCAGGTAAAATCAATTTGAAATTTAGAGAGCGATGTTCTAACACTAAGCAGCTGGAAGATGTTGCATCTGCATGCAGTTCACTGAATGCTACATATTGCTGTATGGTGTGAATGTCTGCAGCCCTGATGTGCAAAGGTGACCTTACTGACCTTTCCATCTGTGAGACATGTGCTTTGAGCTGATTTCCATGTGTTGGTGAAGAGTTGTGTTGAGCCATGCATACATTTGTATGACAGCTTCTTGGGGTTAGGATTGAAAACTATGGATATGGGACAATTTTTCCTCTCTGCAGCCCTACAAAGAATTATATTTTGACTACATTTAGGTGATCATAAATATATTACCTAAACTGTGATGCTTTCGATTATAAAAGTGTTCTCTATTAATAATTAATACTGTGGAAACAGATATGGATCATCTGGGGCAAAATGGGAAGTAAAGTCATCCTAATCATACTAGCAAGAAGGAGAAGACTGTAGATAAAATATGAGTGAAAATTTCTTTCCACACCTCTCTACCCATAAAAATACTTACTAGACAAAGTGGCAGGATATTTAGGCTGGGTTTGGAGGTTTGTGGAGCATCACTGAATGAGAGAAGATATCATGATGCAGTGCCTTGGCTTAGGTAGGACCTACTTAACTCCTAGCATACCCCAAACACTGACTAGCTAGCTGTCAAGGTTGGAACTGTAAACACACCCTTCCTGAGAAGGACATAGGTATCTAAATCCATTCATTTTGCCCCATGTACTAGAGGTCTGATTTCACTCTCCCATTTTTACCTCTTTGCTTTTATATGCATTATGGCAATATTACTATTTCTCCCTTATCTGCATATTTTAATAGTTATTTTATCTTGAATGGCCCTGCTTACCCAGTTGTACATTGGCTGAACTTTATTTTATTTTGAATAGCTTGGTGCCATTGAACTTCTTTCTGTATTCCAAATTTAATGCATTTAATTAATTTTTTCCCTCATTGCCTTCTTCTCCGAAAACATACAGAGCTCTTAACAGAATTCTTTTTTTTTTTGTATAAATTTATTTATTTTATTTTATTTATTTTTGAACACGTTGGGACTTTGTTGCTGTGTGCAGGTTTTTTTCCTCTAGTTGCGGAGAGCGGGGGCTGCTCTTTGTTGTGGTGTGCAGGCTTCTCATTGTGATACCTCTCTTGTTGCAGAGCACGGGCTCTAGAAGTGCAAGCTTCAGTAGTTGTGGCTCGTGTGCTCTAGAGCGCAGGCTCAGCAGTTGTGGCACACGGGCTTAGTTGCCCCGCGCCATGTGGGATCTTCCCAGACCAGGGCTCAAACCTGTGTCCCTTGCATTGGGAGGTGGATTCTTAACCACTGCACCACCAGGGAAGCCCCAGAATTCTTTAGTCTGGGGATTTAAGAGGCTCTACTCAAATCATCATATGTCAGCTCCCTTTGCTCTCTCCTTTTCTTGTAGTTTCCTTTTTGTAAATCACAGAGTATAGCTAGATGGGCTCCCTCTAGAATAAGTATCATCTTATACTATTTTGTGTAAGATGATACTTATACAGATAAGTGTATCTCATAGCAAAAGAAACTTAAAATATTTCCAGAGATGCCTGTTTTCAAAGCGATTTCAGCAGCAACTGTGCTTAAATCTGGCCACCTCTAGTTCCAGGGCAATTTGTAAAACACCAAAAGCCAGTGATGAACTGGACATCACCAATCCATGTCTGCAAAAGAACAGTAACTTACTAGTTTGAGGTCTAGAAGAAAATGTACAGCCTCATAAAGTTTGAAGAGAGCTTTTTTATGTACTTCAAGCTTTAGTATAATGTCTTTCTAAGACAGGTTCTGGGGACAGGAGCAATATTTTCTTCAAAGGCTGGCTAGTGTTACAAGAGCCTTTTGCAGCAACAGTCCAACACATTTTCATTGAAAGCCAACTATATACCAAGCAGTATTCTGAGAGTTCTGGAAATATATAAAAATATGAAATAACGTATGATCATGTAATTAATGAATGAGTATACATTTAAGTGCTGAAGTAGTTCTGTGAATGGAGAGCTTAGTACTTGGCCAGGAACTTAGACAGAATATGGAGGTAGCAGGAAATCACTGATCAGAAAGAAGGAAGACATGCTGGATGGATAAAACTGGATGTGGAAGGGCCTGGCAAATAGGAATGTAGAGGGCATGACCGGACAGTCAATTCCTTTTGTTGGGGAATGACAACAAATGCATTTGGATAGGGTGGGGGAGGGGTCTATTTGTTAAAATGTACATAACATGGTAGATAAGAGACGTGAAGGATATTTGAATGAAAAGGTGACATGAGGCCTCTTTATTTCAGAAAGTTAAATATGACTATATTGTGGCTAGGCTAAACTGGAAGAAGCAGCTCAAAAATCGAGACTCACAGTAGCTTGTAACGTAGTTGTGATGTCTTAGGAACTTGGGGACTTTTAAGTTGGCCTACTAAAAGAAAGGAAAATTAGAATGCAGAGGAATTGGATATTCTTAAGTGTCCTCTGGGTGCTTTAATTCCCCATCTTTTAGAAAGACTGGTTTTATTGATGACCGTAGGTATCACTTATTAGCAGTAGCGACAGCAGCTCTATGTCAACGTTAATAGCTAGCACAGTACTTAATTTTTTTCTAGTGTCACCAATACAAAATAAAATGTTTGTAGTTCCTGTCTTTAACTATATTGTTTTCTCATATTTAGAAAATTTAGTACTCACAAGTCATTCCTTAAATTCTGGCCTTGCATGATCCTAAAACATTACTGGGATAGTTTGAGTTTTAGGCAAATGGTAGATGATTGTTATAGTCATTATTACTCAGTGTATTAATTATGACAAGATCTTAGGTAAAAATTTTATTTTGGAGACATAGTGTGTGAGTCATTTTTCTATAAATCAGATAGAAAGTAAGAGGTACATTTTGTTGTTATCCATAGTTGTATTTTTCTGAAACTATACCAGCTACTAAATATATCAATGATATCTTCCCAGAGTAAAATATTAAAACTGTTTTAGGTTGCTCTATAAAGTATATTTTTTATTATAACCTTCATGTAATCTTATTCATTTTTTTTGCTTGATTAGAGGAAAATATTGACTAAATCTTCTGTAAAAAGCAGTTGAATTTAAGAGTACAGATTGCGTATAATAATGAAATGTATATGTGCAAGTAACGTTATGATTTGTACTTTAATTGCTGTTTATATGCAGTGTGAATTAAGAATAAAACAAGGTGAGGTGTGGGAGAGAAGAAGGAATAAGGAAAATAATTAACAGACTCAGTAATTTTGCATTATAGCTGCTTTAATTAACAGCTTTGTGGTGGCAAAACAAATACGATTTGGAAAAGCTAAGAATAACTAGAATCGTGGCATCCTCTTTGGGAAAAAGTTGTTTAAGTTCTTAATATTTATTTGATTATTTTTGATACACAGCAGAGAAACAAGTTATATTGTTGCAAGAAGGGGGACCCCTTCCAGGGCCCGAGAGTGGGCTCTTGTCTAACACTCGGAAATGAATTGTCCGAGGAGACACACGTGCTGACAAAGCAAGAGAGTTTATTGGGAAGCGGTGCCTGGACGGAGAGCAGGGAGAGTAAGGGAACCCAGGAAGACTGCTGTGCCATGTGGCTTGCAGTCTCAGGTTTTATGGTGATGGGATTAGTTTTTGGGTTGTTTCTGGCCAATCATTCTGACTCAGGGTCCTTCCTGGTGGCGAACACATGGCTCAGCCAAGATGGATTCCAGCAAGGAGGATTCTGGGAGGTTGGGAGGACATATGGACTGGTGTCTCCTTACCTTTCTCGAATTCTTCCAGTTGGTGGTGGCTTGTTAGTTCTGTGTTCCTTACCAGGACCTCCTGCTTAAGATAACTCATGCAAATGGGTACTGTGATGCCTGGACAGGGTGGGCGGTTTCGGTCAATGGTTTCCCTAACAACTTGACATATTTGTGTTATAGAAGATATTTATATGATCAATTTCACCAACTATATGTATTATTAATACATTTATTCATTAATTCAAGTAGATGCCAGAATACTATTAACATTTCTTTTTATCCTTCCAGAATTGTAGGTATATATAGTAATTACCACACACCCCCCCAAAAGTGATTATGTTGAAATCTTTTTTTTTTTTTTTGGTAAATTGCTTCTTTTTACTTTATAGGACATTATGAATATAGAGTTGTTGACTTCCAAGAATGGGGTGGGATTGTCTGGTTATTTTCAGTCCAATTCAGTCCTTCCATCCATCTAAAACAGTTTGATGAGCATCTTTTAGCTCAAGTAAGAGACTAGGAATAGGGCTAGAAAAGAGACTCTCAGAGAGGAAGTGAGAGTCTCAAGCAGGTAGAGGTAATAAAGATGTGGTAAGTGCTATTAAAGGCATGCAAATGAAGGTAGTAGGAACACAGAGGCTGGGATAATAACTTTGCCTGGGGAAATGGTGAGAAGCCAGGGAGCCTTTGGCTGAATTTCCCTCCACCGTCTTCACCCTGGTTTTTCATCTCTGTAGTTTGTTTTCTTCTGTATAGTATTTGTCTGTGTTTTTTTTTTTTTTCTTTTTAATTCTCCCTCTCACTTGATTGGCGTTAGTCTACTTCTTTTAAATGAAAAAAAAAAAAAGATACTTAGAACTTAAGAAGCATTTATGGGTTTATTCAAATATGGAAAATGCTGCTTCAGGATAAAAACTAATAGAAAACTTCCTAGTCCCTTGTCACAACCAAATATTATATATTAGAATTGTGTTTATTTTTAAAAAAACATGAGATATCGGCCAACTCTCTGAACTGTCCATCACAATCCAAGACAATCTAAAAATAAACCATAAAATAATATAATATTTTATCTTTCTTTCTTTAAAATAAGTACCCAGGCAGTATATATTCGTTAGAAAAAACATAAGAGAACTTAGCATTTCTACTATTATTTAGTACTATTATAGTAATACTATTATTAATTAATATTAATTAAACAAAGTGGCAAAACTCACTCACAAAAGGAATGAACACCTATGACTTAACTAAAGCTATTACTGAGGACTGATTTTCTTGAATGAGCTTTTTTTTCTTCCTGTCAATTAGTTACCTTGCAAAATTTACAATTATAGTCTGTGGAAAATGGAGTTTTTGTATTCCTTCATTACTTCTGTTTTCTTTTAGTCCTTCTACCTATTCTGTTTCACCAGTAAAATTACCAAATTATTATGACTAGTTCGTACAGTTTTAGAGGTAGCAGAGTATTAAGAAACTGGAACCTGAAGACTCAGTTTTGATTCCTTTAATCTTACACTTGTTAAGCTTGTGACTTTAGACAAATTGCCCAACTTCTCTAAGATTCAGTTTGTCCATCTGTACAATGGAGTTAATAAACCTACCTCGTGGATTGTTTGGAAAATCAAATGAGATGTGTTTGTAAATGGGATTTGTAATCATTAAAGCCCTACACATGTGCAACCTGCTATCATTTGAACATTTCACTTTGAGAATTACTTCTACCATGTAAATTATTATGATTTGGAATTTGGTGTTGTGTCATGGTTTTAAACATCCGTCTGCTGAAAATTTGTAATGAAGTGTCATCTTTTCAAAATGCCTATTTGGTCTCAGAAATATGGTTTGCAAAGGCATTAAGTTTGAAGAACAATTTTTACAGCATTTTCTCTCCCAGGGGATGTAAATAACGCATTCTTGATGAAATTGCATCATCGTTGCTTACACACAGCGGATATATTTCCATTACTGTGTAAATAAATTATTATATAAACATACGGTTGAAACCAAGTAAGTTTTATGTGGGAATAAAGGCAGTTTGTTGTTCTTGGCTCTCCATTTCTTCACAAAATCCTTCTTAATCTTTTAATTTCCAAATACAATAGTGTTTTTGAAGAAATATGGAGGGAAGAGTGCTCAAAGAGTGAGTTGACTTGGAAATGTTTATTTAGCCCTCAAAAAACATGTGAAAAATATCAAGAAACTTTGTCATCTTCAAATCTGGAATCATTTTGGAAGATCTACTTTGAAAATTAAGCTTCTAACACTAAGGAACTAGCTTACCCAACTATCTTGTTTCAAGGAAAATAGAGAAGGCAAGTTGGCTGAAATAAAATCTGGTTCATTATTCACTAGCCTTAGGGATAATCACATTTAGGGGAAAGGCTATAATTAGCTCAATTGTTGCTTTTTACCACATGTGTGGCAAAATCCAATTGCCTCTCCTTTCATTTTCCTTTTTTGTTTTAAATCTTCTAATTTTGTTCCCAATTTATATATTCCAGATTTTGCAATTCTAATAGGAAATAGAGTTGTTTGTATTACTCAATTATATGATTTTCACTGATGTTAACGCATTCAAAATTTTGTACCTTTAAAATATACTTTGGAGTTATCTATTGAACTTTTTGTTATATTCTGTTATTTTCTTAAACCATGGCCGTGTCCAAATATGACTGATTAAAAATATACTCTTCTTATCAAAAGTCTCCAACATAAACAAACCTGTGCTTCTCTACCTTTGTTTGATTGCTTCAGCCTCCAGTAAGGACTGGGGTTGGAAGTTTATTTTAATTAGAGTTTAAAAGTAATGAGCATTACAATCAAACATATGGACATTCCCAGAAGCACTTCTGCAGCAGTATATTCATCTGCAGATTCACTTAAACCTCGTGATCGTATTAAAAATTCTTTGTGTTTAAAACCGTTTTACTTCAGCTATGTGCACGTTTCCCTCATATTTCTTCTGATATTTCTAGTTTAAAATGTAAAACAGTCTTCTTTCCTTTATATATCTTTACGTTCACAGTGACCATTTTTCGAGAGGTATTTATCTTTAGGATTTCAAATTGACTTTCAGTGTGACTATTGTAATATTTTTGCTGTTATTTAAGTAGAGTTGAACTGCTAGATTTAAGTCCTACAATCTATGACTTTAAAAATGGTAGTGGTAGTATGGAATGTAAGTTTATGATGATAATATGAATTTTTATGCCCAGGGCTTAAGTATATTATGTTTATATTTTGAATTCTTAATTCTTCTTGTTGATTTAACCATTTCTCTGGAGAAACTAAATATATTAATGATTTACATGTTCATTAAGTAATTTTCACTAGGGGTACTTACTGGGAAAATGGTAGAATTTATTTACTGTGAAGCTTTTCTGATGGCCTAAGTGCGTAGGAGGAACTGTAGTAGGGAAAGCTGTTTGAGGCTTAGGAAATGCCTTTAACGAAGGATTTCAGACTTCCTATTGCCCGACAATTTCACATTATATGTATTCTCCATGGTGCTGTGACACAGGCCACAAACTTTTGCCTATATTCAAAAATGAAGAATTATAGCATATAAATGATCAGCTAGATAGAATAAAATTTATCATACCATAACACATTTTAATTATATTTGTACTATAATTACATCAGTAAGATACATTTTTTTTGGCTTTGGATATATATGCTTAAAAAGTTTAACACAAAGTATAGGTATAAATGGGGATAGCTATATTGGTAATACACATATTGATGAAAAGAATATGTGTTTGTGTTGAAGCCCACAAAAGGTGTTCTGGGTATGTCATGGTAAGGAGTTTACCATCTAGCAGGGTACAAGCATTCCCAAACAGTTATGAAACTGTATATTGAGTACAATAATAAAGGTATGAAAAAAGAACTCTAGAAAGCAAAGGAAAATATAGGGGGGAGGGGCAGAGGCTGGGACGGCAAAGGCTTCCAGAAGAGATGACACTTACGTTGAACCTTTAAAATTCATGATAAATACTATTAAATCATTGAAGACAGGGATGGGGGGAAGGAGGGGAGAGAATTGATGGGAGATACGAGAATTATTGGAAAGTGGTGCATTTGACTGGAGCTTTGGGGGTGAGTAGAATTCTGACAGACATAAATGGAGTAAAAGACATCTAGATAGTGAAATAGCAGGAGCAAAGTCACAGATGTGGGGACATGCTGGCATATTCTGCAGTACTCCCATTTGATTAGATGTGAGCTGCTTAAGAGAGAGATAAGGCTGGAGAAATAGGTTGAGACCAGATCGTAGGGAGCCTAGAATGCTAAACTGAGCTGCTTGGACTCTCATCTGTAGGAAGATTTTTCAGCAGCAGTGCATAGGATAGCGAGGAAGGTGGAGAGATTGGAAGCAGAGCCATGTGCTATGTGTCAGGAGGTGGTAATTGAATTCTAATAGTGAGGGGCAGATTTAATAAAGTCTTGAGTAAGCAGTGGCAGTAGAAATGGGAAGGTGGGAACAGATGCAAGAGGCACAGTGGATGAGGAATTGACAAGAGTTGGCACTGGCCTCACGTGGGGAGGAGGGCAGGGGAGGGTTTCAGGATGAGCTGAATTTTGAGCCCATGTGATGAGGAGGAAGGTGGTACCAGTGACCAAGATAGCTATCAGTGTAGTAGGAGTAGAGCTCTGAGTTGAATTAAGGTGTTGAAAGCACGTAGAGGTTGACATTTTCAGCAGTCATTGGGAATTAAGATCCTGGAGAACAGGAGAAACCCAGCTCTTGAGTCCACCACACTGTCTGGATAGAGTCCACCACACTGTCTGGATAGAGTCCACCACACTGTCTGGATAGTGCTGACATGATAAGAAATTAATATTTTAAGGAACAAAGTTTTGAAAATGTGACATCATCCACCCCAAACACTCCCAGATCTTTATCAAATCACTTAATATTTCAATAGCTTAATTTTCTCAGCTATAAAACAGGGAAAATAGTACGAATTCTATATCCTTCTCCTAGAGCCTGGGATTGTTTTGGTCAAAAATCTATAATGGGAGACTGTGAACATATATATATGTCTATTGCTATTATATTGAGAAAACTCTAAAAAGAAATAAAATGTAGCTAGTATTTTAATTTTTTCAATTGTACATTATAAGATGTTCTAATTACAAAAATTTATAAAAAATAATTAGCTTTTAGTAGGTTTTTACTCTGTGCCAGGCACAATTCTAAGTACTAGTCAAGTGTTAAATCCTTAAATTAACACCATGGTATTGTATTATCTCCATTTTACAGGTGAGGAAACCAAGGCTCAGAGCAATTAAATAGCATTTATAAAGCTGAGATTTGAACCCAGGTACTCAGGCTTCAGAGCCAAACTCCTAGCTAGTCATTAGTCCTTGCTGCCTCCATACTGAGTGGACATCTGCTTCAGGCCATGCTTCGTTTTGTTATTGCATTTGCATTAATGTGGCCTCCTGCACTGCAGTCCTCTCTCTTTCTAAAGCTCGTGTGGTCCAGATTCATTGCTTTTGCTTTCACACATACTCGTTTCCTCACCCTTAAGGTGAGTCAGTTGAGGGGTGGTATCATCTGTTGTAAGGGGACTTGCCATGGCAGGAGAAAATGCACAGGCTTTGGGTCTAATCCAAATGCTTGGCTTAAATCTGAGCATTCTGTCTTGTTAATTATGTGACCTTCAGAAAGTTGCTTACCACCCTGAACCCTGTTTCCTCATCTGTAAACACTGAGGTGTAGAGAGAGTTAAACGACAATGTATGTGTGAAATGCCTCCGTAGTGTTTTGCTCATAAAAGTCTATCACCAGGGCTGGCGTTCGCTAGGCACAGTTGGCACAGTGTAAGGAACCCACAACACCTTTTAGGGGCCCACAAAAATGTTTTAATTTCTTTTAAAATCAGAAGGAAAAAAATTAACTTTTAGGTTGAATAAAATGTTATATGATATTAATATATTCATTTTTTAAGCTTTTTGTTCATCTATTGAGATTATCATGTGATATTTGTTTTTATTCTATTGCTATAATGTATCAGTTATTTGATTTTCAGATGTTGAACCAACCTTGCATTCCTGATCTAAATGCCACTCTGTCATAGCATACAATTCTTTTTGTATGTTGCTGGAT
The DNA here is from genome assembly GCF_059928025.1 of Delphinapterus leucas. Classification (NCBI taxonomy): domain Eukaryota; kingdom Metazoa; phylum Chordata; class Mammalia; order Artiodactyla; family Monodontidae; genus Delphinapterus; species Delphinapterus leucas. Next base: position 46,423,613 of record NC_143143.1, on the reverse strand, counting down.
TCAGTTTGCTAGTATTTTTTTTTATTGTAATAAAATATGCATAACATATAATCCTACATCTTAACCATTTTCTAAGTTTGTATAATATATATTTTCCATCCTTCTATTTTCAATCTATTTGTACTTTTACTGTTTGTCTCACAGATTATGTCTTTGTAATCAAGTTTTCTTTTCTTTAATTGAAGTAAAATTGATTTACAATGTTGTGTTAGTTTCACATGTACAGCAAAGTGATTTAGTTATACATAATAATATATTCATGTTTATACCAATGTAATTTAAAAAAAAATTTTAATGGACAAAAGTGGCTTGGGTCCACGAAAGTCATAACATAATCCTGGCCATTACTTCTTATTTAGATTCTTTAAAACTCTTCTGATGTCTGAGCCATAATGCTTTCCCCATGCATTTTGGTTGAGTGAATCATTAGCCAGGTAATTTCTAGCTTAAGTCAATTAAAATAAACTTAAAACTGACATTTACATTCCTTCACCCAACTAACACCTCCCTTCTAAATAGTTCATTGTTTTCTCTTCTGGGCTACCTCTGTATTGTGTGGATAAACTTCTCACACCATATTTAAACTATTTATTTACACATCTATCTCTCTTACTAGACCATCAAAACATCTTGGGAACATGGACTGTATCTTACCCACTCCTGTATCCCCAGTAACTAGCAGAGTACATGCCCCATAGAAAATTGTTCATAAAAGTTTGGTGAAATAAATTGATTTTATTTATAGCACTGATGTATTGCCAGCCGGAGGCTAACTGCTGTTTGTAGATGTGCTTTGTATCTAAGATTTCACCTAAAACTTTAGATAACTGAAATGAAAAATTGTCATCCATCCTACAAATTAGCTCCTCCTTATGACTTTCCTATACTTGTCAACACTACTCTCTACCATCCTAATTTTTCCTTAAAAATTGAAGTTAAATAAATTAGTTTGTCAAGACTTTTTCCCTTCCTTGCTAAATTAATGTAATGAACAAAGGGCTTATGAAAACTGTCAAGGCCCTTTGATATCTCCATGTATGCGTTCCCATGTTATAAATGATTCTGTGTCCCACTGATCTAATGAGGATACAGTGTGAGAGTGAGAAATGACCCTTAATTCCTCAGTACCGAGGCAAACCAGCATTATCTAATTACAGAATAGGAGACAACGTATATCACTACAAGGGTTTAAGCACCTAGTTTTATGGACAATGGCTTTTCTTATTTAACTTCAATATTATTTATAAAAGTTTCATTTTCAATGAAAAGGAGCAGAACACAAAATAAATTACTAGGACATTTGTTGCCGATTAGTTTGCACTATATAGTAGTTTCATTTTTTTAAAGAGACTGCCAAGTACCACTTTGCTTTTCATTTCTTTTTTGTTTTTCCTACTCTGATTTATAACTTTTTCAGACTTGAAGAGTTTTTATATCTTAATAGCTTGTGGTGTATAGAAGACTGAGACACTAGAGGGGAAAGAAACTGCAGTTTGGACGATTGTGGTTGATGATACCATTTACATCAGAGAAGCTGGAGAAAAGGGTAATTTTTGTTCTTTCTCAAGTCTGGTCCTGCACAATAGCCTGTACCAGGCTTGGCTATTTGCAAGCCATTCTTAATATCTCTTTGAAAGAGTAGTGGCTGGTTTTAGCTGTGGAAAACCAAGGTTCACTCATGTGTAGAGAATGAAATTTCAGAATTTTGGCAGAGTCTAATACTTGTAGCCTCATGTTTATTGGATTCTTCTAAAGTTGTTTAAATTCCTAATTATGAAGGAAGGGTGATTAATAAGGAAAATGAGTAATTATTGCCTTGCTGTGAGGTTTTACTGGGTGATATTTTTTTCATTTTAGTAATAACAATTGATAGTATCTACTATTAGCATGACATTTTTCAGTTGACACACTGCTTTCATAGGCATTGTTTCTTTTGTTGCTCATAACCCCATGAGGAGAGTATTATTATCATCAGTATTTTACAGATGAGGAAATGGAGCTATATGGACTTTAACTGACTTAGACAAGATTTCACAGTAACCAGAAGAATCAGGACCAAACTCAGGGTCTTATTGAAATTCCCTCATTGTTTATGACTTCCTTGCTTCTAAGCCCGTTATGTCAGTAAGATCTAACCACAGGCCTCCTGGCACATTTGGAAGGCAACCTCTCTCTGACCCTTTCCAGGATCACTTACCTCAGATACCTGATCCACCTTCATTTGCCACTTGAACCCTAATCCACACTTCTGCTCCCTCTGATTTGGGTGTTATATGTGGTCTCTACAATATTTTGAATTTGGCCTGAAAACAGTCACATTATTTGTCAAATTAATAGCTCAAACAATTACATTCCAGTATAGCAGGAAGCTTAGTTTCTCCTTCCTAAGATTTTCTATTCTTCCTTAATTATTCAGGAACCCGAAAGCTTACTAAGTCCAAAAGGGAGGCAGTCTACCTCCCAACTGCCAGCAGAGTACAGATCTGAGTTAGTCATTCATTCCTATTGTTGCTCCTGGCTGCCACAAGTGTTGCTCTGGTAGACTCACCTTGAACAGTTCTGCAGCTAATACTTATTCCCTGTTGCCTAGTTGCCCTTGTAGGTATAGGTCCTTTACTAGCTCATAGGGATACCTCATGCTGCGTTCCGTGATTACAGCTCTTCTAGTTTACATTTCCGGGTCCAGTCATTTGTCCCTAAGGCAGTGTGGCCTTATGACAGGGTGTCTGAGTTTGGAAGAGCTCCCTGCGTAAGCCTCAAGCTAAATCATCTGTCAGAAACATCCTTGTGTCCAAACCCAAGCCTCCAGTTGATGTGCTCCCTTCCCTCAATGCAATTTTATTCCAGCGTCTTACTGCTCTTTCCCGCCACAGAGTTTTGGTGGAGGTCATCCTGATCCATTTTAACAGGTCTCTCAAACTTTGAATCTTAGGCAGCAGGCTTGGTTCTTTCTTCTAGAAGGATCAGGGTTTCAACAAATGACAGATTTGTTCATATTACAAAATCTCTCCCTTCTTCAGGGAAGAAGTTGCCTTCATGCCTCACATTCACATGACTAAGAAGATACCTTCAAGAGGCCAGGAAAACGTAGAGTCTCCAACTCCACCTGTGGAGAAGTTGGTATCATTTTAAAATAAATCCCCATTGGGCAGAGTTGGTTCCTTCTGAGGACTAAGGAAGAATCTGTTTCATGCCTTCTGCCTTCTGGTAGCCTTAGGAGTTCCTTTGGCTGCTAGATTGTGTCCTCCCTGTAGCTTCACATGGTCTTCCCTCTATACCTGCCAGTCTTTGTGTCCAAAAGTCCCCTTTATATAAGGACATCTGTCATATTGGATCAGGACCCACTCTAATGACCTCATCTTAACTTGTCATCTGCAAAGACTATTTCCAAATAATATTCACAGGTACTGAAGGTTAGGACTTCAACATCTTTTATGGGGGACAAAATTCAGCCCATAAGAGGAGGGAAGCACAGATTGTAAATTAGGTTTCCTGACTCTAAGTACCATAGGGTTTGTACTGTATTCTGAAACCTCTTGTAATTTAATTTTTTGCAGTAACTATTAAAACATTTGTTCAGGAATGTACTTAGTTGTTATAGATTTAATGGCTTATGATTCTTCTACAAAATTCGTTATTTTCAAATTTTCCTTTTAAAGAATTCTCAACTGAATTTTGACTCATTGCCTTAATATAATCAGTTTCTAAGAATTACTTCTAAAATTCTTTGAAATACATTTTTTAACAAAAAAGATTTTCAGGCTTTTAAAGAAAAGGAAATGGGGGAACAATACCTATAGGCAATATAGAGTTCCCCTATTTATAATCTTATGTTTATATGTGTGTGTGTGTGTGTGTGTGTGTGTGTGTGTGTGTGTGTTTTGTCTAGTCATATTACCCGGGGATAATAGAATGAAAAATTTATTCACTGTTGCTTAGTTTTCCTTGCAGATATAGGTCTTGTCAGCTCACAGGTATACCCCATGAGGATATAATTTTAGAGCTGTAAAATAGATTGGGTACTTCTTACTGTTTATAAATATGACCTAGAATAATATTGAGATACTTCCTAAATTTAAACAAATGAATTTAACTGTCATTACCTTTTCTATATCCGTTTAAGTAAAATATACCACAGTAGTTAGAAAAATGGGCTTTGGAGTAAGAAAAATAAATATGGTTGAGTATCAACTCATTATTATATGAGTGACCCTGGACAAGTAACCTAACTTCCAAACCTCAATTTTCTCATGTCCAAATTGGGGTAATAATTTCATCTTCCTTACAGAACTAGTGGAAAATTTGTTTAAGAAAATATATGTAGCATGCTTACAGCAGTGCCAGGAATTTTGTGAGCAGACAATAAATTCAACTATATTGTCAGTATACCAATTAAATTAATTAGTTTCACTGAAATTATACTTACTATTTTACCCTGTTAAATTAAAACTCTGAGCCTGAAGAGCAGGGGCTGCTGTGATTCTGTGCTTAGAGCAATATTAGAGGCATAATTGGCAATGAATTATTATTAATTTATGTCAGAGAGTATAACTATGGGTCTATTGTTTTAAATAGTTCTTTCTGTAACAATAATAATTTTAATTGAGTTAGAATCCACCCTGAGTCATAAGATTAAAAACATTTTTTAAAATTTATCTCGTCATTTGGCTATTGATTTTTTCTTTCTTTATCATCAGACACCATTTCCTGTGCTTTTTTTCTCAAAACTTTTTGTTGTTTTAGTTTGTTAATTAGAGGAGCTGCATTTCTTGATGTCATCTACTTTTATTTTTCAAGTGGTAGTTTAAGAAAAAAATTATATAAACAAAGAAACATATAAAACAAACTTCTGTTATATAAGTAATAATGTTCATTGGGGGAAGAAATAGGTTAAGTGTGTACACACACAAACACACAAATCAGGCTACCTGTAGTCTCACACTCCATACAAAATCAGTGTTTGCAGTTTGAGATAGCATCTCTTAATGTTATCTTCTGACTCTTACACCATCTTTTGGTAAATTGAATTTCATCTGTATTGATACACCCTCTACCTGACCAACCCCTTTGGTTGCAGCAACATATGGGAAAGAACCCAGGCAGCAGGAGGAGCCAACAAAGGTTCTATATCCATCTCCCAGCCCCAGGGTCCTTTCATGTAGAGACGGTCCCCGATAGGACTGCTGAAGTAGCATAAATTCACAAATTGAAATTTATTTTCATTGTCTAATATTGTCAACTGAAGAGAAACAAGATCTGAGACACCTAAGTTTTCCAGCTTAGAGAAATGGTAACCCAAGTTCATCCCTTGTGATTTTACCCTCTGTTCACTGCTTGTCACTCTCTCCAGCCCTATTTCCATCTGTCTTTCAAAGTGAAGCTAATGGCAGTTTATTTATTTTTTTATTTTTTGCGGTACACAGGCCTCTCACTGTTGTGGCCTCTCCCGTTGCGGAGCACAGGCTCCGGACGCACAGGCTCAGAGTCCATGGCTCACGGGCCCAGCCGCTCCGTGGCATGTGGGATCTTCCCGGACCGGGGCACGAACCCGTGTCCCCTGCATCGGCAGGCAGACTCTCAACCACTGCACCACCAGGGAAGCCTGGCAGTTTATTTTATTGGCTAATGTCTCTACTCATTGTACTGTTGAAGACTCAAAATCCTTTATCTGCGATTCTGAAATTTGGTTTTCATAACCCAAATGTTCTAAGAACCAAAATATTTTAGTAATTTAACTAATGTGAAGCTATTTATAGTTATGTATCATACTTGATGTGAATATTTATATGTTTGGCTACAAAAGTATAAATGTACTTGATTACGGGATATTGCCCCAGATTCCACTGGGGGTATCATGTAGCATGTGGTATAGGCACTAGACTGCCTTTCTAAAATCTAGGAAAGTCTGAGTTATAAACACAACTGGCCCTACCAGTCTTGAATGAGAGTTGAGCCCGTATTAGCACAAAGAGGGGGCTAAGGGGATATCAGCTCGGTGCTTTGTGACCGCCCGTAGAGGTGGGATAGGGAGGGTGGGAGGGAGGGAGATGCAAGAGGGAAGAGATATGGGAACATATGTATATGTATAACTGATTCACTTTGTTATAAAGCAGAAACTAACACACCATTGCAAAGCAATTATATCCCAATAAGGATGTTAAAAAAAAAACAAACAAAAAAAGAACGAGGGGTCTAAGGACCAGTATAATGAAGAGCAGGGCTTGAGGAGGGTGGTTGCACCTCAACTGCACCATCATTTCGTGAACTCCCATTCTGTCCTGCACTCACTGTGCTCTTGTCATTAATGACAGTGTAAACCCTCTGCAGTTCCCTCCTCTTTATTTGGCCCATTTCTCACCATGTCTTGCAGACCAAGACATGTTTCCTGAATTCCTTGACTTTCCTTCCTCAAGTAAAATAGATTTCCTTTGTGATCAACACTACACAACAATTAGGCTAGAATGATTCTTTGCTAGCACTACTTTATGAATGATAACTACTTGTGGGGATAGTAAATCAATAAATCATAAATCATCAATAAATCCATGTCATAGTTCTATCTCTGAGTTCAGAGAGACCCCAAGGAATAGCAAAAGATCACACTTAAAGGCTGTGGAAAGAAGAGAATAAAGAACAGAAGAAGAAGACAAAGAACAAGGGGATTTCTTTTCCCATGGCGGACAGTTAGTTGAATTATTTTTAGTTGTTGTTGTTAACATTATTTGGAAAATATCTACCAATGATATATCATGTTTTTACCCTATAACACACTGTGAGGACTCTGTACTGTTTTCCCCTTGGCATCTATAAATTTCACAGTAATGCTCTTTAGCTAGTTACTGAATAAAGGGAACTAAAAAAAAAAGCATTTTTCATTCCAAGTTGACCCTACAATTCCAGGTGTAAAAGTTCAGGCCCAAATGAGGACTGTAAAGCAGGTTTACTCAACCCCAGCACTATTAATATTTTGGGCCCAAGAAATCTTTGTTGTCCAGGGCTGTCCTGTGGACTGTAGAAAGTTAGCAGCATTTCTGGTCTGTACCCGCTAGATGCCAGTGGTACTCCCTCTCCCCCACAGTTGTGACAAGGGAAATTATCTCTACATATTGTCAAATATGCCCTGAAGGCAAAATCATTCCTGCCTCCCCAACTGAGAACTACTTATGAGGTAACTCTCATGTGTTCTGGAGGTTTCTGCAGGTAGAGGCAGTGCTGTCATTGTGATAGTTTTAGAGCTGCGTGTGGGGATAATCCAGAGCTGCATGTCTTTTTGGATTTTACTTTGCATCTCACTTATTTAGCTGTATTTATTGGTCACTGTATTTATTGTGCCAGGGCTTTTACTGGGTGCTGGAATAGTAGTGAATAAGAGAGTAAGGTCCCTATTCTCATGGAGTGTGCCTTCTGAAAGGGGGCGGGCTGGGGAGTGATAAGTGTAAATAATCAGTAAATAATTAGTAAATCACTAACCAAGTGTATGAAGAATATAATTTCAAACAAAGGGGTGGTAAATAAAGTAAAATAGGTAATTGGGCAGCATGATTGGAGGATAGATGAGTACTACTTTAGACAGGATGATCAGAGAAGGTTGCCCTAAGGAAGTAACCTATGAGCTGAGGAAGAGGCAGATCTAAGGGAGGTGTGTGATAGAAAATGTGACTACCCTCAGATGTGGATGAGTTAGTTCTGCTTAATGGCAGTGAGAAAGCCAATGTGGCAGGAACAGAGAATTTACTGAGACTGGTACTTGATGAGGTTGCAGTTAGGTGGGATCTGTGTGCCACAGAAAGCAGTTTGATTTCATTGTGATTGCAGTGGTCCAACATTAGAGGCTTTTAGGCAGAGATTAGCATTTTCTCATTTAAGGTTTTAGAAAGACCATTCTGGGGACAAAAGTGAAAGCAGGTGAAATGCATTAAGAGCCTTTTGAAGAAGTGAGAGATGGTGGTGGTTTGAGTTAGAGTCGAATATTAGAAACAGAGAAATTGGAGGATTCAAAATGTATTAGAG